>NC_079565.1:11250000-11850000 GCF_015846415.1 Triplophysa dalaica | reverse complement strand
GTTTAAATAAAGCTGTGGAGAAAGAATCGCTACATGTCAAGCTTCACACGCAACGCAAGATGTAAACCAACACATCTTACCTTTTGAGCAGCTAAATGCGGGATGTGGCTTTTCTCGTGGGTCTATGTATGAATTTTATAAACATATAAACACACAAAATTTATTTCATAAATATACGTGACAGCACGCCACGTGCTCGCGCCCACACACACCTGTTAAACAAACTCAATACTTTACTATAAGAACATTTTATTTATTTTAGAAATTAATATGTTAGTTTTGCATATTTTACATGGTAACCATTATATTTAATCAAGGAAACATTTAATAAATGAGGCCACGCGGCTTGAACGTTCATGCGAGTGGGACGTTTACAAACGTAACTTTACATTTTCAATATAACTAATAATATTAAAAATGAATTAAAAACACTTTTTGGAACTAAGAACTAAGTCTAACGGCGTTTGTTGTAGGTAAAGCCACAGGATTACAGAAACCTCAGTTGAGGAAATAAACATGGGACAGTGCTGCCACCGTGTGGTTGTTCAGAGCACTGCTCGCAATCAGGAAAATGCACTGATTCCGGAGACTTTCTTCTTTAATAGGTCTGTTCTTCAAACCAAGACAAAATATATAAAAGAGAAACAGTGAGCTTGATGCAGATTCAAACAAATACACCAATAAACACTGAGTGGTAAATCATCATTGCCAGCCCAGGACCATTAATGGTTTGCATTTCATCTAGGCCTAGATTTATCTGACTTTGATAATAATGTAAAAATTGTTAGAAGCAATAACGATTTATGAAAGTGTTAAAATAGCGCACTAACATAAACACACTCACAACTTTAATACACAAACACACACAACATACAAAGAAATACATGTATACACACTTGCACAACCAAGATAAAAATACAAACATAAACACACATGTTAGGTTTACATGTTATGGGGACTTCGCATAGACATTATTTTTATACTGTAACTGTATTCTGGCCCCTGAACCGTCCATCACACAGACCTTTGCTGAACTCTTATATTTTCAAATAACACCAATAAATTTGATTTATAAGCCGTTTGCCTCATAGGGACCTGTCCCTTATTTGGTCCCACAATGTAGGATTTAACAGGAACACACATTCAACATTCAAAGCAGGGGCGTGTAATATGAGTAGGCCTATATTAAAATTATATGTTAAACCTGGATTTATTTTACTTTGAAACGCATAACAGAACACAAACTTTTAAAGTTTGGTATAAAAATAAAACTTTGTTTTGGAATGAAATATATATATATATACGCTGTCTGTAAACTGGGGTCATAAACATTCAAAACCTTTCTCTTAAAGGTACACAGTACAGACAAAGTAAAGCATAAACAAACACTATGTCTGAGGGACGAGCAAGCGACGCTTTCTGGTTTGCGTCATTTCTCGCACACGTTGTTAGTGCATTAGATACTAGGAAACATGACAAGAGGGGAAAGAAAATGACAAACGGCGCAGAGAGTAACAGAGGTTAAAACAGGGGTGAAGGCGAGCGTTCTTCATTTCTCAGATAAACAACAGAATGAAAGCAGCTTGGAGAAATGGTTACACTAAAGCCATGCAAAGAAAACGCATGCAAACAGCAATAGAAGTCAAAGCAAAGAGCAGGAACAGCAAGAAGAGCATATATACATCTAAACTGATCCAAGAACAGCAGAAGAAGTTCATTCCCTCCCAGAATCCAGAAACTCTGTGTGTTCCGTCGACTAGTCTCTTCAACCGTAGAATATTGTTTAGACAAGGGGACGTAAGAAGTTTACATTCTTACAGATTGGGGGCTCATCTGCGAAAGAGGGGAAGACACTCTTCTCTCTTAGAACCAAGAGAACAAAGACCTGACAAGCGCACTGATGATCGGTCACAGACCTACATAAAATGGGTAAGTGTTTTTCTATACAGTTCTTTTTGACTTACAGAAATCTAACGCTTACCCTGTAGGATTCTTGTGGTGTTTCAAATTCATGTTAGTGGGAATTGACTTTCCCCTTGTTGTGACAGTGAGGCTGACAACAGTAATTAGTAAAATAATTATTAACGAAAATGAATAGGACATGCAGTCTTGATCACACTGTAATTTGAGATCTAAGTGTTAGCTTTGAGACAGAGGCTTTGTTACTCACAAAAATAATCTGTTTGATGTTTATTCAAAAAATAACATTCTTACAGTTAAATTGAAAATTTATTATAGATATCATTGTTACTGCATGATATACTGAAATATTGTTGTCAGAAAAGACGGTGAATTTAATATCCACCTCTGATCACAATATAATACATGCAGCATTGTTGAAACTGTTGGTCGATTGAACACAAGGGTTTTTCTTTATTTTGTTTTGTCTGTACTGTTTTATCACCGCCTGGTTTGAAGTGTAAGATGGGAAATTCTGTTTCAAGGCCACTGCCGGTAGAAACGCCAGTGGCATTTATGTACAGAAATAATCAAGGATTTTATATAGATCCATATGTTAGCAATCTCGCAGTATGGTCGGAGGGAATAAAACCGAAAATTGATATTCCCTATCCGAGGGAAGGGTCCTTTTCTGATGAGTGTATGTTATTGGCAAAGGGTCCGGAAAAAAAACATGAAGGCTGGGGAGACCAAATATGGGATTATACTTACATGACTAAAGCTTATGCAGTATGGAAAGACATGAAAAAGGTTTGGGACCAGAGTCCGGAAAAAACAAAAATTGTTGCGTATGCAAATCAAAACCGGTGGCCATTAGAAAAGCCGCCGGGATTCACTGCCCCTTGCCAAACACAGACTTCTCCCTCTCCACCTGTCACTGATGATAAAACCCAAAGCTTCCGCAAAACCTAACACTTCAGGTCAAGAACAAACAGTCGATATAAAACAGTCTAAAAAAACGGTGAAACAAATAATTGATAATAACATTGACATAACGGAAGAAATACTGATTGAAAAATGTCCTGCATTATCACTTGACCATGATAAAATCGTAATCAGCGGTACGGCTGCAAACCCACATGCGTTGTTTGGGAAACTTTTACAGATGTTGAAATATTTTTTTAGACAGATAAGAGTGTTTCTTGATAAATGTCTAGGGAGTCAACAGGACTTATCTTTTGAAACAGGCAGCAAGAGAGACTCAAATTTTTGTGCGTTTTAAGAAAGCATGGGTTGAAGATTCTAAATTGCCATTGAATAATGAAAAAAAGCCCCTGTTTGTCAACACTCTGTTAAATAACATGAATCCTTAACAAGCGCAGTTAATCAGAATAACAACTTCAAACTTGCATGATATGACTTTAGAGGCTCTAGGAAAGCGAATCAGAGAGCTGGATAGCTCTGGTGGGTTTTCTGTAAAAATGGAACATGCTATGTTTACAGGCTATCCAGAAAAGAGGAACATTGAACAAACGTCTGTAAATCCGCAATTGCCGCATCCTAGCAAAAGGAAGAAGTCAGAAATAATCTGCTTTCATTGCGGAAAGAGGGGCCATTACAAACGAGAGTGCAGACAGTTGCACAAGTTTCGCACACACACACCACAGCGCAGACATGAGAACACGGGTGCTTCATATCCAACCGAGTGGCATTCAAACCAAGCATAGGGATACCCGCAGAGTGATGTCGGTTCTAATTTTTGTATGATGACCCTAACATTCTCGAGTAATGGGGAGGCCAATGGTCTTAAACCATTTTTCCACAAATTCACAATTATTACAGTTTACAGGCATCTGTCGATCCTGTGCCTACAAGTGGACTGATAAGCGGCTCAAGGGCAATCTGTCTCCGGTGGCAGCATGCCTCCAGGGGTGGACACCATGATTAACCCTTTGTTATGGTCTCAGTTCAGGGATGACACTGGTTTCATTGACATGGAACCTTACAGGGCTAAACTTAAAACAAACAAACCTGTCTACATTAAACAATACCCTTTGTCTAAAGATAAGGAACAAGGTATTCAACATTTGATTGAAAATTTTGTCAAGCAGGGTGTCCTCGAACAAACACACTCACCATATAACACACCAATTAATCCTGTTGTGAAAGCTGATGGGAAAACTTGGAGATTAACTCAAGGTTTAAGAGTTAATCAGTTAATCATACCACTCGCACCAATTGTGCCTGATGTTTTGACTGTTATGAATTCAGTGCCACATTCGCACAAGTATTTCACAGTAATAGATTTGTGTGTAGCCTTTTTCTCTGTACCTGTGCACCCAGATACTCATTTGTTAATATTTACATTTAAGGGGCAGCAATATTCGTGGAAACGCCTTGCTCAGGGCTATGTAGACTCACCCGCTGTCTTTTCTGCAGCAGTGCACAGAACTTTGGCCAAAATGACTGATCTGCCTTCATCAGTTTGTGTTCTTCAGTTTGCAGATGACATCCTCGTGTCGGGGGAGACGGAGGTGGACTGTGAAAAAGCATCTGTGATAGTTTGCAATGCACTGGCTGAAACAGGTTTTAAAGCCTCGAAAGAGAAACTGCAATGGGTCAAAACTAAGGTGACCTATTTGGGTCATGTGCTGATGCAGGGTCTCAGAGCAATATCCACAGATAGGGTCCAGCTGATCAGAAAGGTTAAGTCCCCACGAACAGTGCAGCAGCTACAAAGCTTTCTGGGACGCATTAAATATTGTAGACAGTGGATACCTGACTGCGCGATTCACGATAGGCACCTGAGGGGTCTGATCGATCACAAAGCTCGACCAAACACACCATTGGAGTGGACTGCGGAAGCAGATGAACATTTCAATGCCTTGAAAGCAGCCATCACAACCGCACCAGCATTGGGCCTGCCGGACTACACCAAGCCTTTTCACTTGCATGTTAGGGAGGCAGTGGGTGCAGCTTTAGGGGTCCTGTTGCAACTGCATGGCTCAACATATAGGCCAGTTGCATATCTCTCTAAGAAGTTAGATAACATAGTCACGGGAATGCCAGCATGTCTTTGTGCTGTGGCTGCAGCTGCTCTGATTGTACAGATGGCTGAGAAAACTGTACTGTCACACCCTTTAATATTATATGCATCCCATCAGGTAGGTGTAATTTTACACAACATGCAGAGGGGAGCATGCATGGGGAGAACACATTTATGTTGATGGGTCTTGTTCAAAGCCCTCTGACGGTGTCTACCTTTGTGGCTATGCTGTGATTTCCGATTCAGGAGAGGTAAAAGAAGCTTTTGCTCTAGACTACAATTCGGCTCAAGCAGCAAAGTTGATGGAAATTAATATGGGCCTGTGAGCTGATGACAGGAAGGAGAGTAACAATTTACACAGACTCTAAGTGTATGCGTGGAGTGTTCTTCACCATTATGCCAAAATGTGGGAAGCAAGAAGTTTCAAAACTGCTGATGGAAAGCCAATAGCACATGCAAATCTGATGGGACAGTTAAGTGAAGCAATTCAGATTCCGCTCGAAGTGGCCATATTTAAGTTCAAGGGTCACGCTTCAGGGGAGGATGAACAGACTATAGGCAACAGAAGGGCTGATGAAGCCGCAAAGGCAGCAGCCCAAGCTCATATTAAATCCAAAAAAGGAAACACATGTAGCAATGACAGTGCACATAACGAATGTACCTGACATTGATATCAAATTCCTGCAAAGTCAACCAACACAGGGAGACTTAGAGCATTGGAGCAAAAGTGTTTGCACTCCTGACAAGGAAGGGATTATAAGAGATGAACAGGGTAGAATAGTACTACCAAAATTAGGGTTAATTATCCTAATTAGACATTACCATGGGTTATCTCACACCAGTTGTGCACAAGTAGTTCAAGAAATTAATCAACTGTATTGTATAGCCGATGTTCATATAACAGCAAAGCTTGTTTTGGATGCATGCTTAACATGTGCCCAGGTGGTGAAACTGCATATTACCATTTAGATGCAGGGGAATGGAAAGGTTGTTGTTATGCTGCTATTTTGTCTGGCCACATCTTTGAAGAGACAAAAAAGGGAAATGAAACTGCCTAATTATTATGCAGGCCACAAGATTAGTGATCCATGGACTACTCTTTGGGAAAACGTGGGATGGTCCATAGCAGGTTTGTTTACAGGAACCGGTACTACTGTTGCTCTGAACAAAAACAATGGTTTGGCATGGCAAGTTCTTTCTCTAGAAAATGACACAGCACAAGATTTAAACTTAATCTCTATCGAATTAAAGAAAATGAGAGTTGCCGTCGTGCAACATAGACTTGCTTTGGATATATTAACAGCAGAGAAAGGAGGAGTGTGCAAAATGCTAGGAGTGTCTTGTTGTTTTTCAATTCCAGATTATGCAGATAATGTCACTGAAGTTGTGAAGCACATGAGAGAATCAGTTCGTGATCCCACACCGGTAGATGCAACATGGTTTCAATGGTTGGACAGCCTATCAGGGGGATTGGGATATTGGATAACCGGAACCTATAGAATGATGTTAGCAAAGAGAACAAATGACGTCAACCAGGCTATGCTGGTTAGACGAACACCTAAAGGTTATCGTCCAAAAGATCAGAATCAAACTTGGGGATAAACATTTGATCGTAACAGCGATATGGACGAGGATGATAATGATTATGTTCACACATATGAGTTAGAACCAGAACGAATAGGAGATAATGGGCTTGACGATTCGGGACATAGGACTACTTGTAAGACCGTTGGTCTGAAAGTGGCCATTGTGAGAATCTGGATTTCATCATGTCCTCTACAAATATTGCATCTGTGTTTAATACAAAGTTCATATATCATATGTATATCATATATCATTCATATTCATTCCTATTAGTATTAGCTTCTATTCACATAAGATGTGCCTTACTTTCTTGTTGTTTAACCTCGTTGAAAGTTGTATCGTATCTTATACTGTCTTATGTTGATATAAGTATCTGTTGTTCTCCATCTCAAGGTTCCTAATGATGCCTAGGGACAATTGTTTTGATGTTGTAATATTAAATACGTGATCATATCTGATTGTTCAGGAGGAATAAGACTAATCAGAAAGTCTGGTGATTTTCCACTCTGGTGGTTTTATATGACACCTCCTGTTTCAAGCTTATAAATATTAGTCCTTTAAACAATAAAAATTGGACTCTGATTGAACAAGCACTTGTGTCTGTGTCAAACTTTGTCTCCTGGATCCAGAAACTCTGTGTGTTCCGTCGACTAGACTCTTCAACAATAGAATATCGTTTAGACAAGGGGACGTAAGAAGTTTACATTCTTACACAACCCTAGGGGGATCACCCCTGCGGATGCCATGTGCCCCAGGAGACTCTGAAATAGTTTAAGGGGGACCGCTGGCTGCTGCTTGAAAAGGTTCAAGCAGTTCAGCACTGACTGTGCTTGCTCGGTAGTCAGCCGCACTGTCAAGGAGCCAGAGTCGAGTTCCATGTTGAGAAAAAGATGCTCTGCACGGGGGAGAGCTTACTTTTTCCCGGTTTACTTGTAAACCCAAATGATCTAGGTGCCAAAGAGCCAGGTCCCTGTGTGTACACAACAGATCTCGCGAGTGTGCCAAGATGAGCAAGTAGTCGAGATAGTTGAGTATACGCATGCCCCTCTCCCTGAGGGTAGCAAGGGTGGCTTCCACCACCTTCGTGAAGACTCGTGGAGACCGGGACAGACGGAAGAGGAGGACCCTGTACTGACGCCGAACACCGACGTCTGGAGGGTGAGAGCGGCTGCAAGAAATACCCAGAGAGAGAGGATACTCTTTTTGTGAGATTGTAGGTACTTGGCCACGAAGGGGCCCAGCAGGTCCCAGACTGACCGACCAGCGATGGAATGGCTGGGGTCGGGCCCGATGGTGGTCTCGATCTCAGTAGGTCCTCCTCCGATGCTGCAAGGGACATCTTATCACGCAACGTTTCCAAATACGTGGCTGAGGAACAAGACGGGTGAGACCGCTTCTAGGGGAACGGTCAGACGAGTGAGCTGACTGGGATCAAGTCGCCTTGCCACATTGTGTAGATCCATCAATAATCTTCAGAATCAGAGCTGTTTCCTTTCTCTCGGTCTCTTGACATTGTGTCAAACCGACAGATGGTGTTGACCTATCATCTTCTGACTAGTTTTGAAAAGGCGTGAACCTGTCCGTGAGTAATCCCCATATCACCCTCCCTGGGCTGAAGCCTTCTGCTGTCAAGAAATGGGAAGCAGACGAGGTGGTGGGTGAATAAAATAAAGAACACAGCCACCTGTGACCGCAACGTCTGGTCGGCATCCGCCTGCAGTGTGGGCAGGATGTATCCACGAAGGCTGCCTCAACATGCCGGACGCCCAAACACTTGAGGCAGACATCGTGTCCGCCCCCTCCTCGATGAGAGTATTCCATCCCCGAGAACAGTGGGGCATGCCACGCTGGAAACATTTACTCTTTTAGGAAACACCTCTGGAACTGCCGAGGGGACCCAGGGGGGTCACTGACGAAGAGGGACAATCCACTGTAAGAATCCAGCAATTGACACCAGTATAAAGTATATCATTTGATGTTTAGGCTCCGAAGAATAAAACGTGAATGAATGCAGCAAGCCATCTTCTTTTATAACTGGAGGTCCGGGGCGAAGTCCGGCATGCAAATTTCATTCGCCTTTTCAAAACCAGTCAGAAGATGATAGGTTCCACGGAAACGAACGCGCGCACACCTGCCTGTCCTCAGCACCTGTACACCATTCCCAAACAGGATAAAAGCACGACCATCAGCGAGGAAGCAACCAGCCGCCACGAGCTCTCACTGAGCACTTTAAAGGACACCCCACGAGTCAACTTCCCATAAGAACATTTCCTCACTATACTGGTAACCACTGTTAATAAATCACCCTCCGGGTGCAACTGTAACTCTGTTCATCTCGTGTCTGCTTTGCCCCAACAAATACATGCAAACAAAACGAATTGAAGCACACAATTGGAGAACCAACATTAAAATACAAACGCACGCACACACATTATATCAGTAATCCCAGTTAGCCTACCCGCTGGGTTATTTACCTATATGAATATTCATGTGGTGAGGTGGATATGCAAACAAGTATGTTTGTTGTGTACTACTGATTTTGAGAATCTGGTGATAGCTGGCATATAAATGTATCTTTTGTGGCATAATAAGGTTTAGTTGTGATGATACTGTGGCATTGTATTTTATTCTTAGTTGCTAGCCTACATAACTACCAGATTTAAGTATTAAATTAATGTTACTGAATTTGCATAAACATCCGCTATTTGTTCCAAAACCACAGTTAGAAAAGATGAAATTACAGAATTGGGAAGTTACAGCAAGCACAAACTTCCACAATGTCATATTCTACAAATGTATCAACCCATATAGTAATTTTCACATTTTACATGATAAGTCACTATGTGGAATATTTTACATCCATGAATACAATAAAGACAGCAACTTATTCGGTATTGTAGTGTTATTAACAAATGTTTATATGAAAGGTTTCACAGAGAAAGGCTAGTAACCAGTGTACCACACTGTTGTGATTATTCTGTGCTGCATTTTATTATGTACTGTAGATCACAGGCTTGAATTCCAAATTCCACATACTACTCTACACCTCACACACAACTAACCATATCATTTTATTTTTCATTCAACATTATGTAACAGTGATTAGAATAAATTGCATTACAATATTCATAAAAAATAATAAACTAAAGTTCATGATGAGTATTTTCATGCTTTGATTCAAAGATGTGGCATATGATAAGGCATATTAGATTAGATTAGATTCAACTTTATTGTCATTACACATATACAAGTACAGTGTAACGAAATGTAGTTTAGGTCTAACCAGAAGTGCAATTAGCAAGTGCAGGATATACAGTGTGAATAAATACAGAATACAATATTAGGAAGATACTATACAATGGGCACGTACTATGAAAATATGACAGTCGGTATGTACTATGAACAATATAAACAGAAGGCTATATACTGTGAACATTAATGTATATGACATCCATGTTCCAGGAGAGGGATTTAAAAGCATAAGAAGCAGTTTGCTTTTGGATTACACACACCTATTGCCTACACCTATATGCAATAGCTCAAGTTGGAAACTAGTGGTTGAACACAGTCACACTGTACAAAGCCTCTCCGTAGACTAATTATTTTCTTTCCTTTCTTATTTTCCATGTATGCTTGTTAAGACTTTTGCAAAAGATTTTGTTTGGGTTGCCTAATTTAACCCTTTCATATGTGAGTTTTCAGTTCTGTGACTGCTCTCTTGAGTGAGTTTTTCTAGCGTGAGACAAAGACAAGGACAGTGTGCTGATACAGACTTCTAAAAACTGTGCTCTGATAATGACCTTTTAGAGTCAACACAAGCAGTTTCACAACGATTAAGTAATCCAATTATAGTAACAGCTGCATTAGACAAGCAATAATGCAAAACAATAACAGGATTTCCTCAATTAGTGTGTGGTTATACATAAGAAACAAGCCCAACCAGTTCAGTGACAGCTGGCTACTTTGATCAGACAGAGTAACAATCAATGTACAGTAAGAGTACATATAAATATACATATATCTGAAATTAAGTTTACAAACAAAGGTAAGCAAAAAATATCTCCAACATAAATTTAATTAATAATGAATTTAAAGTAAAGCCAGCCTCAGCCTTTAGGATTATTTCAGGTTTACAAGGCACTCAATTTTCAGTCAATACTCGCATTTCCCCCCTTCATGAACAACAGCGTTTTGCTATGCAATAAATGCACCTTGTGGTTTCATGGCTATTTGAACAATCATAAGCGACAGCAAATGTAGGCACTTCCTGCTCTCCATCTGCTGCTGTGTCACATACACGTGTCACAAATTATTAAGATAAACATACCAGAGGATGCATATCATGTGTTCTCAACGGGAATCGGATGTAAACAATTTTGTTTTACATCTTTTTGAAGCTTTGAATCCATTCAACCAACTAAAAAAATACATCCAACTGCTGACATATAGGGATGCTCTTACATTGAGACTGAGAAGAAGTGTGTATAATATTTTTTATATAATAAGTTCTATCAGTCACCTCCGTCATTTTGCAGACTTGTCTCTCAATGGCTGTTTTGAAAATACCAAAGACATAATCTTTATATAAAATCCTAAATATCAAACATTTTTGCATATCGGGATTTTTTTTCCTGTGAAGGCCTAACATTACACGAAAATCTAAACAGTACATCGGACCGGATCATGTTCACGGACACGTTTATTTCAAAGATTCTTGGGAGGGAAAAATCGTGAGAAAGCCAGGCCGAGAATGCTGTAGTCTGCTGTAGGCTGGATTAAGGCTCTGCATACGTTGATATTGTTAGCATGTGGTATAGCAGAAAATTGTTGTAGAATCCGATTATGATGGGATAAATATGAGGAATGTGTGCTTGATGCCTGAAACTAAAGGATGCTGCATGAAATATAGTTCCCTTTCTGTCGGTCTCTCGACGTTGTGTCGAGAACGACAGATGGAGTTCGCCCTTGAGAACCAATCAACTCTGACTACTATAGAAAAGGCCAATGAAATTTGACGAATGAAATTTGCATGCCGGTCTCCGCCCACGGATGTCCGGTATAAAAGGAAGCCGGCGTGGAGCATTCATTTACCTTTTGTTCTTCAGAGTCTTCGCTCATGACTACGAACAAAACGAATTCAATGAATTCTTCTTCTTCTACATTGCCGGATCTACGACGTAGAGCAACGGATCATCCCTACCTGCAGCGACCTTCCCCTGGGCGTCTTGCCGGTTCCGGAGGTGTTAGAGATTTTTTCTAAATAGGTCATTTTCCGGCGGTGGGATATAGTCCGGATCCTCAGGCACACACTCGGAAACGATGCGTGATGTAGATGAGATGTCGCTCGCAGCATCGGAGGGAGACTGGCATCCGACTCTGACGAATCTGAGCTCTGACGAATTGAGCTCCAATTTATTTCCCGGACGTGCATGAGGAGCTGTGTAAAACTTGGAGCGCTCCAATCACGGCCCGCTCCAGTCAAACCAGCTCCAGCTCCCTTACCACCCTGGATGGTGGGGCAGCCAAAGGCTACGTCGAGATCCCCTGGGTGGAACGTGCGGCTACCACCTGGGGGAATCGGCCACGCCTACCGTCCAAAGCATGTAGGACTTCGGCATCACTGGTGTCCAGGAGAGGGTCCAGGAGAGACACCCCCGGCTGTTCTTTGTGCAGAAGAGTGACACAGAGAAAGTCTGCTTTCTTGATGCACCCATCTCACAGGGTGGGTTGTTGGTAACACCGTCGAGGACTGCGCTCAGCAGTTTTTGACGGTGAAGAAGCAGACAGTGGCAATTAGCCACATTTTTCCATGCTGCGACTCGGCCGCCTAGATGCCTCCGAGATCCCGCGTGCCCGGCAACCTGACACACCCTGTTGAGGCGTAGGGTCGTACACACACGACAGCTGCCACCACTCTCAAACTGACAGTGCGTGCAGCTGTCCCGCCAGGCAAAAAGGCGGAGCCAACCTTCCCTCCGGGGGACCCCCAGCGAAATATGGTTAGCTCCGCCAGCCGACGAATCACCCCCCGTGGGAATGATGAAGCAGACCGTCCCCTTGGTCACACTGTCACAGTCCCTGGGAGCTCGAGAGCTGCCCTACACTGTCTCGGTGGCTAATGAGGGCGGTCCGTGAATGGAGCGTTACAAGTTTTACACAGCTCCTCATGCACCTCCGGGAAAAACATGGCACCCGGGGTGGGCGTGGTTTGCACCGCGCTCCGACTTCAGGAAACACGTATCCCCGGGTTAGCACGGATGACATCACTTCTGCTTCCTCCTGAACTCGACTGCTGGGCTCAGAGTCGGATGCCAGTCTCCCTCCGATGCTGCGAGCGACATCTCCTCTATGTCACACATAGTTTCCGAGTGTGTGTGTGAGGATCCGGACGGTATGCCACCGCCGGTTGGGGAACGTTCAGAAGAGCGAATCGGGGTGCGATCGGCCCGTGAGCACTTGGCAGGCAGGTTTACGTTCGCAGAGTTCCCCATATCACTAACGCTGCTAACGTGGGTGGTCATCGGGGAAGTAGCCACAGATGTCACAGCCTGGGTAGCAGACGGAATGGTGGCTGGTTCCCGTAGGAAGACAGCCACCCGTGACTGCAACTTCTGAATGACTATCTGCAGCAAGATGTGTCAACGAAAGCAGCTTCACAGTGCTGGACGCCCAGACACCTAATGCAGTGATCGTGTCCATCCCCCTCCTCGATGAGGGTGCCGCACCCAAGAGAACAGTGGGACATGCCGCGGTGGAGAATGCTCAGTCCTGAAAAGGACCTTTTTAGAAAATATCTCTAACACCTCCGGAACCGCCAAGACGCCCAGGGGAAGGTCGCTGCAGGTAGGGACGATCCGCTGCTCTATGTCGTAGATCCGGCACTGTAGAAGAAGAAGAATTAATTGAATTCGTTCTGTTCGTAGTCATGAGCGAAGGCTCTGAAGAACAAAAGGTAAATGAATGCTGCACGCCGTTTTCGTTTTATACTGGACATCCGGGGGCGGAGACCGGCATGCAAATTTCATTGTCCTTTTCTATAGTAGTCAGAATTGATTGGTTCTCAAGGGCGAACCCCATCTGTCGTTCTCGACACAACATCGAGAGACCGACAGAAAGGTAACTCATGTGATGTCTTTGGTGGAAGGATGAATGGTCCCTGGCGTGAGATGTTAAACATTTGTTTGTGGTAAATGTCCCGACACTATAGGTTAATACACATAATAATACACAAGGATACATTTAAATATGATACATGTTTATCTTTGACATATTATTTTCGTCCCTTACTTCTTTGTATCTTCTTGCTTCCTAAAGAGTTTTGCCATTCATAAACTCTACAAATCTAAAGTACTGTTTTGATAGACAAGCTGATGTCTTTGTATGATTTTCATGTTTTACAGGACAATGGTGAATAGTGAGGAAGAAAATAAATGCAGCTAAACAATCATGGATCGAGAGGTAACAGAAACCATATTGGTTTAATTGTAGGCCTACTGGTTAGTACAAATACTAAAAGAAAGAAAAAATTAATTGAAGCAACATTTCACCTGTTTCAAGTGTGAACCCATTGTATCACACAAAAATGTTCCAAAACCACGTGTTTCACATATGAATGCATGTTTTTTTTTAATACAGCTCCTGTGAGATAAGGATAAGGCATAGTCCTTTGGTTAATGCTGGGATCAGTTTTGCTTTTTAACTTTTTAGCAACACTACAATGGTTTATAGTTCACACTTGCCTAAATCTTAGAGAAAAGTAAAGGACATGGGTTAGTTTGATCCTACTGTATCTGAATAAATGGGTAAATATAACTATACAAATTATTACTATATTTATAACTATTATTTTGTGTTTAATGTAACATTAACCAAAATAAATACCAATACATCTTATACTAGTAATTTGTTCATTGTTGGTTGATTAAATATAACAGAATTTAACAAAATGAGAATAGTTTTTTAACTTAAGTTAATGTTAACATATAAACCGTTGTTGTATTGTGTACGGATTTTTTAAGACCAACACAGTTAAAGGTGTATGCGAGACTGCTTACAATCTTTGTTTAAATCTGATACAAGTTAAAAAAATAATAAAATGTTTTTAGTTTTCTCAGATCTAAGTAGGTCTAAATAAATATTTAAAATGCAATGTCTTAATTTTATGGAACGCCCAATTCTGACATGGAACCCACCAAAAGTCTGGATGATAAACTTGCGGCTGCTGGTCTTGACTCCTTATTTTGGTCCAAAGTGTTAAAAGATAAATTAGGGGTGACTGATAAAAAAACAGCTAGATTATTTAGACGAGAAGGACTTGATATTGCTCAAGGAGCAGACTCGCTTCAGATGGGAGGAAAAAGCTTTTCGGAAATTGATCAAAATTTCAGAATCATCAAAATCTGATGATCAGACAAAAACAGAAGGAAAACCAACTACGAAACTGGAAGATGTTTTTGCTTTCTCAAATGCATGTGAGCATCATGCGACCAAAAACACAGCAAAGGCAAAAGAACTTGAGGCAAAATTGAAAACATTTCATGAGGAGCCTAACGAAACATACCTGAAAAATGAAAGAACCCTTAAGGATTGTGTTGAAGGTTTGATGAGAAAAACTTTAACAGGCAGTGAATCAAAATGTTCACCTGCCATGTCCATTTCTGATGAAGAGATTTTAAAAACGTCTTCTGGTGGTCTTGCTCTTCAAGGAATTTTCAAAACTGACAAAGTGGAAGATCTGTTTAAAGACAGACAACAACTGATCAAAGTGGATGCCTGCAAACTTGCTGGACCAAGACATAACTCTCACTACAAGAAAAATGAGTTTTCTTGCTACAAATCTCACAGAGAGTTTTTTGAATCTGTTAAGAAACTGGGCTTTAGCTATAGTGCAGAACATGACCTTGGATTTCCAGATATGCAAGCAAAGTGTGGCCTGCAAAATGCATCTGTTTCCTCCACAACTGCATCTTTGGAAGACCAGTCTGAGAAAGCTTATGAAGCAGTGACACTATGTCATTACATACCACTGGCTTCAACTTTCATTGACCAACTTATTTTATCAGATTCTGCAAAAAAAGAGCTTATAGAATTAAATGAATTTGCTGCATGCCATCAATGAAAATGAAAACAACCCAAGACTCTTTCAACATGCGGAGAAATTCTTTCAAAAATTTGGTTCTCATGCATCTCAAGGACCAATTCACTTTGGTGGAACATTTTGGTGAAAGGCACACGCTCAGGGATTCTCAGAGCAGAACCAAAAAAAGGTGAAAACTATGGTCAACGATGTTCTGGAAATGAAATGCAGTCTGGCATCAAAATATGTTTATGTTCACATCACCTAAGTGCCCCTAAAGTAAAAGGAACCTCTCGCAAAACAATAAGCGATGAACTCAATACTGTGGTGCAGTTCTCTATTAATAAATTTGGAGGTCCATCTGCAACAGATGATCACACACTGTGGAAAAGCAGTCTTGCTTAAAGCAACAAAACCTGGGCTGTCATAGACAGAGGATCCACTTTGACTCCAGTCTGGCATATCATCAGGACTCAGCATAAGGATGAATTTCAAGATCCCTTCAGATTGTGTGCATTTCTCATGAGAGCTGCATCACAGATTATGCAGAATCTACAGATGACATTACAGTATTAAAAACTCTGGATGAAGCTAAACAAATGATGAGGTCGGTGCACGAATGGTCTGTTTCTAATGCAGAAAACCATCTCAAGAGATTTGCTCAAAATGAAAACCCAAATTAAGGAAACCACAACTTCATTCAGACAGTGGATTGATGTTTTCCTCTCAAATGAGGCACTTCAGAAGTTCTTAACAGACATTACGAAATATGATGATGACAATTTAAAATTGATGACATGTTTGGTGATGGACACACACTGTCATGAAGTCAAAACATTTCCAAATAGAGCCCAGATTTTACAATGGATAAGAGTGAAACCAGAGTTCAATCAAAATGAAAATGACATGTTTTTCTCCATCCATCAGTTTTCTGATGTGCAGAAAGTTCTTGAAAAATCTTTTGAAGATTTTCAGCAAATCCCTGAGAAAGACAAGAATAACACAAAAAACATTACATGTGAAGTTACCCATGCAATAAATTCATGGATTGATACCATGAAAGGGAGTGATTATACTGACTTAGTTTTCCTTGTGAAGTCGCTCGCAAAACTTGTAGGATACACAGAGGACACGTTTCATCCTATTTTGGGTCCACAGGAAATTAAATTCTTAAAAAATTAGCTCTCGGAAACACACAGAAAGTATATGGATTTTAGAAAGCAGAGTAATTTAAAGGCTCAGGCCTTCAGTCTTTTGAAAGCCTTAACTGCAACCTATGAGAGTCATTTCATCTCCGTTCATGAGAAACAGAAATTACTTGATGCGTTCAAACATAACTTGAAAACAGATATAATTCCCGATCTGGGAAAAGCAATTGATGATTTCTCATGTCACATAGACTTGGAGGAGTTTGAGCAGACACTTAGGTTGATGATTGCTGAACCTTCAAAACTAGAAGACAGCTCCCAATCTACAGATGGGAAATCATTTTTAGAAAACAAAGAAACCACAGACAGCTCAGAAGTACAGCATGGCTTTGAAAGTAAAAATGCAGAGGGATTTTTCCAACATAATATTGGGCTTGCAAGCCCATATGTAGAGATGTTTAAAAAACTGGACTTGCTTAAATACTATCCAGCCAAAATTTCAAATGCAGATATTAATGATATAAACATTAATGCGTCAATGTGCAACAATCAAGTTGGCAAGGACAACGAGCTGTGGTTTCACTTTATCTACAAACTCTTAACACTTGATGTAAATGTCAGGTTCCTGTCCATTGAACCAGAGTTACATATTAACTGTAAGGCACAGTCCAACACCTTGGAAAGCTTTATCAATTGTCAGGATGATAGTGCTGTCTCTGATATTAAACAAGAGACATATACATCCCATGGACATCTGCATGGCAGTTTTTTATTGTTCCAATGATTTTGTACGACAAATTGTTTTTACACAATTATACAAATGTCACTTTGCATTACCTTTGCTGGTGCCACAGCTATGCAATCAAGAAATAGAAATGCCTGTCTGGCCACTTCAAATGAGTGCACTTACATGGCAATCCACAGACCGATCTGCAGTGACAAGCTCCGTATTGGATACGTCTCTTTCAGTGGTTTCTTTCATGAGACTCGGAAGTTACAGAATTTCAAAATAAAACATTATGAATGACATCATCAACAAGAAAAGGCACGCAACTTTCTTCAGTCGCCACTGTAAAGGAAGCACAACAACACGGATTTTGCTGGATGGAGTAGCAGAGATTTCATTGTATTTGGCAGAGGGGAAAAGAAATGACATATTTAAAAACTGTGTGGCGTTTATCAACCTCCATGGTGATGCCTGCAACCATCCCCAACAGGTAGAGTTCCTTAAGGGACTGAGTTCACTGATTGTATTACTGTTACCTGAAAATCTCACCAGTGCTTCTGTGAAAGCAGCACTTGATGGTCTTCTGAAATGTGAAACTCCTATTATTGCTTTGTTCTCTGGAATGGAGACAATAAACAAAAGTGATCCTCAAAAAATTGCTGCTAAAAACAGAACTGAATCTGAACTAACAAATGAAATCATCTTTAAGTGTAATCAATATCTCTCACAAGAAAACAGGAAACAAAAACTGAAGGATAATTTTGATAAAGCAAAACAGCAAGGATTCATTGTTGGAACAGAGACTGAAAAACTAGGAAGAAACAAAGCAGAAATGCTTATGAACATATTATATGACAAGGAAGGAGAGAGAGAACTCAACAAAATGGCATTGAAAGATGAACATTTGCCTTTGCAAGGTCAGATGTGGAAGGATTGGTGCAACAAAGACAAACTGTTTCACCGCCTGCAGTGCAAAAAAAACATGAGCATTGAACAACACCGTGCTGTAATAACTCAGCAAAAACAGAAGATTAGAAAAGATCAGCAGATAAAAGCTTCTCCTAACATCTTCATGAAACAATTTCTGCCATATGCTGTTAATGCAGAAGAAAAGGAAAGATTATACTTTTTCAACTGGTTGAGGAAATCCCTTGACGATGCCATCATATGCAACCTTGTCGATCTTAAAAAACAGTTTATCACAAAATGCCTAAAATACAAAGAATCTTCAGAAGAAGAGAAAAGCAAGCACCAGATGAATCTGGGTAAGATGTCTGACAGAATAAAGCAGGCCACAATTGGGATCCAACATGTGTTTCGTGAGATAAGTCAGTTATATGAATCACATCATCATTCCTTTAGCAAGACCATCCATGGAATTGAACTTGATCATCTACCTGAATTAGCTGCAGACTGGATGCTGTCTGGATACCCACTGGAACTAATGGTTGGTGATACAAACTATGTACCAATTCAATGGGTCAGAGCGGTCTTAAAAAAACTTACTGACAAAATTGGGGACAAAAGAGTGTTAGTTCTTTCTGTTTTAGGGCTTCAAAGTTCTGGCAAGTCAACTCTTCTCAACACAATGTTTGGCCTTAATTTTGCTGTAAGAAGAGAAGGTGGTGGTGTCAGGCTTCAATGACATCATAAACTTTGATGTTAACAGGGATGTGTTTTACTTCAAGAGTCTATTGGAGGGAGATCCACCCATGGCTCCACCTAACCCTTCATACAGTCAGAATGTGCAGGAACTGAAAAAGAGGGTACTCTCCATTTCAGACTGGCAGCCGAACTACAAACCTCTCAGTCTGTCTGAGCTCAGTGATCGAGTCAAAGACATATGGGACGCACTGTTAAATGAGAACTTTGTCTTTAACTTCCGTAACTCTTTGGATATGGGAGTGTACAGTGATCTAGAGAAAGAGTACCAGAGTTGGTCTTGGCAGTTGAGGAAAAAAGCTTTAGAGACACAAAAGACCTTGAACTCCAGAATTAAAAGTGGGGAGTTGAGTATCAGTGAATCAGAGCTAAAAGGGGTCTTTGCAAACACTCATAATATCATCAAAATGAATGTGGACAAATATTTCAGCACACAGAAACATTCTGATATTCTCTCTCAGTGGAGAACTTTAATTGATTCGAGACTGGAAAGATTGATGGAAGAACTCACTAATGAAACATACGACAAAGGTCTTAAGGAAATAAAGCAAAGAAAACTCAAACTAGAGCTTGACAGCAAGATGAAACAGTATGAGAAAGATTTGTTTCAGAAGAGCATGGCTGCAGCATCTGAACTCAGAAATCAAACTCCAACTGATGATCTAATACAGAGTGAATTTAACAAACTCTGGATACAGTGGATAACTGATCTGTCGAGTATAAATCCTAAAGAAACTGAAATAGATGTTCAGGTAATGGTTGAAAATGCTGTATTTGATAGCTTTGAAAAACACAAAAATAACATTTGTAATACATCAGAAAAAGAGTTTAAATTTGATCATGCCAAACATTTTAAATTGTCACTCTCAAAGTATTGGAAGTACAATCAGTTAAATGAATTAGGAAATGACATTTCTAAACAGATCATAGAGGATACCAATAAAAGAATAACTCAGAAGGCTGCTGAAGAAAATGAAGTTACTGAGAATTTCATTCATGAGATTTTGGGGGAAATTGATGAAAATATCCAAAAATATCAGAGTTCCTATGATTTACAATTCACAGGATTGTACAAAGCCAGCATATCTGCTTATGTCTGCAGAAAAGTAACTTGCAAGCTTAGAAAAATAAATGAAGATTTCAAGTCAGCAAATGATCCCATTAAACAATTAATGAATCAAAAGCAAAATTACTTTGAATTGTACAAACAGTACTGTCAGGGTGCTGAATTAGTTAAGACTTTTGTCTCAGTTCTCACAGGCAAACTTAAAGAAGCAATGCAATGTGCTCTTTATGACAAGTACAGCATTGACATAGCAGACGATCTGAAGTCACACCACCCAGCACTTAAACATAATAAATTGAATTTGGAGCTTCACATTCTGAAAGAACTGGCAGAAAAAGAGAATTTTAAGGATTACATGATGTACATTCAAAATCCAAAATCTTTCTATCGAGAGTTCATGAGAGAATGTGTTCTTAACTATATTGATGATGAAGCAAAAGTTGAAGAGGCACTTAAATCTATCTGGTCACAACTGACAGACATAGTTTGGTTGAGAGCTCTTCTACATCAGAAAATATGAGAGAAACACAGGGAAATGCCTCAATGTGGCTTGATCAGTTTTGTGCAGGACTTTACCGAGCAGATCTTCATATTAATCTGTTAAGAGAGGATTTGAGGACTATTGAAAACATGGACATCAATGGAAAAATTCTTCAGGAGTCAGTTGCTTGTTCGCTCAAGGAAATGTTAGAGGAAACACTGAAGGACCCCAAAAGTATTTTGGGCTCACAGCCTTTGATTTTCAAACTTAAAGAAAAGCCAGTTGATATTCTGTATGAACAGCTTAGTGGATGCTGGGAGCAGTGTCCTTTCTGTAAAGCTGTGTGCACAAACACCATTCCAAATCATATCACAGATCACACTGTTGAGTGGCATCGAAGCCAAGCCATCGGTGGTCTTTTACATCATAAATGGTATTTGGGACTTATGAATTTTTTTTATAGAGATGAGGATGCAGGTAAAAAATTTGTTATGGACATGTGCTCAACATCAGTTATCAGTGACAATAAATTCATGGCAGAAGAGGACAAATGGATCCCTTTCAAAGACTACAGAAATGCAGGCCATCCTTACAATACCTGGAAAATCACAGCAGACAATAATGACAGATTATATTGGAAATGGTTTATCTGCACCTTCAAAAAGCAGCTTGAAGAACAGTATCATTTCAAATTTAAAGGCCTTGGAAAAATTCCGGAGTCCTGGAAAAATATTACTAAGGTCCAGGTCCGAAATGAGCTGGATTTCATAATAAATGAATATGAAATAAACAGGATTCAAAGAAACAAATGATTATCCGGTCCATCAAAAGGCGTATCACAGAAGAACATAATAACCTTTTGAATGTGTGTACTTTAGATAGTCTTTTTACATTAATTATGTTCATTAATCATGCCAACTGGAAGTGTTTGTAAACTACATTACTTCTGCATTCTTAATCTAGTAAAAGTGTGTATTTTTGTAATTTTACTAAGTGTTGAAGATAAATGGGAAATGGAAACTTGTTTGAAATATTTATACTAACAATTTATTATATCTGCTTAATATATGTTGTCATTTTTTGGTTCTTTTCACCTCACTACATATTTTGAAAAAATATATAATAAAATAAAAAAAAAATTTAGCTCTAAAATTACATGATTTTCAAATGTTCGTGGTCTTATTCTGTAATTTTACGTATTTAACATATTTAAAAATGCATAAAAATCTGTAAAAGACAATAAAATTCTGTTTTTAACATTTTATGTGAAACCTTACATGAATACTCTTACATTTGCTCTTTCGGGTTTAAACCCCACTGCTCAGACTAATCACCATATGAATTCAATGTACCGCAGCTGTAGACTGCTTCTTATGCTTTTAATTCACTATCTTGACAGATCCGTATGTGTAGGATGGCATTAAGTTGAACTCGCTATCTACTAAAGCATGGTTTTATATACGTCACCTTGTTTTCATACCTCATATATTGATTAGCAGATAATATAGGTACCTGTGCACCACCGGTTCCTCCCATCTAATCATTTACCTGGTGGCCTTTATGTGATTTGCATTGGCTTAGCCATGGTAATCATGGTATTAAAGAGATTTTTTAAGTAGATTGCTTAAAATGGGATTTGGTGGCTTTAAAACATATTCATTAGACTTTAATTTACTAATTTATATACTTTTTTCTTATGTGACACAGTCTGTGAAGTGGTGCAAGAACACAGCACAGCTGGTTAAAATAATCCAACCCAATAATGTTTGGCATGTCACCACAGATAATACGA
Organism: Triplophysa dalaica; assembly: GCF_015846415.1. Taxonomy (NCBI): domain Eukaryota; kingdom Metazoa; phylum Chordata; class Actinopteri; order Cypriniformes; family Nemacheilidae; genus Triplophysa; species Triplophysa dalaica. The sequence goes on along the minus strand of NC_079565.1, from coordinate 11,827,519 downwards.
AACTTCTACAGATGCACTGTGGAGACCATGTTAACCTGCTATATTGCTGTGAGGTTTGGTAACAGCACAGCACAGCACATGACAAAAGGGCACTTCAGAGGGTGACACACAACCGCACACAACCGCACACACACACGCACACACTCACGCACGCACACACACGCATGCACACACACGCAACCTTTACATTCTGGCAAATTGTACAAACTACAGTAACAGACACTCACACTAAAATATCTTCACAAACATACAAACATGAGCACTCACAGAAACACTATAGACACAGATGTTCCTATTAATTGAATTGAGTTTATTGATTCATTTTTCTCTCTGAAATTGCTAACAATTATAATACAAGGGGATTTTTACATCATTAAATGCATGTTCCTGCTCTGTATGGACGACATTTTTTCCATTAAAGTTTTTCTTTTTTCAAGTGTATAAAATAGGAAATCTAATAACAGGTATTGCTTCATTATTGTTTCGTTACGCTGTCTGTAAACTGGGGTCATAAACATTCACATTATGACTTTCTCTTAAAGGTACACAGTACAGACAAAGTAAAGCATAAACAAACACTATGTCTGAGGCACGAGCGAGCGATGCTTTCTGGTTTGCGTCACTTCTCGCACACGTTGTTAGTGCTACTAATATACTAGGACACATGACAAGAGGGGAAAGAAATGACAAACGGCACAGAGAGTAACAGAGGTTAAAACAGGGGTGAAGGCGAGCGTTCTTCATTTCTCAGATAAACAACAGAAAAAAAGCAGCTTGGAGAAATGGTTACGCTAAAGCCATGCAAAGAAAACGCATTCATGCAAACAGCAATACAAGTCAAAGCAAAGAGCAGGAACAGCCAGAAGAGCATATATACATCAAAACTGATCCAAGAACAGCTTGTTTTCTCATCCATTGTACACAAACAATGATGTAAAGCTGACATTGATAGCGAGAAGTTCATTCCCTCCCAGCAGAGGCTAAACTACATTCTTAAATAACTGTTAAAATTGCTTTATGTCGATTGGTTTGTTTGTTTTTAACACATTCTTTTGTTTTGTTTTTTGACGCTAGAAGGAAAGAAAGATCCCACAGTACTTTCATAAATCAAGACTTAAGAAAGACATCTTTCAACAAAGAAAACTCTGTTGCCCTGATGCAAACAAACACATTATTGTCATAAATAAATAACATTCAAGTTCTCATATATATATTATTGAATGATAATAAATAAGTACAGAGATAAAACATAAGGAAAAATACAAAAATATCCACAATGTATTCCACATTTTTTGTATCTGCTGGTAGTGAGAAATGAGGAAAAGAAACTAATAAAAAAAATAATTTCAGGATCTATATGAACAGGTTAAAAGAAACAAATTGTTTCATTTTCTAATAAATACAGAAGGGGGAAAATAATAAAGACGGACAACACAAGGTTTAAAATCTCAGTCTACGACATAACTAAACCTAGTGTCACATCTAGACATGATATATATACAGGATTATGTTCAATTTGTACAACAGAGATTCATTCATAGGGATAAATTCATTCAATTGTTTTCCCCCCACCCCACCCTATTCAGATTCCCCAATGCACTGAAAGTCACGTTCAGTCCTTTTGCAGCAATAATTTCAAGTTCATCAAACAAAAAGTCATAAGTAAAAGAGAGCGTACATGAAAAATACAATCTGCAGTTCGACATCCCCTCAGAACAAACTCTCAAAGTTGGCTTTAAACTTTCTGTTTTCTTCTCTGGTCTTCGTGAATCCGAGTGCAAACATCCAATAGTTGTGTGTGCTTACATCTGGAAATCTGAGGGTGTCTATTCATCACAAACTCGCTGGAATATGTAACTATTATATGAGGTGGCTAATTCGTATGAATTCGTACAATCTCATTTGTACGTTTAAGCGTGACTTGCTTTTGCCCCAATGATGGTGGAGTTAAAATCAACATTGTAAAATTTAATTTACGAAATTGCCACCTCATTATATACTTACGTTTGTCTGTGAGATCAGACTGATTTATTCCAAAACCTAGTGAGATGTTAACTGCCTACCTAATCTATTGATTCCAGAGTTTGGCTTTAGCTTAATGCTAAACTAACAACATAAAAATACACAGATATTTTGTTTTATTTCTATTGAGACTGTACAGGGGCCTTGCACATGACATGGAGGGGAAAAAGTAAACTGAGAGCACATTTAAAAATGAATTCCCTAGATTTTCTCATTTGTGCGCATGATTTTCTCGTTTGTTCATTTGATTTATCAATTTGTGTGTAAAATTTACTAGTTCGATCCTTCGATTTATTAATTTGTTAAACGCGGTTTATAACTTCGGTCACACTATTAACTTATTCATGTGCACAATTTACTTGTTTGTTCCCTCGATTTACTCATTTGTATGCACAATTTGATAGTTTGTTCCCTCAATTTACTAATTTGTTACTTTGATTCTCTTATTCATGTGCATGATTTACTAGTTCGATCCATCAATTTACTTATTTGCGGGCACAATTTAGTGGTCTGTTCCAGTGATTTACTCATTCATGTGCACAATTTACTAGTTCAGTCCGTTGTCTATTTTTTTTCTGCGTGGCATATGCAGGGCTCCACAATATTATCTTCTTTTTCTGCATGACATATGGAGGGCTCCACAATATTATAATTTTTTTTCTGCGTGGCATATGCAGGGTTTAAGTGAATCTAAATTAATAATCAACTTTATTCTCTCAGACTATACGCCTTGGTACAAATGCATTTATTTATTTATACCAGAACTTTTTGCATTGCATTATGGAATTTCTGCAGTGCATCTCTATAAAGCATACCTTTAAGAGCAGACAGCTCACTAGGTTTTGGAACATGTTTTGAGTAGGTGTGAACAGGTTAGGTTGCTGTGATGATGGCAGGGGAGCACACAGTCGGTAAATGGGAACAAATGTGTCTGAATGTTAATCCTTCTTGAGAGGCGAGCCTGGGTCGGGAAGAGTATGACAAAGGATGAAGCGTCTGTCTCCATGGTAACCTGCAAGTTGTTCATGAAAAGTGCCCTCGGTCAATAAATGTTCATCACGGGATGTGCAGGAATGTGGGGGGTCGGAGATTTAATACGTTTTCTGGATAATTCCTAGCAGTGAAAACAAGCCATCACAAATGTGAGGAAAACGGGAGACAATATTAAAGACACCAAGAAGAAGAAGAAGAAACAACAGGGAAGCCGGGAAGGGTCTGACACAAGAATATGGTGATGAAAGGGAAATATGTCTGAGTTTATGTGTTGTCAGTGAAACAGTATTTCCATCATACAAAAGTTTATATAAATTCCAACTCTAATATCAACTTTTGTTTTTGAGTATGTAGTTGTGTTCAAAAATTTTGACTGGTAAAGTTTTAGGACTGCTCCTGTGTCCAGACAGATGCCAGCAGCTTGGCATTGTCCCTGGGGTTGCCCGCTGGGCATTTAGAGTCACTAGGCTGGGGTTCATGGCGACGGGCGTTATACGGGTGTCTGTTGGGGGTGCCAGGTGGATGAGGCACCTGGCCATTCTTCTCGTCTGAAAAAAGTTGTTTAATTACGTCAAAGAAGTTACTCAATGGGCTGCCTAGGTACACAGAGAGGAAGAAAAGGAGAAAAGAGAGAACAAACAGAGAAATGAAAAAATGGTTTACACAAGGAGAAAATGATAGAGAGGGGAAAAGAGAGGAAGATGATAAAACTAAGACTACCGGGAATTTTGAGAACAGTTGTGGTTGATTATTTTTGTCACCAATGGTTGTTTAAAACCTGTATACTGTGAAACACAAAAGAAGATATTTTGAGAAATGTCTCAAATAAGGTATACAATGGAAGTCAATGGAGGCCAACGTTCTTCAAATATCTTCTCTCGTGTTCTGCAACAACATCTTATTTTTGGGGTTAACCGTTTCTGTAAACGGATGGGTTCACTTTAATGTGGATGTGGCTTATAGAACATGTGTTTTAGGGGTTTGTGTGCGAGCAAAGTCAGTGTTTTAAATGGTATATTTAACAGAAGCTGCAGGAATCTTACCACACTTTACTGGTTGATGTCTGTTTACATGTGCGAAAGACAAAAACATTGTTTAAACTGGATCAATCTATTATAAATAAGTACTGTCGAGTGATTCGTTCATTTATTTTTCAGGATTATTAACTGGATGAGTGCATTATGTCATCAGAGACGCTCTGTGCACTCTTCATCATGCCAAATAAAGCAAATGAGAAGGTTTTAATGAACAAGCGCAGAGCCAGATGTTTTCATCTTAGACAAGACCTAGAGTAGTTCCATTAAAGCCTTAATATATAACACCGTGTGCACTTATTTTCCAAATAAAAATGGTATAACTTAAATTAAAATAAAATACACATTTAAAAGTGTAGGGCCATTTAACAGAAATATTTATCATGATCATAAAAACCTTTCGATCTGAAGGCATGCTTAAACGTTTTAAATAGAGAAAAACAGAATTGTGCCAACATATAAATTTCATTCGTTACAAAACGAAAATTGTATTTAATAATAATGATTTTAAAACGCATGAGAAGTGTAAGACTAAATAATGAAAAAAGCAGTCAATTAGAGCTTAGAATAAATGGAAACTCCTTATTTACATTAAACTATAACAGTTTTAACTTATTTTGACCCTATTTGTGCTACACAATTCATAGTTACATTTGTGCTTTTCTTTTGTTATTCTATGGAATTTAGTCAAAAACGTGGAGAAAGATTAATAAAGAATGAGTATGGTGACTTTAAGCCTTTAGAACAGTAAAGCTGTTCAGTAAATACAAAAAACTGTAAATACAAAAATAAATGTATGTATATATATATAATTATTATAATATAACACACACACACACACACACACAAAACCATAAACTCCACACTCTTTCAGAATTAAATGAGTTATTGAGGTGACTTAAGTGAGTATGTGTCATTCATGTGCAGTGCTGTCAAGTTCACTCAGTAGGTCACACAACACTGAATGATCGCAGTGAATGTGATGTGTGTGTAAATAACATACAAGGCCTGGAGAGAGAGAGAGAGAGACATTTCTATTATATTGAGATGATCTGTGATGTCTTTCTGTAACCAAACACACCTCTCTTTATTAAATCTTGTCTTATAAAAGATGCTTTAATAAACTAACGATATTAGCATAAGTACTTTAATACACATGATTTTTTCCACAATTTTTATGTATCTTTGCATTCACTCAGTCTTTCAAATCACGCCTTTTGGGTGAATTAATGTCATTACTGAGGTTAGACACTTGACATTTCAAATAAAAAACTTTAACATTTTAAAATAAAAAATGACCTTCATTTTTGATGTGGTGTAAGAAGCTTGGATCTGATTGTACATAAACGTTAAAAATCAACTTTCCTTTAATATATTTTCTCTGCAGGTATGGGGCTTTAAAATAAGCTTCTTTTTGTCAAACTGGTAAAAGGAAACAGTCAACTTTGTCATTTCCATTACTGTAGTATGTTTTTATTACCTAACAATCAAAACCTTGAACCTTCAGTTATATCTACTGTGAATGAGATGATGTTGTTCATCTATCACAGCAGTAGAGGGCGCTGTTATCAAAGAGATGTTTGGGACACGGTCAAACAGCATCTTGTACGAGGTTGAGAGAATGTGTTCTCTTTGCTTTTCACTTAAGATTTGTGTTTTTTCGACACGATTAACAAACCACATGATCAAGTTATTGATACTCGAAACTATTTATACTAGAATATAAATACAGAAATACATTTCCTAAATAAATGTCCAATATACCTCCTAAAATGTAATCCTGCTGCACTGAAGGTCAATAAAAATGTAAAAGCTAGTTCACAACAAGAGCGAAAACTAGAAAGATAACTTTAGCGATAACGAATTTAGCGTCCACACACAACGTACGATATTGATACGTTTATTCTAAAATTGCGTGCTGTAGTTTTACATTACAAACACGCGAGTAGATGTCAAAGTTTGTTTGTCAGTTGATTTCAATGTTCATTTTGTTGATTCTTTATTGTTATAGTCGTGGTGTGAATTCTCTTAATTTGAAAAGCAATTTTGAAAACTGTATATATTTTAATTGAACAGGCCTTAACAGCTATTCCTACCAAAAAAAGCGTTTCCATTACCAGCCCTGATACGTCGATCAACAAAAATAAAGTTGAAGCTAAAGCAACAACATTGGGACAAGTGTCATTTCAGGAATGGGAGCAGAGGAGCGGCTGAAGAGAATCTGTGTGAATCTCTTCGGAGGTTTGAGTCAATGTGAGTTTGATTCAGGGCGGGATTGTGTGGAATTGTGGAGAATATTGTGATGTCGTGTAGTGATGTGATGCAGGGGTCATGCGCTATGGAAGCGGGGTGTAAACAGGCACATGAAGGGGATGAGGGGGTCAGGGTGGGTTCAGGGGGAATTAGGGTGGCAGTACTCACCTGACAGCTGTTGGACACCCGGCTGATCATTTGTGCTTAACAACTGTGCCTGAATAGACTCCACCACCCGCTTAAATCGCCGGCTTGGACCTGAGATTAAACATGACATGCAGACACCGTCATCATTTGCTGTATATGACAGTCAGTTTGAAAGTTCTAAAAAGAAATAGATTACTTGTATCACGATAGAAAGTATAGAATAAGTACTGTCTTTCAGAAATAAGTCAAATCTTATTCAGTCTTAAATTTTTGATGTTTTAATATGTATTTTTGACTCCTGACATAGGCGCAGGCTCCCCGTGACCCGAGGTAGTTCGGATAAGCGGTAGAAAATGGAATGGAATGGAATATGTATTTTTAGTAGTTTTTTTTACATATACACAGTTAAAAAAGTAAGCAAAAAAAATGTTTATGACAATAAATAGAAATAACTATTAAAGATTTCGTAATTATTGATGTTTTTATCTTACCTATTTCAAACTTCTATTCCACTCTTCAGCCTTTAATTTTATATACTTTTATTGTATATTTAAGTAAGTTAAAAATTATAATATTTCTTTGCTAACTTTTTTAACTGTCTATGTGACAATAAATAGAACCTATTTAAGTTTTCTTAATTTTATATGTTTTTTTAACCTAATTTCAATCTTCTATTACACTCTTCAGTCTTTAATTTAAGATTTTTTTATTGTATATTATTTGTATATATTTTTATTTTTATTTTTTTACATAAACAATTTAATGCTTTCTGTTTACATTACTATTTTTTTCCTCCACATTTAAATGTAATTTACATTAGTTACAAAGACCTGTTTGCAAACAGTGAAATTGCAAAAAGTAAATCACATCAATTGAAACAAGCCATCTAATAGACAACAAAAATGAAGTTTTCTGACAAATGTTGCGTCAGAACCAAATCGATAAAAGGTAAAAGCCAATACAGACAGACAACAAAAGTCAAGCATGGCGTTAACAATGCCAAGTGTCAATTTTCAAGGAACACTTTTAAAATGCACCTTGAACCCTCTGTTTTGTAGGACGGATTGGATAAACGCATCTGCAAAGACAAACTTGTGGTAGCTTGAGTCATTTTGAGAATCTTTCATGAATTCACAAGTCGTTTTTGTCGTGATGGATGACGACATTATTTAACACCCTTTACATTACGTTAAAGTCCAGATTACGTGGATAAGAGCTGCTGTTGAGAGGCGTAATGGATATAAATGGGAGAAAATAAGGCGGAATGATGCATTAGCCGACATTATAATGTCTTTAAGATGTTCTATTTATCTTACGTTGTTGTTGGGTATTCTACTGATGGGATAATCAGGGTGTTTAAGAGGCTATTTGGCTAAAACAAATATCTTGGGAGCGAGTGGGTTGTCTGAGAACGTCTGAGAATGTTTTTGAGGATTGTTCCCTAGAGAACAGAGAGAAGAAGAGCTTCATGTAGAGCAAAGTGACCGCTTTCTTACATAAAAGCTACCTTCCGCTTCCGCCTCTTTACATGTTTCTTAATTCATTACATATTATATACATGATCAATGGGATTGGTTGACTGGCTCTTAAAATACAGTGATGTAACAACAGGGCTTGCGTTTACCTGAGAGCAAAGTGAAGGTGACTGAATAAATGCCGTTCTCCTTTGTGGCTGCTGTGCTCTCCGTGTAGGTGATGTCCACCTGGAACTTAACAGGCTTCTGGAAGACGGTGGGACCAGCGGTGGATTTGTACTCGGCCCGAAAACTCGTCTGAGAGACGACGCTGTGACTGAGGCTGGGTATCTGAAGAAAGAGGAAAGGGTTTGATTCACACCATGTACCTTAGAATCAAAACCGTGACACTTATTTTTTTCAATAAAACTAGACAGCACAAAAATGTAAAGGTGCAATGTGTGATATTAAGGAGGATCAATTGACAGAAATACAATATAATACATACATAACTATGTCTTCAGAGGTGCATAAAGACCTTACATAATGAACTTTCCTTTATTACCTTATATTGAGATATTTCTATTATATACATTATCTCTTATATCTTATTGGCAAAGAAGCGAAAACCCCTTTGCTCTGTGTAAGCTGGCATAGTGCTTCGAGAAGAAGGGGTGAGCTGTGGACTGAGACGGTGTTCCAATTCGCAACCTCACCACTAGATGTCACTACATTTCACATACAGGACTTTTAACTCATAAGGATAACTTCTTCCAAAAACAAAATGTATTTTCATTTATTCACCTAGTCATTTAAAACGTGTTTATGACTCTTAGGGCTCCATGGGGCGTTTTCCAGGGCAGGAATTATTTTAAACTAGGCCTTAGCTAAATTAAGATATTTAAGTTTTTTTTAAAAACATACTTTACAAAAATAAACATTACTGTGTGCATCAATCACTCAGTGAAAGTTGCTTTCAATCAAGACACTTCTAACATTTAAATTAGTCTGGGACTAAAACCTGTCAAAGAAACCGCCCCCATATGTTGAAGATATTTTGAGAAATGGTTTTGTGTTCATACTATAATAGTCAATGGGGTCCAGTGTGTCGTTTACAGACTTTCTTCATAAATATCTTCTTTTGTGCTCCTCAGAAACAAATAAAGGTTTGGAATGACATTTAATGAATAAATGATGAATTTTCTTTTGGGATTGAACTATACTTCTAAAAATCCTGTCAATCTGACACTATGTGTGCGCACTATGTATGAGATTATCGTCCCATAAAAAAGCAACATTAAATGTGTGCGATCTGATTCAAAACACTTTTGAGTAATTGAAAGCGAGGAACACATTTCTTTCCACTTTTAGATCTTAACAGCGCACCGACTTTTCCCACCCGAACGAATCTCTCCAGGCACAACATCTATATGCTAATGATCCGTGCCCTAGGTTGATTTTCCATTGACCTCTAATGAACGTGTCAGCTTCGGCAGGGTGCGGAAACATCGCCGGCATGTTACAGAATTGAAACACAAATCAAAAAGGTGTTTGCAAATGTAAAAACACAGCGATAGTGAAAGTCTTTCAATCCAATAAGAGCTGGGAAAGCCTAGCAGCGTATATTGAAATATTCATATTTCCCATCTACGAAACGAGACAACAGAGCGAGTGCTTACCGAAAGAAAGGCGTGGACGATGTCGGCTTTTATGGAGCTCAGCGGTTTGTCCTTTATGACCACAAAGATCTGCTCCTCTTTCTCGAGGTTGATGAAGTTGCCGAACCAGGATTTTTTGGCAAGCCTGTAGAAAGAGTGAGTTTGAACTTTTTGTTAAGTCATTAAGGGACACGAGAGTCTTCATCCCAGCCTGGAATAAGATTAATCATATGGTGCTTATGCAAAATAAATTATATTGAATAATTCATAATAGAGGAGATGAGAAGGAACGGCAAACAGTGGAGTGTACAGTATATGTCTGACATAAATGAATACAATGAACTTCGCCGCAGGTCATCCTGATGTAGCGTTTAGATGGTTGTAAAAAGTCTAATTAAGTAATAAAGGAACTTTCAAGATGTTCTTGTCTCAAAGGTACAAAAAAACATTTAGGAAAAGTTCTTATTCAGAAACAGTTCGATCTTCTGCGACTTTCCATTACTATTCATTTAATGCGACAGTTTGTGAAGATTTAGTGTGGCTACTACAAACTACGCATTATGACTTTATTAACATTTTATTTCAAATTTGTATTATTTAGTATACATTACATATTTCTATTAGTGGTGGGCCGTTAACGGCGTTAACGGCGTTAACGCAGTGAGACTATTATCGCGCGTTAAAAAAATTGTCGCCGTTAATCTATTCTCAAAGTTGGGTTGGGAGCTGGGTCTATACTACGCAAGCTATGATGACTTTCACCTTGATATTTTAGCGCGGATGTATACCAGCTTAACTGCACTGTACGGAGCGAGAACGAGATTTTTCAACTCGCGTGATTCGCGTCATTCGCGGAAGCGGAAGCAGAAGCCGCCTCATCATCTCATAACCAGGGCTTCATTCGCGCGATTCGCGCAGCAAGTAGGTCTATTGGCTCTTTGCATTAACATATAAATCACTCGCGCTTGACACGCCATTCGCGTTTGGTCTGAACACAACATAACGTTACTGTGAAATTACCGCATCAAACGTGACGTGCTAACATGGATGCAGCTATGAAGCCGCCGGGTTTGCTTCAGGGAATATTAATTTTAAAAAAGCTTCCCAATGGAAACATCGACAAGACTAAGGCTGTTTGCACCTTGTGCAATGCGGAATTGGTTTAAAAAACACACTTTCTCTCAACAGGTAGTGGTCTAGCTTTAGTTAAAATCAGTAACTTTGTATTGAGATCTAATGTATTATGGCTCCTGTATGACATATCGCTTGTTGCTCCCTCACTCTTTGTAAGTCGCTTTGGATAAAAGCGTCTGCTAAATGACTAAATGTAAATGTACTGTAGGAGCTCTTCGAGTCTCAAGTACCACCTAAACGCAAAGAATCCCTTAGCTAATGCGGAAGTAAACACAAGTTCATTTTCCATCCATCCATTTTCTACCGCTTATCCGAACTACCTCGGGTCACGGGGAGCCTGCGCCTATCTCAGGAGTCACAAGTTCATCTTATTGAACATAATTTAATTTTCATCACCAATTATCATAGTAGAACAGCTTTCTCAAGCCGTTTGTGATGCATTTTGGAAACAGGAGATGAGCCCCTGGTCTAATGCGCCACCTGGCTTTAGACACCCGTTCTCAAAGACTTACTTTTAGTCATTATTTGGGTAGCACACATTCTGAATGCCTTCGGCAGAATTCAAATGAGCCATTTTAATCTAGATTAATCTAGATTAAAAAAATTAATCTATGCCCACCACTAATTTCTATACATATCCTATATGTTTATAGTATTCTGCTTATGTTACTTTATTGTCTATCCCTTAATTGTAAAGCAATCTTACTTTTTTGTATATTTCTGTACAAAACGTTGTATTTTGACTTCTCTATTGTTTGTGGAGAATCATTGCAGAAAGGTTTTCGTTTACATTACAGTAAATGATTTTGACGTTGTCATACTTTACATCTCGTTATACAAATTTTTGGCCTACTGTATAGTAAATCACTATAAGGCTGGTACCATGGGTGCTTAAGTTCAACAAACTTTGGGATAGTTATCTATATAGTTTTTATTTATAGTTAAATATAATAATATTTCAATGATTTTTTTCAAATGCCATGCCAAACGATTAGGAAAGCCTTTTTTGAAAAACCAATACCAAAGCAACCATGTTCACCTTCAAATATGGTGACACATTGATAGCCTACTTTAAAATCTCATTGGTTCTCCTTTGTCGAAGGACTAATTTTGTCACAAGACCGATGAGAATGAAAGAGATTTTAAGTTACCAACCTGTAACCATATATGCATATTTGCTGAATATGATGTAACAATTAAAAATATATAATATTAAATGTTTAATATTACATATTAAATGCTTTCCCTCACACGCCTATAATTTATTTTATGAAGACATTTTATTAACTGGAGGCAATTGGATTATTATGACGGATATTCTTACATATAGGCGTTTCATCAGACGAATACGTCTGGCTCGAAGTTAACTTCCGTTCTGTGTTTGGTTATAATATAATTTTTTTTAAATATTTCATTAATGCCCATATTCACTTACTATATTATATTACTAATATTAAACTACTCAACAGGTCCGGAAGTCAAGTTTGAGTCACAAAATATTTTTATATGTTGCTGCTTTAAGTCTACATTATAATAAAATAGTCTCCACATATCCTCTGGGTAAATTATAAGATAATTTTCATGTTTGGGAGAACTATTTGAGTAAAGCATCTCTCAGGATCACAAATCTAAATCCACTTCAAACTAGCAGTTGTAATTTTACCTCTGCCAAGTCACAGTTCATCTAAACGTCAATCTAGTTCTGTGAAGCTTCAATTGGCCACTGTTGTGTATCAACAAAGCACAGTGACTCAAAACTTCGCCTTCAGACACTGATTTATGGCAAATGATGAGAAGGGAAAGCGAAGAACGGCGAGGCATATCCAGCTGGCGCAGATAGCGAGAGCAAGGGGGATAAGTTATGAACGACAAAATAGAAAACAAAAGAGGGGCGGATGAAGCATGTCTCGGTGTGGGAGAGGAAGTTTCTGACTCCTGTCTGCTGAGACCGCCTCAGCAAGAGAAACATTTTACACAGTTTCCATTAGAGTGGAAGAAACAGAACGTTTGAACATACGGAAACAGAAGTCACAATGATTTCTGATGTGCTTAGGCTGCTTTACATCAGCTTTGTGGTTGGGTAAGTATTGTTCAAAGGCTGTAATTCCTATTTGTCACAGGATGGTGTTTCACGGCTACAATTTGTTGTGTTTTCAGCATGAATTTGACTTAATGGCGAGCCGGAAAAGCACTTTGTGTTCCGAATTTTTGTTTTGGACGATAAAAGTCCCAATAGTTGTCTAAAACATGGCAGAAATCGACCCTTCCAAAGACCATTTGACTTAAAATTGTTGTTGTAATATTTTCATTCATTTTCATTTTAGGTGCTTTAGAATTTATACATTTACACATTTGCAATTTGTTAAATAAAACAATGGTTCATATTTTGGCATGTTACAAATCAAACATTTTTATGTGCTGTTTCAAGAACCTCTTTGTGTATATTGTGTACAGTTTGCTGAAAAGCCTGTAATAGGCTGCTCAAAAGCAGGTTTCTTTGTGACAACTTACCCCAATTGTGCAATACATTGGGCAAGTTGTCACCATATGGGTCTTCCATATGGATCAATGGTCAAATAAAGTTTTAGCAGTTAGCAGTAAGGGGTCATTTTAGGGTTATACAGTATACAGTATAAATGTCATTATAAAATGACATTTAGTCCCAATAAAACACAAAAACACAAGATGTACAGTATGTGTGTGTACTCACTCTGGGGAAGACTCTGGCGTCAGGCTGGACATTTCCTCTTGAGTGGGAACTGTTTAGAATGAAAGAGAGGTGTAAATGTTTCGTTTTTCTCATATACAACGGCAGTGATATTTTCCTATATTTCCTACATTTAGGAATTCTGTCACCCTACCTTGCATTTTCCTGCGGTGAAAGCGCGGCGAGCCCAGAAAGCTGTTCCTGATGGAGTTGAGGCGTGTCTTCCAGGGCATTCCACCGATGGAGGGACTGGGCGGTGGCGTCGGGTTGGGCGTCCCGGCAGGGCTGTCCTTAGGCGTGTGGACGGGTGTTCCTTTGGGGGTGGGGATAGGACTGCCTCTTGGAGAAGGGTGGGGGGTCACCTGTATGGTGGGGATAGATTTGGTGGTTTGGTCAGAGCCGGGTAAAGGGTGGAAGTGGTGTAGACGGATGGGCGACAGAGATACGATAGGCTTGAAGGGAGCCGACAACTGAGGGGGGGTGTTTGAGGCAGGGTTAGCCCGCCATACCAGTGGGCTCCAGGGTATACAGGGCGGATGAGGCTTACATGGACTTGAAGGTTCCGACTTGGCCGTGGAAACAGGTTCGGGCTCAGTCTGAGATAGCGGGTTGGATCGAGTGGATTGTAAGGGTTTGTCATTGGGTTTGGATGGGAGGGTAAGGGTCTTTGGGCAGGGCACGAGAGACTCAGATATAGGCATTGGTGTTAAGGTGTTAGGAGTTGGGGATTTTGAACCACTCTCATTTGAGTTAGTTGTCAATGAGTTAGTAGTTGGGTTCTTGTTCCCGCTCTGACTTAAATTTTGTGTCATTGACTTAGGAGTTGCGTTTTTTGTCCCGCTCTGACTTGAATTTGGTGTCAATGACTTAGGATTTGGGTTTGTTCCCCCGCTCTGACTTGAATTTGGTGTCAATGAGTTAGGAGTTGGAGTTTTTGTCCCACTCAGATTTGAATTTGGTGTTGAGGAGTTAGGAGTTGTTTTCTTTGTCCCGCTCTGATTTGAATTTGGAGATAAGGAGTTAGTAGTTGGGGTTTTTGTCCCACTTTGATTTGAATTTGGTGATAAGGAGTCGGTGATGCTAGAACTGGGGGACAAGAGCAACTCGGTGAATTTAGGCGGTACGCAAAACTTTCGAACAGGCTTTGGGGAGGCAGGAACCAGAGAAGTACGTAGGAATGGCACAAAGCATTATGGGAAAATCACATCAAGTAAGGAAAGGAAACATTTAAGGAGAAAGAAAATGTGCAAAAAATGTGCAGTTAGCCAAGATAAGTGAGCTGAGGATGCAAGAAGCAAATACAGAAGTCTTTTCAGATGCACGACTAATAATGGGAAAATAAATTCAACGCAGTAAGATGAGCAACTATGGGTATCAAATGAAGTGACTGAATATCTAAACCTCACTGTAGTAGAGTAGGCGGGGCGTGACCGTGGTTCGAGTCCGGTGAGTAATTGTGAATGAGCGCCAGCTGTGCGCACACCGTGCTCGAATCACGTAGGAGATAGGGAGCATATAAAAGGAACGAGCGACCGGACCGTCGAAGAGAGAGGACCGGGCCCGAACATATGTTAAATTTATATTTATGTTCTTGTGATTTGTATTTATGTTTTGTTTGCCGGCGGTCGGCCGTGAGGGGCCGCCGGCTTTTATTATTTCTGTTGTTAAATGTTTAAATGTTTGCCGGTTCCCGCCTCCTTCCTTCCATGTCTGAATCTTATTGCAGTCACAAACACCAATTTGCTAAACACTTCAAACATGAATCTTTTTTTCACAGCTGGAATCTGAAGCTGACTTCACAAACGAATTCACAAACGTAAGAAGCAATCCTTAATTTACATCCAACACAAACCCAAATGTTTAGTTTCTTTTGCAAAAGGTCTCTTGTGGGGTACAGTATGTCTGAAATCTGAGGAAAAACGTGAACTTCTAAATGAATTTCCTGCGTAAATCGTCTCTATACATTGTCACGCTTTAGGGTGTAATCCGCGAGCCGCCTTAAACAAGTCAAGTGCGAAAGTTTAGCCCGGAGCTTCTGTGTTAATCAAAGCTGTGGGATTTTCCACAGACTTCCCTGAGCTGGGATTTCTGAGGAGAAGGGAAGATAGGATTTCAGAGTATATCTTCATAAAACAACAACTTCTTTCTTCTCCAACTTGCTTTCTATTTTGGTCATAACTTTATAAATGAACGGAGTAACAATGATGGTTTGGTCACACATTTGGTAATCATCAGTTTGTAAAGAGGTTTCACGGAACGCACACGCCTTGCCCGATGTTAACTTCCAGTCTGTGTTTAGTTATAATATGACAAATTATTAAATATCCATCCATCCATCCATCCATTTTCTACCGCTTATCCGAACTACCTCGGGTCACGGGGAGCCTGCGCCTATCTCAGGAGTCTATTAAATATCCAATTTGTATAAATATTTTATTGTATTGTATTAAATCAAATTAAAATTATTCAACAGTTATTGATTCTTTGCATAATGTTTATGTTGTTCCCGCTAAAACAGTCTATAACAGCAAAATCGAGCATGGAGAAAATATTAAAGCATTGCATTAATAGATAAATGTATCCTCACTATAGCAATTTTCATGACTGTTTCAATTTTACATTTCCCAGACATTACAGGTTTACCATGACTGTGGGAAAACCGCATTTCAGTCCCATCAGCGGCATCACTGACCACAATAAAAAAAATCGTATTATATAGATTTTCTATTAAATGGTCTACACTTGAATAGACTGAGAAAAACCTCCCCTCAACAGGTATTGTTTAACATGGGTAAAAACCTGATAAAAAAAATGTTAAGCACTTCTTGCATTGATCATTTATTTTTTCCTATAAATTGCTTAGGATGAAAGCATCTGCTAAATATAGACGATACATTCATAGACTACCAACAGAATTCTCATTTTGGAAATGATCCGAATCATCATGCTTGTACTGTGCGTGATGTGTAAAATGTTTTCTGTGAGTGTTTGATAGTTGCCGTGGAGGTTAGGGAGCAGATGAGTGCTGATTGGTGGACAGAGAGTAGCAGACGTTCAGGGGGCGGAGCTTACTCACCCGTGGGCTGCTGAGGGGGCTGGTGGAGAGACCAGAGGACGCGCCGCTGATGGACCGTGACCTGTACAGACACAGATCATAAAACACACACAGTCAGATCCTGCTTACAGCCGTGAGAGGAAAACAACAAGATCTGAAGGCGATGTGAGTGTTAATGTTTAAGAACACGATCCACTCGATTGTAAAGGAGAAATGAATGCTTCCAAAAACCTCATAAATAAATAATTTAAGAAAAGGTATGTGAAAAAGTGAGTACTGTAAGGTTACAGACAATTCAATTGTATTTCTACAGGTGTAGCTCTTGACATACATTTTGGATTGGTGCAAAGAAACTTAACAGAAAATTCATTGTGGAACAAAGAGTCAAGACAAAAAAAAATTCAGAAATGAGAAAAAATAAAAATAAAAAAAATAATGCATAAAACACATGGAAATGTACAATAATACCATAAGGTACATTTGCGTTATTAATTGTAAAAATAATTGTGTAGGATGAGAAAATATGTGTCTAAATGCATTTACTGTATATAGTGGATGGATATAAGGGACAAGTATAAAAAAAGCTGATGGACATCTGAATTTCAAGAAATGAAAAATGGAGGAAAAATGTTGAAACAGGGTTGGAACTCCGTTTTGTAATACAAGTATTTTCATTTAATAAGTGCAATGTTTTCTCTTTTGGAAAAACACACTAAATATCGCTATATGTAAATCTTCATCTAAAAAAGCTCTGTTATACGTCTAAACTGATGTAGATTGATGGGATGTTTGGCTTTTTATTGATAAAAGCTGCAGGTGTTTTTGACAACAGATGTCCTCACAGATACAAATCGAACATTTCAATCATGTCCAAGATAGCAACAAGTGTACATTATGAGCTCTCAATCTGTCTTCATTAGATGAGATGTTGGCCGCCCAACATCACTGACAACAGCTGCTCTTTATCCTTCTCATTCCAACATTATTCCATCTTTTATGACATGATTGTCTTTCCCTCAAAAAAATGGTAGTACCAGATGGGGAGAGCTTGCTGCTTTTATACACAATGGGGCTAAAAAGCATAAGACCAATCATAAATGCTTACATATGACACTGCTTCTTAGTTTAATACTAACATTCGGTTACAAATTACTACCAGCATAACAATTTTGGAATAGCTTTTATTTCCATGTTAATTTTTGTTAAAAAAAATATTTATTTATTTTGTAGTTATTTACAATAAAAATCAAAATAATTACAATAATTTATAATGTTTATAATGTATTCAGTTTTAGTTCTTCAACCTAAGCTTATTTCACTGTATTGTAATTCTCATTTTTTCAAATAATATGTCGGCTAATGTTTCATTTGATTTCAAGTAACAAAATATTTTTATAGTTTTATTTAACAATAATAACTTTTTATGAGGAATCCGGAATTTTAACCCCTCTATGATACAGAAATTCACATATTGTTTGAATTACAGTACATGCTATTGCAAATTTCTTCGAAGTATGATACATAAAACATGTATTGTCTATTCTGTATCTATAGTCAAGGTTGGCCATCAGGTGTGTCTTGAATAAAACTGGCCCCTCATTCCGGGCCTCAAAGCACTCAGCACAACACCAAGAACACAGAAGGTTTGTGCCCACTCCTCTAAAACTCTTACTGCTTCACAGAGCTTATAGTCAGAGACCAACAGATAACAGTTATGATAAATTATGAAATGAATATCTCTATTTATATCACCTGAAGGCTGTACGCATCATTCTGTGTGTGGGTGTCTGGACTATTGAGACAGCTGTGATGACTGTCGAACGGGCAGACTGAACACAGCTGAGGCTTTTAATACCTCATCCTTTATTCGAGAGTTGTGTAGGAGTGAACGAAGAAAGAAGCAGATGTGTGGACATTTCTCTTTGTTAATTCGGGGGAAATCCGTGTGATTGTGTGTGATGGATTTAAACAGGACCTCAGTGTACTATCCTATACATTTAGCAGAGCCTATTGACCAGAGATTTGTATGCGTATGTGAATTCTCCAGAATCCAAACCCACGACCTTGGAGTTGCTAAAGTCTTACAACTTAAGCTACAGTAAAGTCATTATTGTTATAAGATCAAAGCAGTTATATAAGGTGTTGAAGAAAGTTTTTGGTTAGGTGCCGTTAATAATATCATAACTCGTACGATTTTAAGTGCTGCTCTGGAGTCAGTTGAGGTGTTTCTGAGAGGGTACATCAGCACAGAGGGTTGTTCTGGAGACAGTTTAGGGTTTTGTGGGATTAAAGAGGGTTTTGAGAACGATCTGGAGTGCTTGTGAGGATTTTTAGAGTGGACCGAAGAACGGAATAGCATTAAAACTAATGCTTACAAAACCCAACGTTTAACAGGACTAGATGGGCAGAACAAAGCTGGCAAAGACAGAGAGTGAACCACACTGGAATCATAAAACCAGTTACGCTTTAAATGAGGAACGAAAAGAAAATATATAATGTAACATATACAATTTAACAATTATTTATAACATAACGTAGTCTGTGGTGTGGTGGAGAGGGATCTGACATGTTGCCCAAAATACTCTGTGGGATCCTGGCTCCTGTAGCCCTCTCTCTCTACACTGTACTGTACAAAAAAATATAAAAAGGCATCACAAATTAAAATTTATTATTTAATAAGTTAATAATGTAATGTATAATGAATAAACATTTATGATTTTGATTTTTAAAATGTTATTTGTTTAATCTGTTTAATGTTAAAAATGTAATTCTCTCTTTTAATGTCTCTCAAACCGTTATCAAATTAGTATATTTCATAAATATCTATGAAAGCAAAAAGTAATACGATAAAATATTAGATCTTTACATTACTACCCAAGTAAAACGTTTGTAGGATAATTTTTATTTTATTTTATTTTCTTTACATATTTACCACTTTTACTTTCCAACCCCTTTGACATAAATATCTGACTTTCAAAAATCTTTCTGCACGGATCTCCCTTTAAAGATCTCATACTCCTTCAAACTTGAAAATTGATACAGATGTAACAAAAACCTGCATAAAAAAACTCATATGATGCAACACAATTGCTATTTCTGATGCTGTTTCTAGTTCAAAAGCACTCTTGAGTAAGCAGAAAACTGTGATACAAATAATGTTTGACAAAGCGAATGCTACTGCATCTGTAAATACAGCTACTACTGAATATATACATTAGTACATAATATAGTAGATACTCTGACTCCTCCTCTGTATCTAAGCACAAATAAGGGTGCAGACAGCTTTCCTGTTACTATATGGTGCACGTATTTTTTTAAATGCAAATTTATCTTATTTATTTGATGTAGAATCTTACATGTTTACAGTTGCATAATTTCCCCCAATAGTTAAAGAAACAGCAATACTAGTATTTGTTTCTTGCAGTTGTGTTCTTACAGTATCAAGACAGTCAACCTATAGATTTCCATTTCTTTAGGCATACAGCTGTTGAAACGCAATCATTTTGGCTATATGGCCTTCTTGAGATCCTCAGGTGGAATCTCCAGATGTCAGTCTCGGGTCATCTCCGGTCAATTCCCCATTTCAATCCCGCTATCAGAAGGCCGTTCAAGCGGGTATGAAAAGGGTGTAATGAAATTGGCTTTTGAAATGAATTGGAGAAACGAGAACCGCTGTTATGAGGTGAAAGGGTGAGGGTTCAAAGTTTGTATGAAAAAATGGAGGTGAAACAAGATAGTGAAAGCCAAATAAATATATATGCTGCCCCTCTTTAGTCTGCCTGCAGGCGTTCAATTTCGAGATAGGTGCTTTGAGACTGGAATATGAAGAAGTGAAAGGTTTTAATATCATGATAAACATCTGTGGGTTCCAACGGAATGTATGGAGGGTCAAAGATATAGAAAGTGACCATTTGCATAAATATCTTCAGATCAGGATGGGTGCATCACTTGAAGTATATTGAAATTGGTATTTTCCAGCTGGTTTAGGAGCTGTTTCTGGTAGGCATTCAAAATATGTATTTACAGTCTGGGAAATGTCTGGACCATACTTTATCTTAAACTAAAAGAAAAATGCATTTATAAAAATGAATAGTAATTGATATATTTTTTTATTCATTTAATGCAATTTATTTTCACTTTTTTAATTACATTTGAAATATTTTCTCTAAAAGTCTTCTATAGATTAACCCGATTTGTGACACAGCATTATTTCCCAATACTGTCAGATTTGCTCAATACCTAATTTTCCATTGTCAATGCAGCATTTTAATTTAATTAAATACAATTTTATTCTTTTATTTTTTGTATTATTTTATATTTATTATGTTTTGCATACTAGTTGGAATTCAAAGTGAAAGGATAAATGTAAAAATTTATTTTATAAATGTAAAAAATAAAAATTCCTTCATCATTTACTGTTTCGTGACAACCTGTTTGACTTAGTTTCTAATAAAGAACACAAAAGAAGATATTTTGAAGAATGTTGGTAACCAAACAACATTGAACCGCATTGACTTTCACTGAATGAACCACTTAGACATTCCTCAAAATATCTTCTCTTGTGTTTCACAGAAGGGTCATTTGGTCGCTGTCCATCTGAAACCCTATATGTCCAAATTTGCTGTTTTTCAGGAAATGATTAAATACTCTATTGTCAAGGTTGATATTTTTTACATTTTACATTGAAAAATGACATTGACCATTTTTTATATGTTTAATTTCAAAACCCAGTGATAAACAAACTATTAATAATGATTTTTAGCAAAAATTTCACAAAATCTGGAGATACATGGTTTGCGAAGCTCATCAGCGATTTACAGATTTAAACTGATAGTGAATTAACAAGGGTAAAATCTCTTTACCCTTTTTGACAAAATCATTCTGTCAACATTTTATTCAGGGCAGACTAAGAACCTCCAATGTGTTTCAGGTCAGTTGAAGGGTCAGTTGAGGAAAAAGCATCTTTGCATCTTTGGTGACTACACCACTGTGTAGACTACACATCTTACTGGTCTGGGTGTGTCAGAGACTACTTTTCCCTTTTTGCTCTGCGGTTTGTGTCTGGGATATGCAGCCTTTTACTGAACACACTTTTAATGCAGCGGGTGGAAAAGTTGAACAAACAGTCAGTCCCTCAATTCAACAACACAATATTGCACTCCTGCTGACAGGCTACAAAGAATAAAAGACAACATTGTGCATTTTCTACTTTCTCAAGGGGTGTTTCTCTGGATACCTGCGTTGAGGTAGCCGCCGCAGGCAGAACGGTAACGTTTGAAGGATTAGTGTGAGCTCCCTGCCTATGGCTTTTGTATTTAAAAGTTTTTCATTTCCATGTTTTATATTTAGATAGCTTTCTCGGGAGATTACCGAAGCCCAAAATCCACAGTGTCACAGGCAAAATAAAAAAGATCAAATAAAAATGTGGACACTTTTTTTGCCTAACAGCGTAAATTTCAACCAATATCAAAGACTTTTGCCAGAGGGGCCGTGAAAAATTCCCGAACTATGCAGTAGATGTAAATCTCAGAGGAAAGTCTGGGCCGCTCAAATGAATGCGCTGAACAACCGAAAATGGTTTTATTTCTGACAATTTTTGAGTTTTGACAATTCGTTTGAGTATTGAGTAATACAAGAAACAGGTCAGAAAATCTAAAAGTGGCGAATGATGGTTTAAAAATGCGAAAAAATGCTAAAAGATAGTTATATGGACAGATTAAGTGAGATATCAAATGCTTCTCACCGACATCAAATTCATATTAAAAGACTTGGGTACAGTAAAACATTTCTGTATCAAATGTTCCTTTCCAACTTTTTATCATCTTAATTTATGTAATCATCTATGATCTGTCACAAAGTATCATCATAAATAATAAAGGACGAAAAAGCAGTGTTTAATAGATTTATAAGCTATTGTTTATAATCACCTCTGTCCATGTTGTGTCATATCGATGGCTCTCCTTGCAGGCACGGGTGAACCTCCATCGGTAACGCTCAGCACCTCCATGGATTTCCTCTCCGGCCTCCTCTTGCCGTGTCTGTTCAACATGGGTGAATCCACACGCTTCCGTGGTGGATCTACACAAGATTTAAATACACACAGATTCACACCATCAGCTGCCTTCATCATCGATAAAAAGCAATGATCTGGAAAGCTGCATGAGCACCAGCGACTGCTGCAGTTAATGTGTTTGTTAACATTTGGGTATTTACTTGAGCACCATTTGCATTGACTGATGGCCTGGCATACGCTGGTATTAAACAATGAATCTGAAAGAGACATTTTTAATATAGAATTCAGGAGTTTAACATTATATTTTTTGTAAATAAGTTCATAAAATGATACAATGCACAAAAAACACATGATATTAAGAATAAAGAGGAACATTTAAAAGTTTGTTGAGATGATTTCAATAAAGAAAATACTGAACAGATTTCCCTGGGAAGTTTTGACAGATTTGCACTATTGGTTGAGTGTTGCTAAATCTTTAAAGGAATAGTTCACCTTTAAAATGAAAATTCTGTCATTACTTAATTGTCAGTTTTTCATTTTAAACCTGTATGACTTTCCTTCTTATGCAGAACACAACAGAAGATATTTAGAAAAATGTCGGTAACAGAAAACTGTTGGTCCCCATTGACTTGCATTGGTTTTTTGCCCATAACAGTTTTTGGCCAGCAACTTGTAAAATTATCTACTTTTATGTTTTGCAGAAGAAAGAAAATCACACTGGCTTAAAATGACTACGGGGTCAGTGAACGATGACAGAATTTCGTTTTAAAGGTGAACTATTCCATTAAAACATGATATTGCTCTAAATGTTGATTTTAGATTTTGCCAAATTTCCAAGTCAGGTAAAGTTGCATTTCAAGAAAAGATTATAAAAAAAATATCTGAATGCACAGTATAATGTGCATTGATCAATCTTTGCACATGCAAGACTGATCAATATAAAGACACCATTTTTATCGATCTTTGAATGTGTTCATGTATTGTCAAATTATCATATTTAGGAGTTCACAAAATAATACTATCTCAAATTCGTGAAAATGTTAAACTACCATTCATCTCAGTAGCCGGTTTCTGTGATTTTGATAAGCAAATTGATGAATAATATTTAAATGTCTGTATAGTAGAAATTGTTTGATTTTGCAACTTCTTTTGGATTGTTTATATACTTTCATATTTTGTATGATTAAGAGAAGTTACACCACCAAGTTGACTTGAACGCACCTGATGTCATAACTACTGCTTCCCAATTCGTAAATACAAACTTCCAGAGGGACTTGAACGCACCATATGATCAGAATGATTGTTTCATACCTATATCATTACGTGGGGGAAGGTTCTGGTCCTCGTGGCTGGGGTACCTTTCCTTACGATCCAACAGAAGAAAGTAGATCATCTTCTCCTGATTTTCACTGATATACAAAAAACAGCCAATTTGTTAATTTCACACAAGCAAGAATCCTATCAGATATCAGAAAATAAAGTTTGCAGCAATCATTGACTTTCATTCCAAACATGACCAGTTTAATTCTATATAAATGTGCTGAAGCTGGAAACCTTCAAGGAGGTCTACTCTTACTGCTGATCTGAGATCAGTGTCGCATGCGGTACACCTTCAGATCTTCTGGGAGAGTCTGATTCGATAGCAGTGCTCAATCACTCACTCGTCTGACAACAGATCCTTCATCAGTTTATTCTTGTCGCGGAAGCACCCTAGCGAGTGCATGCTATCCAGAACATCTGGGTCGATGTCGTCTGCTGAGGGGACGCTGCGGATCGCCACCTTCCTGGGCACCGGCTGCTCCGGTTCCGGCTCGTTCTTGCCTCCTCTGAAGAGAGAGGAAGACTATAAAACTTTCCTGCAGAGAGACTGAGATAATTCTCTTAAACGGACAGTGACGTCTCAAGAAGGCAAATTCAGTACATGAAATCTCTGCAATCTATTGCAATAAGAATAATTTGATGTGTATGGAAATAGTGTAAGCCTCTGAGGAATCCGATAAACATGGTCCAAACAAATTTTTGTGTAAACTATTTGTGAAGCATTGTTACGTCGTTACATGATGTTACATTGGTACTCTTGGGTCTCTGACTTTGAAACGTTCAACAGTCCCCATGTTAAGTTGTTTCCGGGTTCAAGCTTCCACTGAATTGCAGTGAGACGGCTACTTAAACAACCATTTATGAGCATTTTTATTCATTTAAACAGAACTTTTTCGACCTTACGGTGTACAATACAGTCTCACACTATATCCAAAATCATTATTTTTTATAAATTAAATAAAATAATAAAAATGAAGTGTTGTCTGGACATCTGGGATTTAGTTTGACAGCTCTAGCTATTTCTATCTACATACAGCACGGTTTTATCGCATCACCAAGTTGTTTCTATATTAAGCGTAAATGGACAAACTGGTCAACATCACGCATTTCGTAAATACGTTATCTCATTTGTCCTATGCAGCCACCGTATTGTATTGAAAGGGAGGGGTGAGCGGTGGAGTGATCAGTTGGTTGCAATTTACAACCTCAACGCCAGATGCCGGTAAAATCTACACACAGAACCTTTAACTGGTCATTTTTTAAATATATTTACTCAGAATTGGGTGGAAAGTATCTGTTAAAGTTTAACAGAGTTAATATCATTTTTTATTGTAATATGCAATATTGTGAATGTCGAGCAGAAACCTTTTATCTCTAAAAACGCTACTTTGCAGAGTATAGAACACTATATTTTAAACTGCAAAGTTACAATATATTAGATCTTATGAAACAGCTCTCTTGAACACTTGATTTTGATTAACTAGTCGCGATGTAAGGAATAACAGTCAGCTTTCTCTACATTATCCCACTTGTTACACATCTACTTCCCTCATAAGTGAGTTACTGAACATAAAATAATTTGAAATATTAGCTCATTTTCAACGAATGTAGACTTTTCGCAAGAAAAACCAAGTTTACTTTCTGTTTTAAAAGTATGCTTCACCCAAAAATGAATGTTATGTCACCGTTTACTAACCTTCGAGGGGTTCCAAATCTGTATAAATATGTTTTTTTCTGATGAACAAAGAGAAAGATATTTGGAAGAATGCTAACAGATCATAACCAACAGATTGACTCCCAAAGTTGGAAAAATTACTTTATTTGTTCTGTCGAACACGAAAGAAGACATTTAAAAGAATTTAGGTTATATATAAATATTCTTCCAAATATCAATCTCTGTGTTGCTCAGAACAAAGAAATATTCAGATTTGGAACAATTCAAAGTAAATGATTGCAGAATTTTCCTTTTTGGGTGAAGTATCACTTTAAGAAAAGATTAAATGCCATTAACAGGAAATTTGGTTTAATCATATAATATAAGACTCATAAAACATATATATATATAGAATTTTGTGTAATATTAAACTGTGTTTGTCAAAATGATCTGCAGCATCTGGATTACCATGTGTTATTGGTTTTGAGCGGTTGCTATCTGGGAATTTCAGACCTTGAAATCCCATGATTGGTGATAAACTATGTGTTCTCATGACCCTGTCGGGGGTTTAAATCCTGAAAACAATCACCCCGATGTACATTATCCCTTACGTATTATACCATCATTACATTGGCCATCGACCGCCCTTCTCTCCCAATGTCTATCAGCTATGTGCGCCAATCGCAATCTTTCCAAATATATCTTGTTAAAACCATGTCTAGCATCTTAAATACGGCACCTAACCCCGTTCCTCCAATCTATTCCAAATATTTGTTGTCACCATCTGCTCTGAAACATGGTTGCGTATATAAGAGCAGCAAAAAACATAAGTATTCCGCTTAAAAACGCTGGCACTGACCAGGAAACGCGTCTGCCATGTCTTTGACCCTGGAGACGCGGCGAGACAGAAGGGCACAGTAAGAGCATGTCAGAGCGACCTTCCCCTGCTGTCTGCCCGCTTTCTCATTCTCTCTTGAGAAAGCCAGACGACAGCGGCGAGAGCATGCGAGAGCGGACAGCAAATCCCTCCTGGGCCTGTAGAAATGTGTCCTTGGCGCTGACATGTGGGGTCTGTGCCATTTATCACACGCACATGCGGTTTTATTCTCCCGGTCTCATACCCGGACGCACACACAAATTTCATCCCAGTGTATCGGCCTGTGATGCCCACCCTGTTTCTAGTCATTCTGTCATAGGTATTGTTTCAGCCCCAGGGGATCATGGGAGTTCTGTACTTACATGTACCACGTGTGCTTCTGGATCAGCTCCAGCTGTAGGAGAAAGACACATTCAGATTGTTAAGAAGTGTACGTCACAAAATGGGTTGATGTGAAACAAGTGCAGGTCCAACACAATATCATTCCAAATTAATTCGCGGCATTGACGTTAGGTTTAGGGGTGGGGTTAAGGTGTTATAATTTTTAGATTAATATTTTTTATTTTTTATTTTAGCACCTTAAAAAACATCTAGTCTTTGTCTAAAATTATTTTTTATTTATTTTACTTTTTATCCACATTTACTAGAAAAGCAGAATTAATTAAGTCTTGTTTTTCTAAAAGAAAAAACTATCAAAATTAGAATTCAGTTTATATGGGGTAAGAAAAAATAACTTGAATTAAATTTACTGAATTATATAAAAAATTGAATTAAGTTTATTTTTCTTACCCGTTTGTCAGATATTTTTTATTTTTTACTTTTTATTCAGTAAACAAGACTCAATATCGTAAGCCATTGTGCTATGTAAATTTAATCTTAATTAAATCATGTTTTAAATATTTGAACTGGAAAATAAGACAAATATACTGGGAAATAAATACATTTTTGCAGTTGTACTATTTACAGTCTATGAATTCGTATGAATAATTACCTCATAAAGTAGAAATGAGTTATTTAGTTCTTAGGCTTCTGATATAACCTGAATTCCTTTCATTTCAATTAATTAAAATGTATTAAAAATAATAGATTATTTTGTCTTGTTTTCCAGTACAAATATCTGTAAATTCTTAAAAATCGAGATAGATTTGCTCAGAAAGCAAAATTACCTTTGAAATTTAAATAAAGTTCAATTATCAAAAATATATGCCTAAAATATTTTCTATTCTTGGTTTTACACAGCAAAAAAGAAGTTCTTACTAAGCATTTTTGTCTTGTTTTCTAGTAAAAATATAGTTAAACTTCTTAAATCAAGATACATTTACTTGAATTTTTTCTTTTCTAATTCATCCTCCCTCTTTTTAGTAGCCTATATGTTCAGTGAAGAAGGCATCCCAGTTGTTTTTTCTCTATTTCTTTTCCTTGTTTTTGTCTTTGTATGTATACATTTTGTATGTGTTTTGTTTTCTTTCTTTTATTCTTTCTTTCCTTTTTTCTTTATTAATTTTTGTGTTTTATTTGTTGTTCGTAAAACCTTAAACTTTAAACAAAATAAAAATAATGTATTTACTTGACAAGGAAAGTGCACAAGATTTTTAGTCTTGTTTTATAAAATAGTTTTATGAAAGAATTATAAATGAAAGGAAAAAACAGAATTAAGGAAGTTTGTGTTTAAAACAATCTAAAAAGTCTGCCAGTAGGGTGATTTTTTTTTTAATTCAAGATTTTTTGCCTAATTTAAGCATAAACGTTTTATATTCTTTCTTAAGAGTTCATATTTTAGGTGACATTCCTTGTCAAGTAAACGTATCTTCATTGAAGAACTGTACTGGAAAACAAGTAATGGAAATGCTAAGAACATCATTATCAGCAGTACTTGAGAGAGTAAAAATTTAATTTAGTTTTAAGTGTTTCAAAGAAATCCCCTTTCCAAGACGTGATGCTGGCAACCAAGCGCTTCCATCTTGTCTCCTCAAAAGCTCACACTTTAGCATTTTTGGTCCCTTGTAAACCACAGGTTTTGTTTCTGGGCAGGTGAAGTTACATAACACCAGTCAATCAGATTACAGCTTGCAAGATCAAGAAACTTATTTCAATTTTTGTGTGCAATATGCATCAGACAGACAGTAGGCGCACCGTGGGTGTCTTGTCTGAGGCTTAAACTATTTAGATGGCCTATTCATGCCTAAGTAGGCGGTTCTTGGCCAGAAAAAGCTCAAATGTGGACCAAATTTTATGCCCCCAGTCAAAACTTTGAATACACAGGCTTAAGACTGATCTGAGTCCAGGGCTCCTGTTAAAGAGGGGGCTAAACTGAAAGATAATCTAGTCAGAGAGCGCACGCATCAGTTTTAATGTGAGAGATGATACATCACTGTGTGATGACAGATTACTGGCTGTGTAGAGATGAAAGGTGCAGGGATATCCAATTATATTTTGCATATCTATCCTTGAGGGGGTCATAACTGATGTCTTCCGTCGCTCTTGCTCACACACCCTCTGTTTCCCTGACACACAGATACATTATGCATATGCTTATATACAAACAGAAATGTGCCCTTGGTTAGTGACAGCACCCTTTAAACTCAAATAATTGAATAGTGCATCAAAACAATGAACAATGATATAAACAGATGATCATTTTGTACAGTATAAGTTTTGAACAAAACATATATTCACAACAAATTTCTGTTTCATTCATTTGTGAGTTTATTTTCAAATATTCAGTGTCAGATATGGGCGAGTGTGTAGAGAGCGATCCAACTTTATTGGATGACTTACATACGTATGTTTGCTGCGGTCATGCATTGAAATCCATTGTGTCTATTAAAATGCCACAGCAGTAAAAGATGATGGAAACAAGGAACTGGACGTGGGCTTTGATCACGTGATTTGGGGTAAAAGGGACCAAATATGCACAGGGTAAAATTAAAACTACTCTTCTCTAGTATATTTCAAATTTGTCTTTGATGTTTCTCTGATGCTTCCCAACGAAACAGTTGACACCATGAAGAAAGAAATTAAGATATAAAATAATTTTGATTTACAATCTGATATCATTTTAGTTTAGTAACATGTAAAATGTTAAAATGTATTAATCTTTTTCTACATATGATGAATGTTACTTTACAAAACACACCAAGGTCAGATTTCACCTCCCCAAACAATACCCTAAAGACCAAGATTAAAAAACATATTGTAAAGATATGTTGCTTAATGGAAATTATTTTCATGATCCGTAAATTCTTATTACTGTAGAAAAAAATTGATTGCTTTAAATTTTACTTTTTAATTTTGAATATATTTACATATAATATATATATCAAGGTATTATACTTTACTAAAATTAAACTTTGAAAACATTTCTGTTTATTGGGATCAAATAAAATATTGGCCTAAAATTAATTTAAATCTTAAATTTAAATGTTGCCTCAGAAACTTAAATAAGTTTATGACAATTTTAAATGATAAATAAAAATAAATGAATCTGATATTGCAAAATAAAAATAAACAAATAAATAATAAAATGGCAAAAGCATATAATCATTAGCTAAAAAGGAACTAAAATGAACATAAAAACTGAAATTCTAAAAATAAAAGCTAATTTAACATCTTAATAAAAATAGAATAAAACTAAAAACAAAACTATAATTAGTCTGCTCTACATTTAAATAGTCTGACATGCTGTGAGTATTATGGCGCAGGGGGCTATCAGAGGGCAAACAGTGACCCACCTCCACCCCCAGCTCCACATGTCTAGATCTGTAACATGGCTGAAATGTATTTTTGAAAAAGTGTAATACATTGATTTTTATATCGATTTAAGTATATTCAAACTAAATTAACAGAGTATGCCAAATACTGTATATGAGGACGCAAAACTATATCCCATTTCAATAAAGAGAATATAGACGGTTTCAGTGGCCACAATATAAACAAACGGTATGTAGCCCAACTTAACTTTCTGCAGACTTCCCACAAAGAATCAATAACTGATGAGTAGTTTTAATTTATTTGAATAAATATTTAAATGATCTATAGAATGCTATAAGAATATAAGACTTTTAACTTAATTTCTTCACGGAAATTTGTGATTTTAAAGTGAATTAAGACGTAAATCTTCAGACATGATAGTCAGACATGGTCTCGTGAGATTCACCAAGTAAGAAACAGACCAAAAAACACCATTTCACCCAAGATATGTTTATCTTGTGGATTCAATGGCATATCTTCTATTTCTCCAGTCAAAGTGTATGGGAGCCATCTGACAAATGGACAAATAGCAGATCCAGGAGGACTCTGATAGCGGAGTGTATTCAAGGGCAACAGCAGTGGTTACTATGTGCATCTTCGGTGAAGAGAGAAAGGTCATGACGATAGCGGATGTGTCTGGACTCAGGTCATCACTAAACACGAGCTCAGTTTTATGAAAACCACGCTGCCTTTGAACTGTCCTACCGGGTTTACTATCTACACATCAAACCCACATTTCAAACACCTCTTTTTTCTTTCTCTCTCTCTCTCTCATTCTTGTAGAGTCACAATATCAAAGTTGCCCAATGAATCTAAGGAAGACAGAACTAAGACCTAGGAAAATATTTGTATTGATTGCTAACTGCTAGCACTGGTTGTGTGATCATTAGTGCTGTCATATTTAATATGTAATTAACATCCCATTAAAGGCAGAATAGGTGATCCTGTCCAGAAAGATTTTTTTCATGCTGGTTGGAAATCTCTTTACATCCTGATAGCAATCAAGAAGTATAGTGGTCAAATAACATTTTTATAATTGTATATAGACTGTGATAGGCGTAGGACCAAAACACGTTCGCCCAATCAAAACATTCTGGCCGGACGCTGTGACTGGTCATTTATTGCAACGTATTTTGCATTCCACTGCACAACCTGTTCACGCAGAGATCATATGTCATCAGAGCGCTTACGTCCACTGTGTCAATGTATGGCTCAGAATGGCGGACAATCAGCAACAATCAAACTTTCCTTCGGAACCAACAACAAGTAAATCTACAAAACAAGAGTCAGTTATATGAAAAAGCAGTGTTGAAAAAGCATCTGGATCATGAAAGAGGAAAAAATTGAATTAAAATTGGTTCAGCTTTTACACGATGGAGACAGCTCCGGCAGGCAAAGGATCTGAAAGACAATACTATGGTTGCTTTCTGTCCTTTGGACAGGTACTTGCTTCGAGAAGAATTCAATGGATTTAGATTGTAATTTGTTCAGTGGATTAACAAAATACATTCATGTGTTTGGTGGAGGTGTGGCTTTGGACGGCGAATAGTTTAGTGGGTGGGATTATGATTTCAGTGCTAGCAGGCAAAATTAGCACCTTTTCAAATCAACCACCCCACCTTTAACATGCAGGGAGTTAAAATGTGTTTCAGCTCCGGACGGTATGCTTATAAAATGTTTTAAACCTGTTTGAGACATATTGCACACAAGAGCTTTTCTAAAATCCAAAGCTTCGATTTGATTGGCTGGTTTATTCTATTTTATTTTATTTTATTTTAAATTTGATGTTTATTGGTCGATTTGGAATAAGGTTTTGATGCAGAATTCACCGTTAACCGTTTGCCGGCATCCACCTCGATCATTCCCCTCAGAAGGTTCTGGCAGTCGGGTGGAATGAAGTGGGGCATGTGAAACACCCCCAGCTTCACCTTCTCTAACAAGTTTCGTAAATTATCATCGTCAAACGGCAACGCTCCCTGAGAGAAAAACAGATGAAAGAGAGGGATACATCAATTCTGAGGAGCGATTCAGAGCAAACATGGAAAAATCAAACAAATCAGTGAAGGAGAGAGATGATCGACTGTAAATAATAAGAAATGTGAAATCAAGGGAATTGGTTTTGAAGTTTTTTTTCCCAAACTCTGAATCTTTGTTCTCCTGCGAGGGTCTGTAGGTTCAGCTGACATGCTTCATTTTCAATAGCGATTAAATGAAATTGCAATAATGCAGAACAAAACAAACACGATAGGCACATTAAGTAAATACACAGCCATTGCTCTGGATCTATGAAGATTTTGAGTCTGTCAGCAGTCAGTTTTATTTTAGATTTCTCTACCGTCTGTCATTCTGCAGCCGGTTGAAATATATATTTTATAAAGACAAGACCGAATGAACTTCAGCAGAACATAAAATAAAACATTCAAGAGGTGAAGACAAAAAAAGGTGAAAATGACAAAAAATGAAAGTGAAATTAGAGCCAAAGTGAGATGAGAACAAAATGAGACACTTAATGTAAAGACATAATCTATATGGATAGTTTATGTAGTTGTCTTGGTTTTCTATTTCACTGGCGTGTAAAGAGCAGATATGGAATATCTGGACTATCTGAGAAGCACAATGAATCATCTTTGAAGAAATTACTCAATTTCTAAAACGTCAAAAACAATCCAGATTGGGTTTAGAAATCCCGGCCTCATGGAGATAAATCCTCTTAGACTCATGGGTTGGATTTTTGCACTCAAAATTGAGCAAGCGCATTGGAAATATGCAGAAACTCTCGGGGATATTCCCACTGTTCAGACGTGCAGGTAAAACATTTCAAATAAATGGAGTAATAATGCAGTCCAGAGGTGTATTCCAAACCCGCTTAAAATTGTATTGTCTCTGGGACTTAGAAAACATCAATTTCCTGCCTTGCTATTTCATACAACATTAAATTAAACAATTTCTGACAGAAAGCACAGGGTCGCCTGAAAATATGCTGAAAATATGACTTCAATATCTAACATGTCTTCAAAAATGAGCAATGTAAAAAAAAGTGTGTTATTTACTGCGCATGTAAACAATAAAAAATGAAAATGTAGAAAATGTCATTTTAAATAACATCTCAGCCCACAAATTACTATACCTCTGTTACAAAAATGTATATTTCTATAAATTTGTTATATTAAACTATCATCATTTGAAATATTAATACAAGGGTCTGTAAATGTTGCCCATTTTTATTTCTGGGTGAACTGTTCTTTTAAGGTAAACTCCGGTCTGACTCTTGTATGACTCACCACCAACAGAGCAAACAGAATGACCCCACAGCTCCAAACGTCTGCTTTCCTTCCGTCATACTTCTCACCCTGCACACACAAGGACAGAAGGTCAGATCGTAATGATTTCCAATGCCGTTTTGAGATGAGAGCATTCATGCATTATACAGACGGTTGTGCTTGTGTATATTTCTAGTAGGTTGTAAAAATCTGACAGTGAAGTTAAACTTACTCTGATGACTTCAGGACAGGCATAATGAGGCGACCTGTGAAAGGATTACATAAGTATGAGAGAAAAACATAATTTGAGAGAAAACCCTTTCTTTTTGTTATGTATTAATAAACACTTCTGGCGTGTTCAAACCAAAGGTGTAGCATCACAATCCTCGCTCTTGATTACTCAGGGAATCACTTGTTTTTTGGTGCCACTTACGTGATTAAAAACATTGTTACAGGGAATTACCATGTGCCTGTATGATAGGTCCCAAGTATATTGGGCAGATGGAGAAGAGGAGTGGTCCAAGTACTTATCCCTGGGGGAGCCCATTGACCTTGTGGAGACTCACTCTATTGTGGATTTTTTTAAGGTTTTGATAAGATGCGTTGACAAGATGCACTTCCCAAATAACATGACTAATCACTTATAAAAGACGTTGTGTGGCATCATTTGTTTGTCGAATTAGCACTTTAAAGCTTAAACAACTTGAAACAGCTTTAAACAAAGGTACAAGAAACAGATATACACAAGGGCTAACTCGTTCTGCTTTTAAATTACAGTCTGAAAGACACATTTATAATATGTATTTCGAAGGCAATATATTGAAATGAGATGATAATACTTTATTTATAATAAAAATTATGAACTGTTGTCATATAGGTTTATTATGCATTTAAAATAACTTATTATTCGTTTTTATGCATAGATACAGTTCAATTATTAATTTCCACAACTCTTATAAAAATACACAGCAATGAATAGCAATATTTTAACGACATATATTTTTTCTGCAATAGTTTACAAGGAAATGACAATCACACTTCAGTATAGGGGGCAATTCTTGCTATTAAAGGACCACTAACTAGGACTTTTCCCCCAATAAACTCTTAGTTTGTTGCTTATTAATAGTTATTAAGGTTGTTGTTAGGTTTAGGTATTGGGTAGGATTAGGGATGTAGAGTATGGTCATGTAGAATATGTGCTTTATAAGTACAAATAAACAGCCAATATGCCAATAATAGGCTTGCCTATAACAACTAGTTTATACTGCAATACTGAAGTGTTACCTAACATTTGTTTGTTTAGAATGACTCATATTCAGATTTGGTGGTGGGGGATAAAAATATCCGAAAGAAGATAACATCTTCCTTGAATAATTAGCATCAGAAAATAGTGACTTCCTGATTCATCATCTGTCATCTCTGTTCATCTTTCTTGGCAAATCCTATTCCCCAACACTGCAGTGCATTAGTGCATGACACTCTTCCCAACAACACAAGTGCGAACATGTTTTCAGAGATAAACAGGCACATTCCGAGCTAATCATATTTGCAAGAGATTTTCTCAGCGAGCTGTCAACATTTCCCATGATCCCTCGAACACCTTTACAAGCGAATACCA
Source organism: Triplophysa dalaica (assembly GCF_015846415.1). Taxonomy (NCBI): domain Eukaryota; kingdom Metazoa; phylum Chordata; class Actinopteri; order Cypriniformes; family Nemacheilidae; genus Triplophysa; species Triplophysa dalaica. The sequence continues at coordinate 11,792,570 of NC_079565.1, read as the reverse complement.
ATATCCTATTTGCAAGGGCTTTCTCTTCTCAATCAAACATATTCAGCTAGAAGTACTCTGACTGCATAGAGAACTACAAAAAAAAGAAAGAACTGGAGAAGCAGAAGCAAAAGAGGTTTGTGGAGCACTCTAAATGTCTAGAACGAGTGAAATTGCAATTGCTCATCAAAATTAATCCAAATAAATAAACATCATTTATGGGCTTTAACAACAACATGGCACTCTTCTTTTGAAAGCATCAAATCTGCCTTCAACACATACAACCCAACCTTTGCTGTCAGGAGTCAAAAGTGTAACAATCGCAGAGGTTACAGATCTTCCTCTAAATCACGTGTGCTAAATCTGAGAGATCAAAACCAATCGGACGTATTAAGGGCGTAAAAAAGTTTCCATTGTTTATGTTGATGAGTAAGGCGCATTAGAGATGAAAATAAACCATTAATGGATGACTCTGTCGAGGAACCCCACGGTGCCGCGTGCCTGAAGATTTATCTACATCGAGCTGTTTGCTAAAGCTCATTTCCTCCCTCATTTCTGCACGACCCGTCAGCCAGTGACAGGCAGATATTTAGACGCCTCTAAAACTCATGTGGGTTTGCAAACGATTAGACATCTGAGTTCAAGCGTCTCCTTTTGGTGCAATGGATAATTATCACAAGCCGAAAAGATTGTGTTATTAATAAAGATGGGATAAAAACAATCGAAAATCTGAGGAAATCCAAAAAGCCATGATTCAATATATATTACTCAAACTGTGAGCCGATGCAAATTCAGCTTGTATTATTATTCAAAGTTGCAGTGATCCAGCTGTCCGTCAAAATCCTTTCTCGATTTCTGGGTGTATTTGCACACATCAGTTTAAATGAATATGAAAAGAATCAGATCTTGGTTTGAACACCTGTTGTGAGCCAAATGACAGAACAAAGGTCAAAGGAACGTCTAGGAGACAGATCCAGTAATGCTCATGTCATAGATTAATGGGTTTCATTAAAGCTGTCATGTGTTCTAATGAATTTGCATGACTTGTCCAGTCATCATGGGCACGGGATGTGGATATTTTAGAAAACCTTTTATCGAGATTGGCAGGCTGGATTTCTGATTGTGTTTTAATTAGCAATCACAACAATGAATAGACTTATGAAAAGGACTATTATACTTATAAATGTCTCCAAAAATGCCCAGATATTTTTCTGCGGTGCTCAAATGCTCAAAAAGAGCGAAATACACTTCTTGAAATGTGACCCTGTCTGTGAAATTCAGACTAAAGTCCAATAATCTAATAATGTGATAAAGAGAATCAAGTTGTTTTAGCCAGAAAAATGATGAAAATAGGTCATGTGTATTTATTACAGTAAATGGCAAATTATACGGTAGCTTTTTCAGATTTTCATTTCGGTCTTCATGTTTTACATACTTAATACTGAAATACTTTATTGACGCTACATTATTTGTTTTACACAAAAGTGCAATATAAATTTGCTTTCTAAACAATTTGAAGTCAGTCTTAAATATATCTATAGCAATATTTTCACAGAATGTTCTTTGTATCATGTAGGATTATTTTATATAGAAAAATAAAAATATTTCTCCTGTAAAGTTGCTTTGACTCTAAACCCAAATGTTCCAAGAAATTAAACAGTTAAAGTAGTGTAAACTTAATTTTAACTTCAATGTTTTTATTTACTGTTACTTATTCTCACTTTTGAGTAAGTTTCACTTAATTTCAACAAGTTCATAATTAGGTTGTCTTAAGATCTTTTTTTTATGTATCTGTAAATAAAAAACTTTACCTTGCCCAATATTCAAAATTAAAAGGAGTTAAAAAAAGTACAACAAACTCAAAATGTAATAGTTCTACTTACTTAAAATTTGGAACATCATAACTCAACTTTGATGTAACTGATTTCATGATTTTTTTTTAGTTTTCCCAACTTATTTGAGTTTGCAGTGTTGCAACTGTGTAAACTGTGAAAAGCACTAAACAAATAAACTTGAAAAATTACTTGAGCTGGGTTTTTACAGCCAAGGTCACATATTTAAGAATGGAGCATAAACAGAAATTAATAAATCACATTTAAAAAAAACAAAAAACTGAATTGAAGTTATTATATGTACAAACTATAAAGAGTGCCTGGTTTGTGGCCATAGACTCATACAGTAAACATTTCACTTCATGAGAGTATTAAAATATACAATCAAATTAATCTGTATAAAAATTGCGTCACTGTAACCTCAAATATAAATATTGCACTACATCATTATGAACCTCTTATTGATTCATCGATTACAGACTGCTGCTGTAACATGACTATATAATCATAGATTGGGCTAAAACTGAAGTGTGCGCACAGCTATTCTTTTATCCAGCTTGTATTAAAGATACATAATCCTGTGATGAACTCACAACATGAAAATATTGGCCATGACGTCCCAGACCAACACACAACTCCTTTAGAGGTCATTTTTAGCATGACGGAACAAATCCAGATCCAGTGTTGAGTCATGATAGTGAAAGGCTACTGAGTTTCACTGGATTTTCTGACCTGCGGTGGGGACGCTTTCACCCTGTGATGTAAGTAGGTTTGGACAAAGGTACTCTGTGTCCGGTTTGACCTAAAAAAAACTCCTATTATATAAATATGAGATGACTCGACGGAAGGTATTTCAATGCATTTAAATTTAATCTATGATGATGTCCAACTTTAATCCCAAAGGTCGAGCAAACATGAAGAAATTAAACTGCTTGAGTATAGTAAAAGGTTTGCTGTAAGAATGGCTTGTACGGGGGCAATATCAAGTGCCGTGATAACCAAAAGATTTTCTTAAATGTTTAAGTTGCATTTAAGAATGATTACAGAAACTATAATACTGTATAGACTTTATTTTACAAATACACAGCCATGGAAATAATTCATTTCATCAGCATTTCTAGATGTATTGTGGCCATTTCAGTCCAGTATCTGTTGAAATTCAACAAAATCAAACCTCAGGAGCAACAGCAATGTGAAAGACTGACAACGTGACAAGACAAATGAAAACTGTGATGAAAAACAATATTTGTATTAAAATTTTGGGAAAAATATTGTTAGCAGTTCACAGAATGTATTTTATCAAAACACATACCTATAAATATTAAATTCAAAAAACGGAAACTAATTCTAAAACGGTCTCTTCGTTTTTTTCCACGACTGTCTTTTCACACTTTTGGCACAAGTTTGTTCAAAACCCAACGATTCAAAACCCGATGATTCAAGTTACCCAGCATTCACTAGGAATAATCCAAGAGCATCATGCACATTTTATCTTCACAACGGCGCCACAGAGTCAATGTGGGCAACGGACAAAATCACACAAGGAAAAGGGAAGATATTTGTTTTGGCCAAATCTGGCATCAAGATCAGCATCACAAACCGTACTTCATACTTTTTACTGAAACAATTACAGAATATTTATATCATATATAATATAATGTAATAATAATATAGTTTATTTAACACAAAATTGTGTTCTATATTTTTATTCTTATTCTAGTACCACAGCCAGACCTACAGAAACTTTAGTCATTGCTGTTAGCAAGCAGGCAAGTTTTGTAATATATAGTAACACAATTTGGTGACATCTTACCTTAAGCTGCCTCCACATACTGCAAAAGCAAGTTTCACCTGTGACCCACGCCATATGTATTAAAACGGGTCACTCAGTATTGACGCCAAGCATGTGTACATTAAGCACTACCTGCCCTTACAATCCAATTGCTTTTTTTTGTATTTAACAACCTTACTGTGGACAGTTACTCATTTTTAGTGTGAAGCGGATAGCCAATGATGACCAAGGTCGCCATCTTAAAGGCAAAAACGGCATGTTTAAATCTTAGATTCAGAAATTTTTAAAGGAAAAAAAAACACAGTTTTGAAGTAAGTTCCCTTTGACTACCACTTGAAGTTCACACCACTGAAATGACTGAGTGGTCCCGTAATTATAGCCATTTTACAGAAATGGCTGACCTCCTTTAACTCTTTTACGCATCTTTGAAGTCAAGACCTGACCTGAAGGCAGCGATTGTCCCCATTATTAGTGTTGTTAATGGTGCTGTTCACTCACCCACAGCTGGTCTCCAGCAGACTGTCGCCCACCTGCAGGGACGCCATGCCAAAGTCTGCGACCCGAATGTTGTTTTTCTCATCCAGCAACAGGTTTTCAGGCTTCAGGTCCCTGTGACTGCATGCGAGATAAAGACCCAAACATATTAAAGTGACATTTCACAAGAGACATGATACATTTTTTAATGTGTTAATACATTAACATAAACAGTTTTATATTATATTTTGTTTATAGTAAAAGTATATAAGTATATATAAATAACTACAATAGCAATACGAATATCCATAATATTAATAATTAACTAATAATATACTGTAATAAACTAATACTATAAATTGAGCATATTCTTACAAATTACTAATAATTAATAGTAAGGACTATTTTAATAAGTCATTATTTGTTAATTAAAATTACTTACTATATACCTGTGTATATACTGTAACAAAATAAAGGAAAACTACACCTCCATCAGCACATGTTGTTTGGGACACTGTTCAAGAAACAAATCTAATCTAAAAAATAAACTCTACCATACTTTCTCTTCAATAAAGAGAAAAGTATGTGGAAAGATCTTCCATCAGCACACTGGATCAAAATATACATAAATCATCAAAACATGCGTCACTGAATGCAAAATCTAAATCCTGCCATAGCCTTCCCAGTTCCCTGATCTGAACTCTATAGAAAATGAGGGATTTGAAGGATCATAGGAGATTCTTTAGGAAGGAATGGACTCGTATACATGACTTGCCATTTATTGTCAAACCTAATGCAGACATAAAAGAAAAGACTCAGAGCTGTTTTTCATGCAAATGGAGGTTGCACATAGTTTTGAATACAAGGGTGCCAATAATTGTGACCAGGGTGTATTAGAGGGGAAAAAAATCACAATGTAATATTCCCCCCACTTCAAATAGTTTTAATTGAATTAAATGTTGGAACTTTGTAGATTTTTTTAATAAAAGATCAAAAGGAGAAACAATGCAGATATCTTTTTACAGCCTTCTTTGCTCATTTACCAAGGGTGCAAATAATAGGGGACACTGTGTATGACATCAGAGAGATCTGAGACCCGCTGGATCACACAATCACCAATGAACATGTGAGCCTACAAATAAGGTTGGAAAAAAGCTTTGCAGTTGTCTCTTTATCTGTTCTTCTCTTTCAGAACTGCCAGTCCACAAAACCCAGTGGGAGGAGATGACAGATGCCCGCCGTGCCAGAGTGTGATGTTAAGCACCTACCCATCTGACCACCGGCCGACACCAGCGAGCTGTTTTACATAATAATTCCGCTTTGCCTCCTACTACATCAAAATTAATTCCAAAGTTTCTGTTAATTAATTTGCTGTCCCACTTTTCATAGTTCCAAGCAAAACAATACAGTTTCAAAGTCTTTGTACACTATTGAGGGCACAACCACACTGCGAATTTTATACGCTCAAGATGCGCTTTAGAAAGCAATATATTTATAATTGCTCACACTTCTGTCTCTTCTAACGCTCCATACACAATTTTTGCGAACAATAGAGAAAAAACATTAAAGACCCCGGGACCCAGAAAAATGCCATATAGAGATCAAAATACCAGACACTTGGGTGTAGGCTCTTCTGACTCAGACTACAAAGCTACCACCTGGTGACCACCCTAAACACCATGGCAACCTAGCAACCATATACACAGTAACTGCACAGCATCATACCTAAAGAAGCAAACCAAAAACATTAGCACAGCCAGAATTAAGATTTGATGTGTTACATACATAAAAAATGCAAATACATATGCATATATATACAGGTGCTGGTCATATAATTAGAATATCATCAAATAGTTGATTTATTTCACTAATTCCATTCAAAAAGTGAAACTTGTATAATGTATACATTCATTCCACACAGACTGATATATTTCACGTGTTTATTTCTTTTAATTTTGATGATTATAACTGACAACTAATGAAAACCCTAAATTCAGTATTTCAGAAAATTAGAATATTTTGAAAAGGTTCAATATTGAAGACACCTGATACCACAGTCTAATCAGCGAAATAACTCAAAACACCTGCAAAGGCCTTTAAATGGTCTCTCAGTCTAGTTCTGTAGGCTACACAATCATGGGGAAGACTGCGGACTTGACAGTGGTCCAAAAGACGACCATTGACACCTTGTACAAGGAGGGCAAGACACAAAAGATCATTGCAAAAGAGCCTGGCTGTTCACAGAGCTCTGTGTCCAAGCACATTAATAGAGAGGTGAAGGGAAGGAAAAGATGTTGTAGAAAAAAGTGTACAAGCAATAGGAAGAGAGGAGAGGCACAGAATCCACGTTGCTTGAGGTCTAGTGTAAAGTTTCCACAGTCAGTGATGGTTTGGGGTGCCATGTCATCTGCTGGTGTTGGTCCACTGTGTTTTCTGAGGTCCAAGGTCAACACAGCCGTATACCAGGAAGTTATAGAGCACTTCATGTTTCCTGCTGCTGACCAACTTTATGGAGATGCAGATTTCATTTTCCAACAGGACTTGGCACCTGCACACAGTGCCAAAGCTACCAGTACCTGGTTTAAGGACCATGGTGTCCCTGATCTTAATTGGCCAGCAAACCCGCCTGACCTTAAAATATAAAATTAAACCAAAAATAAAAATCTACATTTAAATGAAAGATAAACTTAACATTATGCTAGTTAAAAATAGCAACACGCTAGTTAAAATTAGTATCATTCAATTCAATTCAAAAAGTTTTATTGTCTATCAGGGCCGGTCCAGCCTCTGTTTGTGCCATAGGCAAGACTTAAGATTGTGCCCCTCCTATACATAATAATATTTTTTTTAATAAATAAAGATTAACTTTCTTTAAAGCAATTTTTTTTGATATAATTGAATTGTGATTTACATAAATATGAAGTAAAAGAATAACAACTACAAATATTTGTCATAAAAATGTTTCTAATTACGTTCTCATTGTTTGAAATTAATGAAGCAAATAAAATAAAATAAATTGTTTTCTAAATAACAGGCTACTGTTTTTGAATATTAGAGCTCATAAACTGAATAGTTGATTGTAATTATTATTTACGTAAGGATTAATTACGTTACGTATTAATAACGTTAAGGATTAATTAGGAATAGTTTTTATATATGTTGTCAACCTCTGCGAAAATGCTGTTTTGGATTTTCTTAAAAAAATGGCACATGCTATAGTGCCAAAGACTTTTCAGTTCACTTAGTGGAAAGCAGTAAAATACAGCACGCATCAGTGTTACCAGTAGAGTGGTTCTAAATAAGCAATTGTAACTTACAATTTTCACCTCTAAATTGCACAAAAAATTGTTTGCTATCTTTTCACATCTGATACGTTTTTTTATTTTAAACTGACCTTTGTATGAAAGTTTTGTATAATTGGGCTGTGTTTGAATATGTGGCTGACATGTGTAACCGAACCTACCTGAACCTGATCCGGGATTCCAACTTCTAACCAGCGAGAAGTACAAAATGGGAGGCAGGCACTCTAACCACGAAGCCACATACACTAAAAGTGAGTTTTCACGTGAATTAAGTCATTTGTATGAATAAATTACATACAAAGTCAATGCAAAGAAATAGACGGAAGTGAATGACGCGAAACGGGCTTCGGACGTGCGTAAATTACGTGTTCCTTGCAAGTTAAAAAACGTAACTCGGGCGAGAAATTTGCCTTGCGTGAAAATAGCAAACTATTCCCGCCAGTAATAAAGAGCAAGAAACGCGATTCGTCGCGTTTGGTCTAAACACAACATAATGTAAATTGTAGTCCGGGAATGAGATTAGCTGCACAGATCACACTAAATGACATAATTAATAACACGTTAAGATGATGAATTCTAATTAAAATCTTCCCTCATTTTGGCGCCCCTACGGAAAGACGGCCCCCCTAGCATTTGCCTACTCCGCCTATGCCCAGGGCCGGCCTTGTTGTCTATCCCCAACGGGGTAGAAAATTGTCTTTAGCAAAAGGCTCAGACACACAAACAATACTAGTAATCACAGCAACACATTACATAACATACATCCCCTAAAAAAATACACAACTGTACAAATATATAAATTAATATTAAGGTCCTATTTAACACCATAATGGTAAAAATAGCAACATGCTAGGTAAAATAAGTACCATGCTACTACAATTTAGTAACAAGCTAGTTAAAGATAACACACTAGACATGCTACATTATAGGCAATTTACTTTAGATGAGTTTGCATTTTTAAAAGTTTTGATGATAAATTATTAATACTACGCTCAGTAGCTTAACAAATTACTCAGTAATACATGTAACTCTATGAACTTCAATAACTGCACTAACTCATCTACTGCACTGTAACCTTAATAACCACATTAACGCATCAACTGCACTGTAACTTCAATAACTGCACTAACTCATCTACTGCACTGTAACCTTAACAACCGCATTAACGCATCTACTGCACTGTAACTTCAATAACTGCACTAACTCATCTACTGCACTGTAACCGTAATAACCGCATTAACGCATCTACTGCACTGTAACTTCAATAACTGCACTAACTCATCTACTGCACTGTAACCGTAATAACCGCATTAACGCATCTACTGCACTGTAACTTCAATAACTGCACTAACTCATCTACTGCACTGTAACCGTAATAACCACATTAACGCATCTACTGCACTGTAACTTCAATAACTGCATTAACTCATCTACTGCACTGTAACTTCAATAACTGCATTAACTCATCTACTGCACTGTAACTTCAATAACTGCACTAACTCATCTACTGCACTGTAACTTCAATAACTGCACTAACTCATCTACTGCACTGTAACTTCAATAACTGCACTAACTCATCTACTGCACTGTAACCGTAATAACCGCATTAACGCATCTACTGCACTGTAACTTCAATAACTGCACTAACTCATCTACTGCACTGTAACTTCAATAACTGCACTAACGCATCTACTGCACTGTAACTTCAATAACTGCACTAACTCATCTACTGCACTGTAACCGTAATAACCGCACTAACGCATCTACTGCACTGTAACTTCAATAACTGCACTAACTCATCTACTGCACTGTAACCGTAATAACCGCATTAACGCATCTACTGCACTGTAACTTCAATAACTGCATTAACTCATCTACTGCACTGTAACTTCAATAACTGCACTAACTCATCTACTGCACTGTAACTGTATAACTACATCTACTCATGTATTGCACTATAACTACAATAACTGCATTAACTCATGTACTGCACCATATCTTTAATAACCGCATTAACTCATCTACTGCACTGTAACTTTAATAGCTAATGTCTGTAACTAATGCACACTCAAGTCACTTGCACTATTGTATAGTCTATATTGTTATCTGTTCATAACCACCTGTACATTAATGTTCACAGTATATTGCCTTCTGTTTATATTGTTCATAGTACATACCGACTGTCATATTTTCATAGTACATGCCCATTGTATAGTATTTTCCTAATATTGTATTGAGTATTTATTCACACTGTATATCCTGCACTTGCTAATTGCATTTCTGGTTAGACCTAAACTGCATTTCGTTACACTGTACTTGTATATGTGTAATGACAATAAAGTTGAATCTAAATCTAAATCATCTAAACTATATGCAAATACATTCTTCAAAATTCAGCTGGAGTTCCTTCACAGCATCAAAACAAACCTATGGACACTGATGACAATCAAATATTCAGTCCATTAAATTTAGACTAAGAGTACTAACATTTTTATAGAGGTCATAAAACCAACAACAACGGACCACATCTATGAACCCTCGTATGCAGCTGTCATATAATTAAATATGAGATTAACAACTCCATGATATCATAGGGACAAATTGCAGAGGTGCGTTTTATAAGCTGCCACAGTACGAACATCCATAATGGCTCTTTAAAGTCATATCTGTGAGTATTAACAGAACCAGACGTCGTAATCTCTCCCGGACAGAAACAGTTTGTTGATATGATCAGAGACCGCTCGCGTATGTTCCTTTGGCCGGGTATTAATCCGACAGCAGCGAGGTTAATTTCAATGCCTCCGGCCTGCAGGTTAATGGAGAATGGAAGCAGTGGAAAGCAAATATGTTAGTGAAGTTGTGGTAATAAACCATCTCGTGACGCTTCTGATACTATCGGCTTTCTGTTGCTCACTGAGGGCGTAGAGGCCCTGGAGGCCCGCAAGGTCTTAAATTGCACATTTACTGGCCCGGTGAGTCTACATTTTTATGCGTGTATGGGGTTGTTCTGTTTGTTGATAGAGATCTGCATTTAAATCAGCTTAATGTCTTTTTATGGTTGTGTTTACAACATTGTCGGAACGGCTGTTCTGGCTGAAGTGTTCATAACTATAAAAACTAATAAAAAACTGTAACTTTTTATATCTGTACATTTAATTTAAGTTTACAGGAACAGTTTTTTTAAATGTACAACTAAATAACCCCTCATAGTGGCCTGGCTAGTACAGCACAAAAATAAATGGATAACAAACCTAAACATTAATAAAAAAAAATGTTTACAATAATGTTTACGTTTTACGTGTATCCTGTATGAGATTATTTTTTTAGATATATGAGCTGGTCATGTTGTACTTTCATGTCTGTGTGAGTCAAGAAACTCAATGGATTGCTTCGTACTGTACAGTATAGCAGAGTTAGTATATTTTTTATTTTTGTTTTATTAATATTTTTTTATTATGTAATTTATGAATTATGTAATTTCGTATATAATAATAATTAATTGTTAATTTATTTTTATAATTAATTAATCATTTCACTTAATTTTAGTTAAACTTTTAGCAATTTTGTTGTATGCTTTTTGTATTTATTTATTATTTATAATAAGCAAACACATAAATAATTCATGTTTAAAAAAATCTTGAAAAGTATTTGTGATCTAAAATCATTTGCATTTTAAAGCTTATTCCTTTCTGTCAATCATTTTATGTAAAGCACTTTGAATTGCCCTTGTGTATGAAATGTGCTATATAAATAAACTTGCCTTGCCATGATATTATTTTTTATTTTTTATTATAGTTTTAGTGCCTAAAACTAACTTCAGTTTATTTCTGAGACAACATTTTTTCCCAAAATAAACAGATAAGTTTCAAAGTTTTAATCTCAGTAAACTAAAAAACCTTGCTGTATAGGCAATTAATTTAATTAATGTTCAATGAAAGGACAAAAAATAAAAATACAGAGTGGTGCCATTCATTGAATGCTTGTCAGCCAAAAAACCCAAAAACAAATATCTTAATATTGCATTAAAAGTCTGATGAACTTGACTTGTTTATTGTTTTATACTGTTGTATGAGGTCTACTTATGACATTTGCGTTACATTCAAAAACTAGAAGTCTAGAAGTAAATCTAGAAGTAAAAGGCTATTTACTAGACTCCACAATATTTAGCTATCTTTAACGGCATGTTTATTGCTTGCTCGCTATAGTTGGCGGGGCTAGAGAAGTAGTCGTTGACATTCTTCTTTGGAGGGGCGTTCAGCCCCTCAATGATGTCATAGATAGGTGCATTCCAAGACCTGCCGTTCGTTGGGTACTGGTGTCAATAACGGTTGTTATGTCAGTAACAAGGGGGTTTTCAGTTCTGACACTTAAAGGGTGTTCGCTTCAGTAAATTCCCTCTTATATAACAAAAGCTCTGGTTAAAATTGTGGTTTTATTCATGGCTCCTTTAACTCCAAACGGGGCCTCTTCTGGTTGAATATTGAGAAATGTAATTACTGTCATCATGATTCAAATAATCAGTCAAAATCCATTACAATCAATTACTTTTTTCAATTAGCTGACAGTCTTATTATAAACAAATATTATAAACACACAATGAAAAGCATATTTCTATAAATGTCTTCTGTACTTTCCCTGTAGAGCTCAAATGTATCGGTTAGGTCCATTAACTCAATTAGTACCCAAACAAGCTTTACATTACTGTAATGTAAAGAACAGCAGGCAGTGAATGTGAAAGTCCATTAACAAACTTAATCGCATGCTGTTCACAGCGGTCTAATTAGTATGCAGTTTAATTATGCAACATGTATGTGCCTTGTATGTTTACTAGCACTTAGGTTTACATACGTGCTGTTTGCTGTCGGGTAAACAAACACACACACAGAAATAGTAAACAACTGTTGTTTACCATCTCAGAATTCCATTGTCTCTTAATTATACACCGATAATGACATCATTAGATTTACTGTAAAACATGATACGACAGACTTGCAAAAACCAGCTAAATAATTTTTTTTGACAACGTGTGAACACTTTCCAAAACTCAAACCAAGATGCAAAAAAAAACATATTTTATATGTTCTTCAAATGTATTAACTTTGTTTTGAGAGCCAGTCAAAACTGGTCACATTTTCCTCCAAATGCAAGCGGTTTATGAAAATAATTGGCTATTTCATCCGACCTGTTCTTTGTGGCACATAAAACCATTATATCATACATTACATTCTCACAAAATCAAAACACCTATGATAAGTCTATTTATAAGAATATTTATGCTGATATTGGATTTTATAAATGGTCACCCTGTGACTTTTATTCATGTTGAGCGGTTGAGGGGGTACAGATTTTTATATCTGCCGGATATTTCTGGAACAGGTGGGCGTCAAGTGATTCAAGGAAGGGCTCAGACACGACATCCTTCAATTCTGCGGACAGGAGCGCTGTTGTCCATTTATAATGTGTTATTGGTCTATGCAAGCAGGCCAAAAAGTATTTAGACAGACTGACTGTATCATCATGACTGCATAAGATAACAAAATACCAATCAAATCGCATGAGAGATTGTTTAAATGAAACAACCAAACATGCCACGTGTGAACACACCTTTACAGTACTCATTTATTTAACTCTGTGATCCTTATTTATGATCAATTAAGAAAAAAGATCATGAGGTAATATTGCTTATTGTTTACTGAGTAGAGGAGAAACAGTTCATTCATTTCTCTCCGTCTTTGTTTCAAGTAATCCTGTGAAAAGGATACTGCATCCCAGAAATAAAAACAAACGTCACAAAGACAAAAAATACCTTTTCATAATAGCTAGTCTTCCTGTCTTACGTTGTTTCCAAATATATACGCACTGTCTGACAGGTAAGCTTTATACTGACTCTATTAGTGTCTATATTCGTGGAAATGGTAACGTCTAGAAGCCGAAAGATAATGATCTCGTAGGTGGACGGCAAGGGATCGAGTGAGCAGTCGCCCTTCGGCGATTAAAATGTCTAAAAACGCTGACGTTTATATATCCGTGTCTTCCTGTCAATCACAATAAAAAATCAGCATCCTATAGAAGACTTTCTATCAAATACTTCAACATATCAGACAGGTTTGTAAGGAATAACAAAACTACTGAAAGACTGAAAAAAGCTGACGTAGACTGACAGACAAACCGAAAGATGGAAGCGGAAAAAGAGAATATTGGGCCTGTATTTCTCCCATCAACCCCTGCTGACTGTCCCGGCAGGAGATCAGAGAGGACGGACATCTCTTAGCCCCATGAGACCAGAGCAAACAGCTGGGGAAATGTGACAGCGTGACAGGGACATTCCTCATGGATTGTGGAGCACACTGCCCCACCGCAGCTCTGCTGGAGGCCTCGGGCTCTGAGAAATGATCCGGGAACGAGAGACAGCGAGACTCTCGGACCACCCAACTACGCCAGCACGCTGAAGGTGCACAGAAGTGAGGTTTATAACAGATGTGAGATCACTGCGTGACTGTGATTTATCATATACGACACCCACATCGTGTACATGACTTTGTGTAAATGAGAGACAGAGAGACTGTAAGAAATATTATGATAGTAATTAAAGGATTTAATGGAGGCTTTTGAGATTTGTAAAGAGATTTGATGACCAATATTGCCATTACTATATATTGCAATTAAGGCACTGGCAGATGTGTTACCATAAACATCATTTAGTTTAATGTATATCTGTCTGAGTTTGCGTGTGTGTGTGTGTGTAAACAGCCCTTTAAAAATTGTTACGGAGAATGAGAACATCAGTCATGGGCATGGCCAGTAATTTTATTGCTATATCTTTTGCAATATCTGCGTTTTTATTATACTGTCCATCAATACTAATTACTACGTTTTTCCCAAAGAACAGATGGGTGTGGCCTTTAGTAACAAATGTCATTCTAAAAAAAATCTTACAAACAGACAATATATAAATAATATTTTTTTTATATCTACATGTGAAAAGGTAGAAGGAGATATATTTAATCACGAAAACATAAATATTATAAAATACACTTTGCCTTTTTGGGCAAACCACCAGTGTGGGTATAAACATTCAAGAAATGCCATGCCTGTGTCTATTACAGAAGACAAGGGTAAAAATATTCGTTAGACTTAAAGCTTCAAACAAATGTAATTTCATAAATTACTACTAATAAGCTTTTCACACTAACCAAAGACATTTACTCTGTAACTTTTACTCAAAATTGTGCAGATGTAACACATCAGAGGAGACCTGGCACTCCCGGCTGAGTCTGGTTTCTCCCAAGGTTATTTTCTCCATTTATTCAGCATTAGAGTTTGGGTTCCTCGCCACTGGTCCGTGTTGGCTTGCTCACCAGGAGACTGCTGATATAAGACTAGCTTAAGATTCTTTACACTCCATTAATATTGCTTACTATAATGGTCTTAATCTTTCCATAACACTGTATTGTATTTGACCTTTCTCTATGTTTTTCTTGTTGTTTTGATTTTCTTCCTGTAAAGCTGCTTTAAAAAAATGCAACATTGTTAAACGTGTTATAGAAATAAACCCCAAATTGAATTCAGTAAATGAATAAATAATTAAGTTGCATGGTAGAAACGGAGTGCAACATGGTAATACAAACTGATGCCATTGGTGTACCATGGTACAACCCCCAAGCTTTATTGTAAGGGTTCTCAGGTCTTACATAGTGAGACAAGGAACTTCAGCACTACCTCATATCATGTCTGTCAGGGATTTGCAGAACAAAAGACTCGATTTAAAATGGCTATGCGGTTCCGAAGTCAATATCAGCTAATGATATTTATAAAAGAAAATGAACCGCATTCAATTTGTAATCATTATATGGCAGCGCTTAAGCCCTTGTCGATTTCATTGTTAATAACCAGCTTTATGCTTCAGTGAAGCAAATAAGACCAATTATCATAAACAAACGAAAAACGACAGAAATAATCGGAGGGATTTTCTCAAATGAACCGTACAAATTGACAACAGTCAAACTGTTTCTACATATAATCAACCGAATGAACGGCTGATTTTAAACGTGCATTAATATTAATAATAAAAAAACAGCTCATTGACTCACAAAATGGTTTTGTCAAAAATGGTTGTAGTATAGATTCACATTATATAATGAATAGAGCAACTCAAGAGACATGCAAATAGACTTGTTTCTATTTCGGCGTGCAATATGACTTCAAAACCATCTGTGACCGCTGTGGGAGATGACACGATCTGATTCACCACACTGGATTTCCTCGTCCGTCCCGGAGCCTCCAAACCCTCCAGAAAAGCATTTAGCATGAGGACTGTGAACATAAATCTTAGGAGGAACGGCGAGAGGTGGCTGCCCCGATTTGCTTTGCCTCACACAGCTCTGAGACAGAAAAGGGAGCTGGAGTATGTTGATATCTTAATACGGTTCTAATAGAAAACCCTGGGGTGTGAATTTGAATTTAACGTGCGACGGGGGAAGAATATACGCAGGTTTGCGGTTTGCTTTTAATCTATTAAGTGTGAAAGGATAAGACGAAGCTGTACCGAGTCATATTTTCAAATATATCTCCAATTGTTGAGGTTTTAGTTAATGTCACTGTCTATTTTCTGCAGAACACAAGATAAGATATTTTGAAGAATGTTGGTAACCGAACAACATTGGTCCCCATTGACATCCATTGTATGGACACAAAACCCAATTTCTTAAAATATCTTTTATGTTTGTTCCACTGAAGAAAGATTCATATAGATGATTCCAACCACATGAGTGAATAAATGATGAGTGAATTTTTGGGGGGGTTTACTATCCCTTTAAGTGTGGTTGGGGTTCTACATTTTCCATTGGTTAAAAATGTTAAAATTATTTTGTTATTTTGTTAAATTGTGTTTTACCTACTAGGTCACACAAATGAGTGTGTTGTGGTGTGGATGTTGTTACAGCATTATATTAAAACTATGTGAAAATGTGGTCTTAGAGTCAGGAGTCTCTAATCGTACTCACCATATTGAGTGACTGTGGCAGAAGTCGAGAGCGGAGATGATCTGTCTGAAAAACTTCCGGGCTTCTTTGGGTGTCAATCGGCCCTTCTTTACCAAATAGTCGAAGAGTTCCCCACCAGACACGTGCTCTAAAACCAAATACCTGCAAAAAACAAGAGAAAAGTGTGAATTTAGAGAACCTCATTTACATCTTTCCCCAAAGAGGATTTCAAAGAACCAAGTCCTCTCTCAAAGAGAATAGCTTATTTCCTCTCCAAGTATGGGAGATATACGCAAACAGGGATTGAGATGAACCCCTTCGGTCTGAACTCGCATGAGGATGAGAAATACTTGGCCGACAGTTTGAGTTTCTTAACGATTGAAGTCTTTTATTATATAAACCGTGAGCTTCCAGTTGCGTATTTATTCTCCGCGTCGTTTCTTACACTAGAAGACCAGTGCGGAGATGAAAGCATCGGAATAAAAAATTAAGCAGATTTTAGTGAGTGATTTTTGTTGGTTTGATAACATAGTACTGTGGTTTCAAATTTGGTTGCTGGGAAGGTTATCTGTCGGTGAGAGTTTGAAGGACAAGAGTTAAATTAACAAACAGTTTCTGAGGAGAAACTGTGTTCGAGCAAGACATACACCGAGGGTTAGAACCATGAACAATTTATAATACAACATTTGTGTGTATGAGTGTGTGTGGGAAAACTCATCCTGAATTCATGCTACTGCGATACGTGTTAAGACTGAAACCAAAGACATGAGGGTTAGTAAACGAGAACAGAATTTTGATTTTTGGAATACTTTTCGCTCGAACATTCCTACAGGCCAAAACCTCACGTAGCTTAAGCGAGTCGTGAGCTATGAAGACTTGTTGATGCCAAAAAATGCAAAGCGAATTGCGGTTGTGTTTACATGATGAATGACTCGTGGCCCCATTAGCGGCTCTCAAACTGGTGTGACTAACACGCTGCTTCACACTTTCTCATTAAGAGTGCTCGAGCAGCAGCACAAACCCTCTCTCAAAACCTCTAAACATCAAACACATTCGCACTTGCTTTTCTGCCAGACTTTTCTGTAGGCTACAGAAAGATGACCATGTCTGAGTTTTTGATCTGCACTTGTATAATTTTGCAATGCAATTTTGTCAACATTTTATCTTAATTACTTCACTACACTCGGGCTAACTTTGGATGAGTACGAAATATTAACTTGTAGAAGTGCATATAAGGGTCCTTGTTAAAGGTTAAGGGCACTCCAATGGTAAAGTGATGGTAACACCATGGTATTTTGACATTTATCCTGGGCCTTAAAGGGATAGTTTAGAGAACCAGATAGAAAATTCTGCATCATTTATTCACCCTCATGTCATTCCAAACCTGTATGACTCTTCTGCAGAACGTTGATAGCTAAATTGATAGTAAAATGACTTTCATGAAGCGTTTAAGTAAATACTGTTTGTCAAAAAATTGTGAACTTAGTGTACTTACCAAAGAAAGTACAGGGTAATTTAAAGTAACTACATGGGAAAAGGTTCAGGTTTAGGGGTAGGTTTAGGTTATTATTACCAAGTTATAATCCAGTTATAATATGTACCATCACAAATACACAGTATGTACATGGGAAACTGTAAAATAAAGTGCTATTGATTTTCTTTCTTTCCCTCTTTATTTATTTATGCATTTGACAGACGGTTGTATCCAAATGGACTTACATTGCATTATACTATACATGTATTTCTGAGTATGGGCAATCCCGGATCCTGGCATCCATAGGATCGAACCTATGACCTTGGCGTAGCTAACACCATGCTCTTACCACAAAACAACATGGTTACATTTTTGCTATAACAAACCCTGGCAATTTTTATTCATATTTCAAAAAGCCCTAAAAGCCCTTAAGATGTTAACAACACTGGTGCAGAAAAGCTTCCGGTTTGGGTTTTTAACACTACACAAACGTTTGAACAGAATACAACCAACAAAACATTTATAACATATTCAAAATGACTGAACTTGATCACTTGTCCAAGATGGCGCCAGTGTTCTCTGCATGCCGTCTTTCTTGTGTGTTTCAGTTTTGTTGTACCTGTTCATCTGATGTTTGAATTGTGCGAAGTTTGGATGGTATTGCACAGATATCAAGTAGAATGAGTGTTGACCAACGATCGCCAAGCTTTATCCAACATCAAGTATTGTATGGAAGCAGATTGCCTGGGATTTCCCTTGTCTGGAGGGGCATAAATTGGTGTGACGCTCTTGGGATTACAGATATGTTTTTCATCTTTCAGTTAACCCGGTCTTTTGTGACTTAATTAATTATTCCCCCACGTTGCCGTGTTTACGACTTCGTCGGAGAGGAGTGGAATGCTTAAATCTTCGCCAACTGAACTTTGTTCGACTGGTTCGGAATCTGGTATCACAATCTCATCTCAACATGGCTCTAGTTAGAGCTAGATCTGTCTGCAACAAGACTTTCATTTTAAAATACTTTATTTACCGGTCGCAAATTGGATATTCTTTTTTTGACAGAGACACGGGCCAGTGTTGGTGAGTCCCAGGTTTTAAGAGGAACAGTGTCCGCCGGATTGATGTTTTATTAGTACACCTCGCTGTATAGGCAAGGGCGGGGGGTTGCTATGGTTTTTAAACAATCTCTTAACATACTGACTGTTTCTGTTAGGGGTTATTCATCATTTGAGCTACAGTGTATTGTTTTGGAGTCTGATTCATCTGTTGTGCTCTGTGCGCTCGTTTTTAGGAAACATAATTATAATAGTGCTTTTCTGCATGAGTTTTGTTAATTCTTAACCTGTATTATGCCATCATATGATCAGCTGTTATTATTAGGTGATATTAATATCCACGTATTCTGCCCAGGTCAGCCTTTGGTTGCTGAATTCAGTTTGGAATCTTTTGTTTTTTGCAACATATAAATGGAGTAACCCATGTCCATGTTCATACTCTAGATCTTATCCTGTCATTTGGTGTTGCTGTAGAAAAAGTAAGCATAGATAGTGCCTTCTTCTCTGACCAAAATCTTATTGTTTTTAATGTGTCTGTTGTGAATTCTAAGTCACGAAAAAGCATGTGGGCAGTTACTCTCGTTGCATAAACTCATCTCCTCTTAGTTTAATGAAATGTAGTTTACTAATGCCGTTGAAGTCTCTGTTTTAATCGCTGTTGAATCTTCCACTGGGCCTAAATTAACTTTTAAATTGAAATTACCCGACCAGAAATCCTATTATTGGTTAAATGATAACGCTGGCAGGCCTGTCGCAAAGCCAAGAGGAAATGGAAACATGATTCTTTAAATGTGTCTTATGAATTGAGTGTTTGGCTATCTTTCAGAATGCTGCTAAATTGGCTAGGTCAAAGTATTTATCTGACTCGATTACCCTGCATTCTCATAGACCTAAATTGTTATTGTTTTTTTCTGGTAAAGTCTCAGCTATTCACTCCTCTGTTACTTTGCAGTTATCAGTTCTGTCAGTGTTTTCGCTGGCTAGTTCGGCCTCCTTTTCTTGCTTTCAAATTGTTACTTTAGAGGAGCTTAGGGATTTGGTCAATAAGATGAAGAAAACTGCCTCTTCTATAGATGCAATTCCCGCAGAGATTATTATAGCTTCTTTCTCTGAAATTGGCACTGCCATTCAGGTATTGATAAATTCAACTCTTGCTGCTGGGCTAGTCCTTAAATGCTTTAAGCATGCTGTTGTTCAAGCTTTGCTTAAGAAACAGGGCTTGGATGAAGTTTGCCTTAATAATTATCGGCCCGTCTCTAAGCTTTCATTTATATCAAAACTTTTAGAAATGGTTGTATACTCACAATTAAACAAATTTTTAATGTAGCTAAGTCTAAATCTTCAATCAGGCTTTTCTTCCCATCATCGTACCGAGTTTGGACTGCTTAAAGTGTTTTAATGTCATTTTACTTTGAGTTGATGGTGGCAAAAATACTGTCCAGTTGCTTTTTATCTCACACATGCCTTTGATACAGTTGACCATAATGTTCTTCTTTGGCAGTTAGAACATTTGATTGGTATCAAGGGTACTACTTTAAAATGGTTCAGTTCATAGCTTAAAGACAGGACTTTTTCTGTTGAGTTAGGCAAGTTCTCTTTATCTGTTGCTCCTATTATTTGTGGAGTACCTCAATGATCCATTTTAGGTCCACTTCTTTTTCATTTGTATATGTGACCTCTGGGAGATATGATTAGGAAGCATAATGTTCATTTCACTTATATGCTGATGACACTCAGCTGTACCTGCCAATGAAAGCTGCAATTCCATTAAACCCTTATTGGCCTGTTTTTTGGATATTAGAAACTGGTATTCTAGTAGTTTTCTTCAACTAAATGAAGAAAAAACTAAAATAATTGTCTCCAAAGCTGATAAGTATTATTCTAAAGGAGCTTAGCTATCACTTCTCCTCAGTCTCTTCACAGGTCAGGAATCTTGGTGTTATTTTGGATTCTGAACTTTGCTTGACCAAGCAAATAAATTGTTGTTTTAACAGTTTTTATCAATCACGGATCATCTCGATACTAAAAACAGTTTTGACTTTTCATGACTTGGAAAAGGTCATTCATGCCTTCATTACCTCTTGCATTGATTATTGTAACTCTTTGGATTTGGGACTCCCTCAGTCATCAATTGCACGTTTACAGTTAGTACAGAATGCTGCTGCAAGGCTGTTGGCCTGGGCAAAGAGAACTGATCATATTACACCTATCCTGGCCACCATACATTGGCTACCTGTCTGTTATAGAATTCAATTCAAAATCTTGCTGTTCGTTTTGAAAGCTCTTACTGGTCAAGCCCCATCTTATCTTGCAGATCTTCTAATTCCTCTTTCATCCTCCGTATATTTAAGATCTTCTGACATGGCTTTTTTACCCCCGTTCACGTTTAAAAACAAAGCGTCATATGGCTTTCTCAGTTGCCGCCCCTTGTCTTTGGAATCAACTGCCACCCGACATCCGCCTTGCGCCTTCAATTTTAACTTTTAAAACAAGGTTGAAAACACATCTTTATTCCCAGGCTTTTAATTGAGTTTACTTATGTTTTACTGTTTATTGATATTTTTGCTTGTCTTATGTTTTTAACTCTGCCGAGATAAATGTGTTGTATAAATACGTTTTACTTACTTACTTACTTAAATAAATATGTTTGATATGTAACTATACAGTTTATCGGCGCTGTCCTTCCAAAACCTTGTTTGTCCAAATTCTCAGTGTTTGAGGATTTTTATATTTATTTTAAATACCACGTTGTCAAAAGTGACAAGCACTTTTTAACGCTTTTTATGAGTTATATATTTGCAAAACTCTGCGACAAACAAAAATGGTCACTAATTATAATGATTTATGAAGAAAAAAAAAATCACGAAATATGGAGATAAAATTTTTCAGAAGGGCAGCAGTGACATGTAAGAGATATATTTTTTAATACCAGTGTTTACATCTTGTGAAGTGGTCTATATACAGTAACTTTACACACCATGCTTATAATACTTACAAATATTTCTTATTTTCGTAGACGTCGTGCAACTTTAAAACATGTGGGTGTTCTATTAGCTTCAGGATGGCGATTTCTCGCTCCACCTGCAGAAGAAGAAAAAATAAATTTTAATCAATACAAAACAAAAGTAAAAACATCCTCGGGGACATGCACCACTCAACAATTCACCCAATGTTCAAAAAATGTGATGCATATTAACATATGCATATTTATGTGGCATAATCCCAGCCGGACAATTTGGCTAAACCCCAAGGCAAATATACTCCACTGCTGCGGTCTGGACATAATGACAGTGAATACGTCAAGCTTAAGGTCCATCGGGTTAATATTCAGAAAAAAATGATATCTTAAAACACCCCAGAAGTTACACTATTCAGCAACTGATTCAGTGGTATTTGGGATCCTGACAGAAGCCAAGTTGCTTTGTCTCCATCAAGCTGCTCAAATCTGAAAAGTTTCGTAAATTTATGAGAGAATTTAGAAAACCGATGTTGGATCAGCATAAAAACAAGTGCACAGATGCATGTCAAGAAAATCAGCTCTAATGCTGGTATGTACAGTAATTCCATTTTAATGAAATGTCATCCTTGTCAGGCTGATGTTTGATAGACTATGATCCTCTGATCCCCACATGTACAAAGATCCACACAGTTCACGGAAATAACCATACAATGACTTATACAGATAGTATATTTGAAAGATCTCTCTGACCTGACATGTTAACAATAGAAATCTCAAAATCACAAGCACTTTGAGGAAAACAGGCGGAATGCCAGTTGTAAGCAAGAGAATCGTTTTTGATTTGCATCACTGTCTCCTGAAATATTCCTAGCATGCACACTTGCCACTGTAGATCAGAGAAGGAAGAAATGGATGATATTTTTCCAAGCCACCTGACTCTAATGTTCAACCACAACCCAACGTCTGCTTCAAAATGACTTCTGAATCAGTGACGCACAAACATGCTCATCCAAACTCAACTCAACTTTATTTATAAAGCGCTTTTTACAATTTTCATTGTTACAAAGCAGCTGTACATGAAACACATTGAATACAAGAAAAACAACTAAAGGCATATACCTGTAAATACAAGAAAAAGGTGAAAAACAACAAAAGACAGACATACAAATGCTCCACACACACAATATGCATACATACTTACACACATTGACATAGACGCACACACGCAAACACACTCGCACAGTGAAAGCACACATAGGAGATAGAACCACAGGTCAAATATTAAACGGACTATAAATTCTTATATGCAATATTAATTATGTCTAACTTCTAAATTCAAACGCACTACACTTCAGTATAGACCCCTTCACATCGAATCAATGTTGTTCTCCAATGCATTAAACTTTATGGAGCATAGCATTATGGTATTTGTTGCACAGTTTTAATAATTTCAGGTTCAACCCGGTCTGCCACTTTTGTGTTTGTGTGCACAATTGAATGTGTGTACCCGAATTATTAAGGAAAATGTACAGACACTGTAATGATGAAATACAAAATAAGAACCTAATTTTAACACCGAAATTCTTTGCTTAATTTGTAAAATGAAACCCTCAAAACTGCCTTAATCAATTTATATTTAACAAAGAATCCACTGATTTCTGTTACATTTCCGACTTAATTTTATTTATTTAGCAAGAACTAACGTCATGTGATCGACATCAAGTCAGTTATACAGATGTGACAAAACAATCAGGCCGGTGGCTGAAGAGAATGTTGGAACAGCCACGGGCGTCCCAGGCAAAGCAATCTTGACAAACGTGGCACCCCACCAGAACTCACTCAATGTTGCGCCAGGCGTGGACTTTGGCTGAGTAAATGTGGTTGGACACGAGGATGCGCCACAGGATTTCATTTGAGCATAGACCATGCTCAGGGGTTTGGAGAAGGCAAAATCGAGAACACCATTGAATAGGCTGAAATAGCGTTCCTGTAGCTCAGTGGTAAGAGCATTGCGTTAACAACGCAAGGTTGTTGGTTCGATCCCAGGGGATTGCAAATACCTATGTAAAATGTATAGGATAAAGCAATGTAAGTCGCTTTGGATAAAAGCATCTCCCAAATGTCTAAATGTAAATGTAAATAGGCCTATATTATCTCTATAATATCTCTATAAAAAAGAGATATCAGTTAGCATATCCATTCCTTACAATCACGGTCTCGCCGCATGCCATTCCCCAGGTTTGGTGACCTATATGATGGCATATTTTTTCAGGTTGACACTGGTGTAAAGTGAATTTTTTTCCTACTGCTGTTCCCAATCCCATTTGTTAGGTTGTAACATGATCATTTCATACAAAAATATCGTTTTAACCTATCTTTTGTATTAATAATCCCAAATTAATGTCAGAGCAGTAACATAATTTTTGTACTGTATATGCTGTGTTAACATGTTAATCAATTATGCTAGCAGGCTAACATGCTAACAATATGTAGGCTAAAGGTTACAAGTCAACTAGAATAAAACAGAATATTTGAACATTTATTGCTATGGCTGTTTAATATACTGTACATAATACACCAGATGATAATACATCTAATACATCTAATCTCATTAGCTTAAATCAACTATTTTTGTTACCCGTCACAGTTGATTAGGACGTAAACATATCTAACATATCTATAAGTAATGTTTATTGATGTAAATTTAAAGATGCAAATTCCCTATGAAGTAAATTTGTAGGATTTTTAGTCAGGCACCAAACAGAATACCAAATAAAAGTTATTTGCCCTGTGACTCTTTCCTCTCAGAGTATCAAGCTGTGAATTATGATCTTATTGGTGTTAATTACATTGTGAATCCATTTTAAATATCAAAGCTGGCGGCGGCAGATAGATCTAGATTGTGCGTATCGATTTTAAGCACTTATATTCTTTATTACTTCAACCCCTTAAAGCGCTGGAGCTCTAAAGCTCTTTTACACTTCTAAAACTTGGAACAACGCTGTGCTGCAAATCTCTTCCTCGAGATTAAAGAGTTACGGCCCGACTCTCTGCTCCATCCATTAACATGATGTCCACCCCACGCTCGCCAAATTCTCATTGCTCCATGTTACCATATTGACCCATTCCTTCAAAATGTCATTTCGGCGGCACCTGTGCACTGACTTCTATAAATCGACGAGTGTTAATTAACTCCTCACATCTGTGTGCAAACGGCCATCCAATTTCCATATAACTTCATTAGAGAGTTATTACGCCTGCTCTGGCCCGGACTCAGAGCCACAGAGCTGACGTGGGAAGCCAAGGTTCCGGGTTCAGGTTACGAGGTTCTCCATTTGCGAGGGTGAGCAGAGAGGAAAGCAATCAACGGTAAAACGAAGGCAGATCATATCATTAGATTTGAGTTAAAGACACCTCAGTGCTTAAAACCGCCAACGTCTGGGTCGCAAAGGTTCGAAGTCCGATAATTAGCGATGAGGTAACGAAATACCGTGTGGTCACGAACCTCGTTTTCAGAAAAAACCCTGAGAAATTTCTTTCGGCAGCCACTCGTAGAGAGTCAAGGTCGAGTAGGTGCGCGAGACTGACACTAATCCAAATTGGTTATTTGACTGGGAAATCATTTGTCTTGTAGACCGGTCTCATTACGGAGTTGTTATCTCAAAATGTACAAGAGTCATTTGTGTAAATTTACTGATGGTTAGTGGTCTGCGTGGACTAGACATGGAGGTCAAAATCTGCTTGAATAAAGCTCAAGATCCACTACTAGCCACTAGAAAGTTTATTACAATTTTTACAATTTCATTTGTTGTGAAGCAGCTGTACAGAAACGTGTAAAACAGCAGAAAATAAATAGTGATTCATATAGAAATAGGGAAAGAAAATGTAATACGTTAGACTACGTTCTATGCTAGCTTTTTTCTCAAATGTTTTGCTTCTAGAAAGGCGTGGCCCTTTAAATTCAGAAATTTTTGTCTTTATCAGAGTCTAAAAATCCTGCCAAAGTTCTACTATTGCATTCCACAGAAAAACGAACAGTATTGCTTTGAATAGACATGACATTAAGCAACAGGTATCTGTCTTCTTTGTGCTACTTAACACTACTGTTAAAATGCCACCTATGTTTTAAAGCAGGCAAAAATACCCAGCATCTTTCATGGGTTCAGTAGAATTTATAATGTATTATCATAGTGTCATTTCAAGGTACAGATGGCGTGTCGAAACAGAGCAATAAAACATCTCAAGGAAAGAGGATTTTGGAAATGGGATGGTGTAGATAAATGAAGCACGGTGGAGTGCTAAACCAACAGCTGTTTCAGTCCACATGTGCTTTAAAGCCAGTTGTTTGACATTTTTACATAGGAGGCTTCATTAGATAAACAACTCAAGTGGTTTGTAGGCTGCAGTCTGTGCCTGTGACTAAACAAAACATCTTCTGAATGCTCTATATGATTTATTAGCTCATTGACATTGGGCAAAAAAAGGTTTTATGGCAGCCTAGAAAGGAGATACATATTGACAATAAGGACGTTTCAACCAATTTAGACCACTTTTGTTTCTTTGATGCCACATAATGTTCCTTTACTGGAAAGTTTCTCTTGCACTTTCCTGTAAAGCATCAAACTCATTGACATTTGATCTCAACAGGCCTGTGGTGAACCGCTCGCTATCTTTGTTGTGTTAAAGCATAAAGCATTACAACAGAACAAGTATTTGTGCAGTAATAATAAGATTTAGTTAATGGTTTCCCATGGAAACATTTTTGGGGCTTGCTTTTGATTAAGATAATTACAATCATTACTTAACTAGCGAGAAAAATTAATCGGGCTTTGAGTTCATTCATAATGCTTTAACTTTTACAATAAAAATACTGTTCAAGGCATAAAGAGTTTCTCATAAAGACGGTATAGGAGTAAATTCTGATTGCATTCATTTAATTGCGCAAATGGTTGAGTGTGAATGTTTTTCTTTTATTTGAATGCTATTTTTTTGTGGGTTTTGTGTTTTCGGATGAATTAACATGCTCTATCCTTCTCTTGAAAGGTTTAATATGGATGTTTTTCTCATCAATTCCGTCATCTTTCGTTGCAATCATCAAGACAATCATTTCTATAGTTAGTACTACTAATGTACATCCCATAAACAATTTTACAGTGGTTAGTAGCTCTAAAATTACAACTGACAAAGGTTTTTCAGTGTATATCATACTGGAAGAATGCAATAATCTAATTCCATCTATTCTTTGTTTGAAAAATCTAAAGTTTTTGAACACTTGAATGAAATGTTTCTTATTATCTTAAAAAGCTTTTGATCGAATGGTGTGTGCCTAAATGTTTGGAATTAGTTTTGTGGTCCAAACATATCAATACATAAAAGTTTTTTTAATATCAAAACTAAAATTCTGTGTCATGATGTTTTATGTTTTCGAAACAGATGTCTTTGACTATAACAATGAAATAAGAGCAGCCAATAAGAGCTCTGAATAAATGTGTACTTTATTATCATTTTAAAAGCATCTTGGGGTGAGACCTCAAAAAGGTGCTTGATAAAATCAAATAAAAAAACATTTCTGATAACAAAATTCCCAAAGTTACAATTGTGTAGTTCAAGTTTTAATGAGTTTATTGTTATTCTGAAATGTAATCAGTGTGAAAAAGGTAAGTTAGAAGGTGTTTAAAAACTGTTTTTTTTATATATTATGGGTGTGAGATATTGGCAAAAAATGATATCTAGTTATTTTCTGGGATTTCCCCATTAACGATAAGCAGGCGATATTTTGCATCCAATCCCTTATGTAAAAGCTCCATCTTACGTTACCAGGATATTCATTGTTGATTTTATCAATAGAGAATGAGAAAGATTTTAGATATTAAGTATTAGATATTTTAAACAACGATGCAAAACAAACAACAACATTTATTTATTTATTTCTAAAGTGTCATGAATGCATTTACACAAGGATTAAAATAATGTGAAATAATTCTGAACATAACCACAAAAGCACAGTTCTATGAATATGCTAATAAAAAAAATTCTTAAATTAAATGAACTCCACTAATAATAACAATGCAAACTGTAGGATAAAAGCAATATTAGGCTATAAATGCAACATTTTATATTAATTTCCTAGCCAGGAATTTTGTGGTAGATAGGTCCAAACGTACTTCATGTCTCCCAAAACACAGCATTAATGTATTGATGAGAAGTAAACAAAAAATATGTATTTTATTTGTATTATTTAAAATATATAAAGTCATACTGACCCAAAATACCAGTAGTGTAAACAGTAAACGATGACCATATGTGGGTTAAGTAACACCAGAGCAATTCAAATAACGCAGTAACAAAGGTTGTGATCGTATCCCGCGTATCGTTTTTCCTTACGAAGGAGGGGAGGTAAAGGAGAAATATAAACAATTCATGTCATAAGTTTAAATAAATAAATCAGCATTCCGTGCCTGAGTAACAAACAATCATACTCCAAACCTTTTTCTAAATTTACTTTAAAAAGGAAACCAAATGAAACAAATTTAATTTGCCATTTAAAACTAATCTAAACTATTTTAATGCCTGAAAACAGTCTCAAAATGTTTGCCACAGCATAAACAAAAATACTGCAAATATTTTCTTTATTAAATCACTTTAAGAAGAAATTAAACGAAAATTGTATCTTTGAAATTATTTAAAAAATCAGCATTTTTTATTATTACCCTAAGTTAAATGTCGCTGTGTGTTTTTGGCTTCATCCTCACTCTCTCGCTCTCAGCTGACATGACGTATAATGAAGAGCGACTTTAATGCTCCTTCATTTAAATTGAACCAGAGCCGCATCAGAGTCGCCTTTGATAATAGGGTCTTTTGCGGCATTGCGTCTTTAGATGAAATTGAAACTGTGTCTGTGTAAAGACAATTTTACACTGTCAGTACGATACAACTTATATTCCACTTCTTAAAATCACCAAAGTAGAGTTGCCAAAAAATAACAGCAGCACAAAAGAATCTAGAAAAATCCATTAGTTGACCTCACTCATAGACTACTTGAACATTTGACAACTAGTTTATCCCTGTAGCATGGTAAGCCTGTAAAATAAAATGTAGCATCACAAAAGTAATTCTTCTTACTGCCAAAAATAATAATGAAAAAACTCTGAAATATGATGAAACAATCAGCAAGCGCGCTCAACATGATCCACACAGAAGTCAAAATACGAAGACGCCGTTTCACCAATATCTCCCTCTTTTTTCCCTTCATTACAGAATCACATTGCTCTGTCGCTCACTATCGAGACCACGAGCCCTTTACATGCCACAAGATCAGACACATACTGATAGACTGACAGCGGTTAATCAAAGTAGAATTTTGCCATTTGATCTGAGCACATTTTTCCTTTGCTTGTTCTTCTGTACGGATTTGGGAAAGCTGGAAAAGTGCAAAGAGAAATCTTTGGACTGAGCTGAGCCAGCGAGCTTGTGTTCCTCAGCCATGTCGCTGATATTGTGAGCCATGTCGGTGCCCCCGGCCTAACCGCTAACCCTCTGTTTCCCATTAAGACAACATGCGTGAGTGGGACTTTGGAGTCGTTTTTGGAGAGTGAGCAGAAGCCATGGCAGTGTTAACGCACAGCTGTTAGTAACGCACGGTGGTGAGAACCACACAGAAAACTGAAGGAAAGGGGGGTCTGGTATAGATATTGCAAATAATATAATTGAATGCAAAAGTAAACATATTAAAGAGATAGTTCACCCAAAAATGAAAATTCTGTCATTATTTATTGACTCTTTCGACACAAAAGAAGATATTTTCGGGAAATGACCCAATGGTCTTGTGTCCATACAACTGAAGTCAATCAAGGCCAACGTCGTTCTTCAAAATATCTTCTTTTGTGTTCTGGAGAAGAAATAAAAAAAGTCATTGTTTGAAATGACATGAGGCTTGAGTAATTGATGAAAGAATTTTCATTTCTGGCTGAATAGTCCCTTTACCTTATAAGATTTAATATGTAATGCATGAAATTAATGGGAAATTAAAGGGATAGTCAAAATATAGCATCTGAGCTAAAAATCAGCTTGAGTCTATTCCAGAGACCAGATCCAAGAGAAAGATGCATAAAACCAAGCCAAAACAAAGCTTCATGGCTGAACAGACTCAAGGTCATACAAATACACATGAGGCCCCGGCATCAAACTCGCTCCTGTGTGCCACCCGTCTTCCCTTATTTGTATATCTGCCATTTTCTGGTCGCTGCGAAGCCGTTGTGCTTCCCCTGCTTAACTCGTGCTCTGAGATCAAGTCGTCTTTGTGACATTTGTTGGCATGTTTCAGGAGTATTAAGGGACTTGCCTCCTTGTCAGAATAATCTATAGATTCCATTCTAAGACGCCAGAGCGCTGCCTCATCTTTTTCCTTAAAGAGAACTACGCCGGGGGAAACTAACGTGCCTAAAAATGACAGTAAATGTGGTTGTGAAATCAGCTGAGACAGGTGGATCGACTGTACGACCCTAAAGTATACACTGGCGAGTCAAGGAGATTTGTCTCAAGGCGCACCTCGGAAACGAAAAGCATTGAGGAGAACTTCAAATAGACAACAAATCAAAACAGAGCTTCTTCGGCAGTGGTGCATGTCGACTACTTGTCAAAACAAGGTCCGGTACATCGAGATGTTATGTCTACCAGAGCTCTATTTTTTCTTTATGAATTTGTATGCAGGGTAAATGGGTCTATGGGTGGACAATAAGAGGACATGGCGAGGGCAAACTCTTTGAGATGGAGAACAACATCCTCCATACTTTTCAAGTCGGCAGGATCCGAGATAATCTCAGCGGTGCTTTGCCGTGGATTCAAAGCTCCTTTACAGGAAGTATTGTCGATAGAAACGCCAATTGATTTGAAAGCACCATGCTTGGATTCGCTCAAACCGTGGCATGAGGAAAGATGTGAACTACATCTCATTTATGGAGATCCATTCAACTTTCTCCACTTGATCTCTCCCAGACCTGGCAGGGTACCAACAAATCAGTCAATACTTCAGAAACGCCGAGTGATCGTAAAGTCCCGCCTGGATTAATTTGCTTCAACCGCAACAAAGAGCGAGACATGATAACTATATCTAATTCTTCAAGACACCTTCTATTTACCTCCATCCCCTGCTAGCTGTGCCCAATTCTCACAGGGTAGCCACTCTCACCCCCTCAAGGACGTGGTCTTGCTTTCAATCAGGCTTAAATCTGAAACGGTCTGTCTTGCATAAAGAGTCTCATTTCCAATCGGCGAGCTGACGTGCAATGACAACTCCATCATGTTGTCAATGTAAGCTGTGATGGAGGCAGAGTGAGGCACGAGAGAGTCATAATGGACGTACCCTTTTATGACCTTGTCTTTGATAAAGCGTAATGGTTTATGATGTTCGGAGCTGGGTGGAAAGGTCATCTAAGGTTTCCCTGCGCGCAGGCCTCTTCCCTGTGAGCGCATGGAGAATAATGGGAATGATTTATCATTCCCAGGGTTTTTATCATGGTTAAACAGACACACCGCAGGTCAAATCTGCGGAATCCGGCACCTGGGGAATGCTGAATGGGGCGGAACAGA
Source organism: Triplophysa dalaica (assembly GCF_015846415.1). NCBI lineage: Eukaryota > Metazoa > Chordata > Actinopteri > Cypriniformes > Nemacheilidae > Triplophysa > Triplophysa dalaica. The sequence continues at coordinate 11,761,134 of NC_079565.1, read as the reverse complement.
ATAGATCCGTTGCCCTTGGCGAAACTCAACTTCAGGACGGTTTCTTAAAAACCAGACTGGATTGGACCGGATTTAGGTGAAAGAATGGAAAATTAATCTAAGATCCACAAGGTCAAGAGTAACTTGTGAAAATACTTTCGTTTTGGTACCAATACCACTTAACTATAATAAGTGTTTAGTAAAATATAATGTAGGTGTTAATTCTTAAATTAATCAGATAAATAACAATGTAAAAAATATTATAATACAAAAATTGTATTATTTAAACCATTTTAATACAAGGGTTGGGCATGCGGCCTTATAAAGTGAGGCGCGTTTAGGCACGAGCTGCGCAGTTACAGTATAAATTCAGTATAGATATACATTTCCACAAGCTAGGCCTACTATCAAAAATCAGAAACTTCCTTAACCCCAAAGCTTTAGAAATGGCCGTCCTTGCATTCGTGACATCCCGGCTAGAAAACTGCAAATCCTTATATTGAGGCATTTCTAAATCCCAGATTGCACGTCTGCAGCTTGTTCAAAACGCTGCGGCGATACTTCTTGTCGGGTGTCGTAAATTTGAGCACATCACTCCTAGTCTTAGAGCCTTACATTGGTTACCAGTCCGTCAGAGAATTCTCCTGTTTGTATATAAATGCTTAAATAATCTTGCTCGTGTCTACCTCGCCCAATTACTCCATAGTTACATCCCGTCAAGATGTCTACGGTCTGGCGACCAGGCTTGACTGGTTGTCCCCAACGTTAGGCTAAAACGGAGAGGACAGCTTGGTTGGTTGGTCCTTGTCTCTGAAACTCTCTCCCCTTACAGATTAAAGTGAATGTGACCTATTTGTCAGGTATGGTGACCCATACCCGAAATGTGACCTCTTTACATTTTTTAAATGTAAATATTCCTATGTGTGCTTTGCTTGGTGTTATATGTCAAGCCCTTTGGTCAGTCAAGTGGCTGTTGTAAATGTGCTATGCAAAAATAAAATGAACTTGAACTAAATTCAGGTTGTGTGTCATCTGTACAGCGCAAGCTTCACAGTTTTAAAGTGAGGCTGGATCATATTGTTATTCTGATGATGTATTTAATAAAAAAAGTTGTAAAGTGGGGCGCGTCTTCTTTACAAACCGAAAGCAGCGCAGTTATAAATTGAGACTTGATTGTATTGTTATTCCAATGTTATATTCAATAAAAAGAAGTGAGAAAGTGAGGAACATTTTGCAGTGCAAAAATCTAAATTAAGAAATCAAAAAATTCTTCAAGATGCATTAATTCAGATGCAACATTTTGTAACTTCTCAAATTTTAAACTAAATCAAAGTCAATTTTTAGGGGGATTGTACAGATATTTTGTGGAGTTTTGTGTAAACAAAAACGTTGTATTGTTTCATACATTTGCCTCACAGTATGAAAGACCCTAACTACTAGGAAAACCTCAAACGTATACATCCGTTTTAAGAGGCAGTGGATGAAGTTTACTTTTCTTCCTATAGATCCGGTCTCAGTTGTCCAATGGGTCAATTGTGAGGTTAAGCTATCTAGAGACTGAGCATGACCAATCAATAGCCCGTACACAATTCACCCAGACTGTTATAGCCAGACGTATAGCCATGTGACAAATTATGGGTTATTTCTTTTTGACAAGTAACAATGAGTTCAATTGAAAACTCTCCTATTCTTTTGTCCAAAGACGTGAGTTAAAGAGTGAATACAGTCTGAGTTCTGAAACCAATCTAATACCAATCCCAGATCCGATACTCCTCACAGGAAGTCAATAAAGCTTCAACGATCAGCATTGGAGTCGGAACATGCATCCCTTTGGCTCAACTTGACTGCCAATTCTTTTCCATTTGGCGATAGAGCTTTGGCGTAAGTGCCTGTTGACATATTAGAAAAGATGAGTGCTTTGGCAGAGGCCCTATGGAATATTCTTGAAACATGGTTCACAACTGGCACTTGAACATGTTTGATCAATTAAAGCTTGCAATCTGCAGGGACCAGTGCCCGCTCATTAGACCTCACCATTAGAGACCAACGAAAAATACACCCATCACCAACCCGAACGTGGACTGTCCAGATGATGTCGGGTACATTGTTATTAGCGTCATAGTATTAGCTGTCATAAGCCAAAGCATCCAGACGGACCGTTTTCCATAAATGAGGCCATGATGGACATAGAACGGCATAAAATTTAAACCAATGTGGATGAGAATGACCTTATGGTACCCTTATGGTCTCTTATAAATGTTGATGTAACCAAGTTTGACACAGGTCTGATGTTACTTCAGGGGGTGGACCTTTGGAATGCCAGATCAAAAAGTGCACACTTTTCTAAAATATATGATAATGGTCTCAAACTGGCTTCAATTGGACATATATTTACATTTATACATTTGAAATACACTTTTATACAAAGGGCTTTAAAAGTAGGAGAGCATATAAACATTTTGAAAGCACGCTAAACAGTACACAATAGTTAAATGCTACTCTTACGGGTACAAGCCAGGAGGACACTTGGTGTAAAGCTAATATTTCACCTAATAGAAACCTCAGAGCATGAGAAATATTCAATTTCACAATTAAATAGCTTCGGGAGCTAACTGTTTTTGACACCAGCAGGGACCTTTATTTTGTCAGTGTTTGGAAAATAGCAGTGTCAACATTCTGCAATATTTTAAATGCTACCTTTCATGAAAGAAAGCAATGGAGGAGTTTTGGAATCATTGATATCATAGTTTACTAAAATGAAATTTATAAACATTTCTGTTATATAGCAAACTAAAAAGTTGCTTCCTCAGCAATAAACGTAAAAAAAGTTGAAGTTGAGGCACTTCAATTATTAACTGTAAAGAGCTTAAAATACACAACTAAAATGATATAAAAATAAACAAATAAAATAACAGAAGCAAGTAACAAAATAAATAAAACGAACATGAACATTAAAAACCTATATGTTAATTCAAAATATCAATAAAACTACAATAAAACCGAAAAAAACCTACAACAACATTTATTGGAACCAGGAAATGTTTAAAGTAGGTGAAAAATGTATTCCGAATATCAATATTTTATAAATAGTTAAACGATTATAACTAGCCTTTTTATTTTTCTTATATTACTGTAATAAGTGAGAAAGGAAAAACTGTTATTCAGAGCAGTTTTGACCAGACATTCCAACAACTCTAAACTGTATAAGTCTAAACTTGAGAAATACCCACAGAGCAATTTGAGACTTTCAGAAACCCAGCGGTCTCTCACAATTCAAGTGGTGCAAAACATTTAGGAAAAAAAATCCATTCCCAATTTAGTTCAGTATGGAGCGATCCATACTCGGCTGAATTCAAGTCAAGGACAGAGGAAGATCTGCAGAGAATGGGAACAAAATTACAACCGAATGTCAGCTGACCTTCCATTGATCGCGTCACGTCATGCAGAACAAATCTGAAAGTAGCAAAGCTATTTAAGTAACTAGCAACAACTAATAAATGACCAAATAAACGCTTAACAGGAATGAAGATGTGGGAAGATGATGCAATACATTAATAATATTTAACTAACATAACAGACGAATAAAGGCTCCAGAATTGAAGTTGAGTTGAAGAATGATACCTCTAAAAATCTGAATTATTGCAAATTATTTTGCATGTTAATTTCTCATAAATAAAAATAAATCCGACATGGTATAATTTTAATAAAGACAAAAAAAAATCTACAATCTTGATGTCATTTGACAACTACCCACATATGCAGAACTTCTCTTGGAATTTTTCTCATATACCTTCCCCCCAAAAAAAATACAGGAGGGAAGTGGGAGAGGATACACAAGACGGAGGAGATGAGCGTGCTGAAATGTTGGAACACTTGAGGGTGCTTGAGGTCTTTATGAGGCGGAAACGCGGCGAGGAGGGATGCTGGGAGTCCTCTGCTGAGAGGCTCTTCTGGAGCTGCGGGAGAAATGAAAGCAGCATCTATAATCATTTGGTGGCAAGACACGTAATGAAGGCGTGGGGGGGATGGCATGCACTGTCATCTGCGCGTCAGCATAACCTGATTAGAGTTTGCCGTGATTCATTTACCGCGTTTTCGTCAGAGAAATTTGGGAAAACTTTTTCATGTTTCCGCCGTGGAGGCTTTGGGTTTTCCTCCTTTCAAATACTCGCTTGCTCGATCTTTAAGTCTAATGATTTTTACGCTTTTTGTGTTTCCCAATGAGCTTTCGTTCTGCCAAAGTTTTGACTCCAGTGGCAAACAATCAATGCAAAAATTGCATGATCCAAGTAAGGGACCACATACACTCACATTTGGCTTAATTTCTTCTTTTTGAATCAGTGGTCCTCCTGCCATTTCTTCTGCCGTCGATCTGTAGGATTGAAGTTATGGGGCATGAGGTTGTGCCTTCCCCGCCCCCACATCACCCCGCTACCGCCTCAATTATTTGCTTCAGAGTGCAATTACTCCAGCCTCAGTAGACCTCTCCACCTCATTCCCCGTCACACTCTCTCGCCAGTTTCTTTCTGACGTTCCCCTCTCAGTTCGCATCACTCATTTCACATTTATCGCCCCCAGTTTCCATTTTTGTGCATGCTGTTCAATTTTAGAGCCAGCCGTATCGTATGCCTTCTCTTCCCACTGCAGCATCACACTTATCACAAAATCTTTTGGATAGAGTGTGCGCATGCACTTAAGCAGAGCTTTCCAAACTTCAGGTGTAAGCCCCCCCAAAGGCATTAACGCCACCACCCAAAAAAACACGATATGAAGTATCCAATAACTAAATGTCTCCTGTGAAGATTTATTGTAGTTAGGCATAGTTGTTGTAGTTAGTTGATCCGGCTTCACAGGCCTCATGGAGTGGTGCAGGGATGACGTATTTTTTAGGCCAACCCGAAAGTTAGCTCCACATTGGTTCCCTTGACTAAAAGCCTATGCATTTTATAGACTTCTGGAAGATCGCAAAAGATCTCTGTGATAAACAAAAGGTTTATGATGTTTACAAGTTTTGTCTAACAAGTTAATTTAAAAATGAACCCAACATTACTTTTGATACAAACTTAATACAAATTAAGTTAACAAAGGCATTTAATTTAGTCAAACGCACTATTATATCCTGTTTGTGTGTTTTTTTAAGTGGATAAGATAAGCAAAGTTGGAAGAAAAACTAGAAAACTTCATAAAACTGCGTTTAAACCCACGAAGCAACAACCTTATGGAAGTTGTTAGAAGGAAGACACAGGCTTATAGGTATGGAAACGGGAAACCAATCTTATTCTAAAGCCAAATTCATTAGTTGATATGAAATGCATATACATTTATGTTTCAAGCTTAAATTGGCATTAGTTGATGTATTTTTAACAAACCAACATGGATTTACAAAGAACAATCGGTCTTAAGTTGTGGTAATAATTAAAATCATGTAAATCATTTAATATTACTTTGCTATTTTATAACAAATTTATCAGGTATAGAATTATTAACTAATTATGTGTCTTCTGTGATCTTTGGCTTCTAATAAATTCTTATTTTTTGTACAATAAATCCATCCTTTAATTGAAATACAATTATTAAGAAATATATTTTTACATGAAGTCATGTGTGGTACCCCTGATGTCAATACTTCATACAACCCAATTTTGCCAACATGACAGCACTTAATCTCCTCCTTTAACATCACAAGAATGGAGAATACAGAGAGAGGGATCTTTGACTATTCCTCTTTGCACACTCTTTCTAGGTCAGTCCTGGGTCCTCTCTTATGCACTCTCTTCTTCATCTCACCTCACAGGTTTTCGATTGGGTTGAGGTCTGGGGACTGAGATGGCCATGGGAAGTGTTGTGTGTGTTGAACCATTTTAGTGTAGATTTCGCCACACATTTTGGGTCATTATCCTGCTGAAAGACACAATGACGACCAATGACGACCAATCTTCCATTTTCTGACAGATGCCATCAGGTTTTTAAAGAGTCCTGGTATTTTAAAGAGTTCACGATGCCATGCACTCTCATAAGGTTCCCAAGGCTTTTGGAAGAGAAATAAGCCCACAGCATCACAGATCTGTGACCGTACTTGACAGTGGGCATAAGGGGGCTTTTCCGCATACTCATCTCTTGTTTTACGACAGACCCACTTAGAGTGTTTGTTGTCAAAAAGCTCCATCTTACTCTCATCTGACCAAAGCACACGATCTCAGTTGAAGTTCCAGTACCGCTTAGCAAACTCCAGACGTTTACGTTTGTGATTGTAAGTGAGAAAAGGCTTTTTCGTTGCATGCCTTCCAAACAGCTTGTTGGCATGTAGATAGTGTCTGATGGTTGTTATGGAGACTTTGTGACCCCAAGATGGCAATCTTTGATGCAGTTCTCTAACAGTGAGCTTTAGAGATTTTTTACCTCTCTTTCCATCCTCCTCACTGTGCGTGGTGACTTGGGTCCTCATCCAGCCTTGTTTGTCACTGTTCCAGTTGTTTTAAACTTCTTAATGAATCCTCTGACCGTAGATCAGGGCAAGTTAATGCTAGTGGCTATTTTCTTGTGGCCATTGCCTGACTTATGAAGGTCGACACACATCTGCCTTATTTAAATGGGGTGTTTCACTTTTCTTTCCCATGTTGAAGAGAGGATATGAGAAATAGGCCTCTGTGTCACGTCATATTTATACCCCAGGGAAACTGGAAATCATGAATTATGAATTAAAAGTTACAGGGCAAATTCAACGTTATGGATGTGACATTTCGCATTATGGACGTGACATGAAAATGCTCAGAAAATGAAATTGTTACAATTATATTGAACCATCTGTTTATATTTGACTAAATCCTTGTTGATAGAGTTTTAACATCAAAAATTGTCAGTCTATGGATACATTTTCTATTTTAAAAAAGGGAAATAAACATGGGTGTGACAAAAAAGGAAAGCGTTTTTTGGGAGACGACAAACATTGTATGATTTATGTAAAATAAAATGCACAATCCTGAAGTAATAATAACCTATTAATGGAATAGAGATGTCTCTTTATAGAACATGAAATAGTTACTTAATTTTTATATTCACGTGTTAATTTATGGAGGAATATGTCGCGTTATGGATGTGACAATCCTGAAAATGGCACTTTCCTGACTATGAAAAATCATGCACTAAAAATAAAACAAATGCTTTAAAAACTTAAAGAGAGACCTCACATGAGTATTTGAACCATCAAATGTTAAAATCTGTGCTGTTACCATAGTAAAAAACGCTTGTAAATTTTTATTTTTTTCGTGGTATGGTTGACATTTTCACAGAATTGCCCTAAAGTAAAAATTGCAAAAGTCCTTCAATTGCATTTGTTTTATTGGATTTGTTAGGGGTGCCAATAATTGTGGAACAGGTTGTTTTTTAAAAAACAATTATTTTTTAATCATGGATTTTTTTGTGTTTATTTAAATTCAGTTAAAGGTTATATTTTTCAACAATTGTGAGATTATGCTTCTGCGATACATTTTTTTTATTACAAGCCTAAGAACTATTACGGCGTTTTAGTGCCACGTTAAAAATAAATAAAAAAAACACGATTTCGAGAATAAAGTCGTAACATTTCGACTTTATTCTCGTAACATTTCGACTTTATTCTCGTAACATTTCGACTTTATTCTCGTAACATTTCGACTTTATTCTCGTAACATTTCGACTTTATTCTCGTAACATTTCGACTTTATTCTCGTAACATTTCGACTTTATTCTCGTAACATTTCGACTTTATTCTCGTGACATTTCGACTTTATTCTTGTGACATTTCGACTTTATTCTCGTGACATTTCGACTTTATTCTCGTAACATTTTGACTTTTTTCTCGAAATCTTGAATATTTTTAACGTGGCACTAAAACACCGTCGTAAAGAACACATCTTAAAAAAACAAATAAAAATCTATAAGCAGAAACTGAATCCGAATTAGAATGCATACAATTCAAATGATACCCAACCCTAATGTTGATTTAGCATAAGCTAACTGCAATAAAGTTACAGTTTGTCAAAGAACACTGTGAATCTCTAGATAGTAAAAACCATCTCAGTTCAACGGAACAAAAACAAATGCTTTATAAAAGTAACGGTCCAATAAAACTTGAAAATTGTCACCAATAACAGTATGCTTTTAGTCAACAAAAAACGTCCAGTACCACCCAAAACATGCACTATTCATTATTTTGTCAGACTGCTCAAATGCTGGCCAACATATACTGTTTAAGATCCTCGAAAACAACACAACAAAGAACAGACAAAACAAACAACTTCACATCTTCATTCAATTCAAAGATTTTTTCAAATAAGAACCAATTCTCCATTCCAAAGCCTGACCCCCAGAGCTTTCTGCAGTTGTGTGAGTGTCCTAACCTCCCAGCCTAACCTAACACAAATGAAAACGGATGTCTTCCAATATTTCACCGAGGGTGTCCGGGCCACAACAATGAAATAAACCCAAACACTCTTTGCGAGGAGCCGCTTGAATCGGTACCTCTGTTCTGAGATCAGAGTGGATATTGAACGCTATTCGCTGGACGCTTCCAATCAATACCAACTGAAGCCGATGGGAGACGGCGCAGGCTGCAGGGTGATTTATGCCTCGCAAAGGGCGTCTAATACCCCCTTCACAATCTGATAGGTTTCTAGTTGGGCGGAAGGAAAAAAGAAGCCAATAGAATCTAATGCTGTTTGATTTACTATCACACAGCTCATATCTGCAAACCCAACAGAAATAACTGCCTCAGCTTTTTTCAGCGGGAATAACTCATTTCAGAACAGTGAGTACGACTGCTCAAGGAGCAAATCAGGTATTCAACACGCCACATCAGCCTTTGAGGATTATATAGCTCTATACAGATCATCATAGATTTGTGCTGCATGCTGCATAAGAAGAACTGTATAACCCACTCTCCATTACATCCTACCACTTTATATTAGATGTCTTAGGATGTCTGAGGTTCACATCGATATACACTTTTTAAGATTCCCTCAGTAACTCTTCGATTTTTATCGTACAATTATCGTTTATATATAATTTCATCGTAAAGACACTTGTTTAAAGTCACCATGGAATCAAACAGGAATATTTATAGTGTTTTACACGCTTCACTGATTGTTTGTATCACTCTGCCACTAAACTAACTCGGACTATGCGTTTCCTTGCAACTGTATTAATCTGAAGAAGTTAGACAGCTAGTTTACAAGCTAACAAACACACACACGAATCAGTGATGCTTTTTCAGTTTTTCTAAACTGACATACGATTAACATGAATTAGAGTGGTATAATGTTACATACAGTATAAATGCGGCACTGCGATCTGCAAATGCTGTACATGTGATGCGATAGGACTTTATTTCGTTATCATATTGAATCGATCACAGTCGATACGTTTGTAGAAAAACAGCAGCCCCTGCTTTTCAAAACATGTACTGACATTTTTTTAAGGAGTAGTTCACTTTCAAAATAAATGTTCATGATAATTTACTCACCCCCATTTCATCAAAGATGTTTATGTATTTGCTTCTTTAGTCGAAAAGATATGAAGGTTTTTGATGAAAACATTGCAGGTTTTTCTCCATATAGTCGACTTTAATGGACTCCATAGGGTTGAAGGTCAAACTTACAGTGCATGTTCATGACTTCACGTAACACGTAATTACATTGAAAATGTGCACGTTCAATTTGAAAACACTGACTTGGTACTTCTGCCTACGTCAAGTGTGACCTTTTCAACGTAATTTAGTATTACGAGAAGTCATGAACGTGCATCGCAGAACACAGCAAGGCGTGCATTTGTTTTATAAAGCATATTTTTTTGTTTTGTTTTGCTAGATAAGACTGTTATTCATCATCTGGTATCATTTAAAGCCCTTTGAACTTGCACTGAAACTGTAATTTTGACTTTCAACAGTTCGGAGTCCATTGAAGTCCACTATATGGAGAAAAATCCTGGAATGTTTTCATCAAAAACCTTCATTTATTTTCGACTAAAGAAACAGATACATAAACATCTTGGATGACATGGGGGTGAGTACATTATAATGAACATTTATTTTGAAAGTGAACTACTCCTTTAATGTCTCAACCGACTTGAATCATCACATATTATAAATGATTTTCTACCGGTTCATGGTGAATCGTACATCCCTACATTTAACACATTAACACACTTCTAAAAGTCTCTCTCTTTCATTTACATGCACGCCCTGCCCCGTTACTTCTAACTAATAACTTCACTTAAGCAGGACATCACATATTTAAAAGAAGTGACGGTTTGGAATTAGTAGCGGAAGAAAGTAGTTCCCTCATATAGACACTCATATGTTGTTTCTGATTTGTCTACACACGTGTGCCCTCCAACTGTTGTAGAAATGTAATATCACTCTCGCAGTCGTCTATATAGTGCCCTTATATCGGCATGGCTGCACTAAATACACGACAGCCATGCTGATATAAGTGCACTATACATGACTACGAGCGATATTGCATTAATATGTTTACAAATAAGGAGATTTAAATATAAATGTGTATATATTTGAGTAAACATTTATTATATATATGCATGTATGTGTGCATTTATATAAAAAAAAATATATAAACGACACAATACATATACATTTTTCGCTATTAAAGGATTTGAAAGCCCTACTGGGATCCACTTTTAGCACTCTCATTGAATGATGTTGTATTGTGCAGTTGAACTCTGTTCAACTTTGTTTCATTGCCAACTCCAATCGCCAACGCGATAAAAAAGTCTTTATTGTTGCAAACTGTTGTCGGTATAAACACCAAGAGTACTTCACTTCCAAGATCTGACACATTTCAGAATGAAAATTCAATTACAAAAAAATCGGGAGTGGATCCATCGAGAGTTAACCGGACCGTGAACTGCTCGGAATAACAGAATCATGTGGTTGGAAGGAGGGGTTGAAAAGTAAAAGTGACGTGTGACATCACAAGAAGATTATAAAAAATTTTAACGGCATTAAGAGATCAAATATTGTTCATTTTTATGTTGTCCTTTTCTTCTCATTTGGGTAAACTTGAATGCTTTTTCACATGACATGCTCCTAACGCTCTCTGTGAAACAAGTCGCCTCAAATCGCTGTTCCTCATTAAAAATGAACGACTTCCAGCATCTGACACAACTAGAAAAATCTCTGTGTTACCAAGAGAGCATGATGCAAAGATTTAACAGGTCATCAAATCTCGATTTTAAAAAACGCTTTGATTCCCATACATTATCTCACACTCTATTAAAACTGCATTTCTCCTTCCATTCCTCTTGGTTTCATTATCCATATCAATCTTTTCCCCATCGCTCTCTCTCTCACTCTTTCCTTCTCGCTCTCTGTTGGCTGTCTCTTTGATGCTGTGTCAGTAGAGAAGAGAGAGAGAGAGCGCGAGTCATGGTGGATAATGAGCTTTAATCAGGCCTGGAGCTCACAGGAAGCACAATCATCATCGCGCTGATGTTCAGACCAGACTCTCACTGTGCCACCCGCTCCCTAATTTCGTTCAATGAAATTGTATGTAGAATGTTTCATGTCGACAGTATTGAATTCTAGTACTAACCTGACGTCACATAGAAAACGTTTTACTTTTCTGTTTGAATTCATTTAAAGTGAAACACACAAAAACAGACAAAACATTTGATAGAACGGACAAGGAAAAAAAACTAACCTAACCAACTGTAAACCAACTTACCATCGAAGAGGCGAAAGCAAATTGCACCACATGAATGAATGATATCGTGCAAATTCATAAAAAATCAGCCACCTCGTAAAACGTTACGCATTGCCATGAGATTTTATCTAGGTTGCCATGTCAATGCTTTTCCTGTAAATCCAGGGTACATTTAAAATGTTAACACAAGTTGTTTTTTAGTTCGTGGGTTGAAGGTGAAAAGATTTTGTTTAGCCATCATTCTTAAGGTAAGACAAAGTTATTTTTGAAAACATATGATTTACTTTATGATGACAACTATACAGTGATTTTCAAGAACAACACATATGTAATAGATAAGAATGACTGTAAAAAAAATTAATTGGATAGGTCATTGAGGTGATTTTGTTAAGAAGATCTGGCAACCCTGATGGCATTACAGACCCACAGCACACGGTATTACATCCCACAATGCAATGCATTCAACCTAACCTTCTATGTACAAAGAGATGAAGGTGGGCCAACCTGTAACAAAATGTTATGCAGGAAATTGATTCGTTTGTCAAATAATGGCATTTAAGATGTGGGTCATTTGATGCCACTAGACATTTTTTGTTTAAAGAAACTCAAACATTTTTACACAAAATGTATATAAGTAAGAAAACAATGAACTGAGAGAACACTCTGTTACAGTCAGTAAACAGTCCATATACTTTCTAGTAAGAAGTGAGTTTGTATTCCACGACACACGCAGCCACAGGGACAGATAAATACAGACTGTTTCCTTAGAGTGAACAACCACACCTCAAACTCCCTGTGTTTGTGTTTTCTCGTCCTTTTAAACCCTGATGCGCTAAAGCTAATCTCTTCAGGAACTCATGTGACTAAAACTCACTTCAGATGGAGATTAAAGCTTTCCTTTTCAAGAATGCGCCAACTACTCACATGAAAAGCAGATTCTGCATACAGGTATGTATGTATGCACAAACACACACACACACACAAACAGGGACTTATCAGCTCTCTGCAGACGAGAGCATATTAGTCAGTCACAACACTTTAATCATGGAAGTTTTACTAATGTTAAACATATAACCTTATTAGCCTACATCACATTAGTGTCACATCTCACCTGCTTACATATGAAACACCCTCACAAACATTTTGTCAAATAAATGATTAAATTTGTAGCTTTTTATCGATGATGTATAGTGCGGAGTAAAATGTTATTCAAAACTGCCATCCGTAACTTTTTGGTTAAAAAAACACTTATCTCTGTATTTTTCCCCAATTCGCATCATTTAGCTCATAGGCCTACATAATAATAATATGAGCTGTCGGGTACGACAGCAGGACATGTCAGTTTGACGTCATTTAAAGTCAACCAATCGACAAAGATAAGACCCTAAAGAAACTTTCAATTTAACATATTGCAAACACAGATGGCGAAACTGGATTTTTAGCTTTAAAGATTGAATTTGTTTTTCTTGATGCTATTTTTTTTGACTTGGAAAATCAACCATGGCTTTTATATAGTAGAAGGGATGTAATCCTGTTTTTTACTTGCGGTACAACTGCAGAAAAACAAAAGCATTGTTGATTTTTGTAAGGATTTCGCTACAATTTGAACAAAATAAAGAAATAGTCACAAACGTCTTTTTTTGCATTAACAGGAAGATTATTGTCATGAAACTATCAAACTAGCAGTAAACAAATAAAACTACAAACACTACCTACAAACAGTCTGTGGTTAAGCCGCCCAATCAGAAAGGCGGCAGATGTCTATTTAAAAATAACACAACCAACCAAAACAACACAATTGAATTCTGAGTTTTGTTTCATTTTTCCAAAGTTGGCAAACATTCAAAATAGTTATTCTACAAGTAAAAATCAGTGCAGATTCAGTTCATGAAGCTAAATCATAAATGCCCCGCAGTGACCGTACTTATAATTTAGTGCTAAATGTAGCAGCAATGGCACATTTGTTACGTCATTTAAGCACTTAATGCAGTATGTTGTGCTGTTATGATTTTGACAAACAAAACTTTGGATATAAACCAACATATTTTGGATTTGTAGTGACCAAAAGTGGTGTCTGGTGGGCATACATGTACAATATTTGCTTTTAAGGCTCCTTCAGGCTCCATCAGGTTCGATTACACCATCAAAATATGAGGTTTGAGATGAATGATGCAAAATGGAGCAATTCATTTGATGAAATTAAAAAAATGCAAACAAAATCAAGATTATTTTTTCAAAAATGAGCTAAAACTGAAAAATTGTATCCAAACAAATTAACCCCAAATGTATGACCCTGGTCATAAAGTACAAGTATGCTTCAACACAACCGTACTACATTTTGAAAAAGAGACACACGTCACATTTCCTCACGCACACGCGCAATAAAACACTCACTTCTGCGTCTTCTATTCACAGCAGCTCTTCATCCAAACCTTCAACTCTTATCTCTCCCTCATACCTGCCAGAAACCTCCTCTTCCTCTTTAATCCTACCACTCCCATAATCCTTAAACATGACTGCTGTGAGTTTTGCCATCTGAATGTGTTGATTTCATACAACATGCTTGCGTCTTCTACCTGTATATAAAAAATCAGGTGTGGACACTCGGATGGCCGACTGTGAGAATCTCATTCCCGCGGCACATGTCGCCTGGTCGTAGGTGCCGGGCCAGAAACAGCGAAAGCAACATTTGCATTTAAAAAGGTGACATTTGCGGCGTCTGGAGGCGCAGGCACGAGCGCAGAGACAGGTGCTGGGATGGCACATATTCATCTCGCTGACAGGAGGAAGACAATGAGAATGTCAAAGCCAGGAATCCGACGGCGCACCGAGACACGTGTACGCACACACAAAACAGAAGCCGCTGTCCGAAATAACCCTGACAATCTTTCCTTTCATCTCGGGAACCCATGCCGGGATAAATAGCTGGCTGTTCAAATCGACTTTCAACTCATAGCAAAGTAATTACGAGAAAATAGCACCAAAAAGTTGCGCCGCCGCAATGTACGCTACAGAAATGGTGACTTTGAATGGGAGGTATGTCATTTATTTTATGTGATATGTGGAATAAATGATCATGTAAACAGAGGTTGTTTAGATCTGAGAGAATGCGATTAGAGAGGAGTCGAAACGTCTTTATCATATTTGAAGCTCAGTCCAGTTCAGTGGTGTGATGGGTGCTGATGAGACTCAGATATGCGGCATCACGGTGAGAGTTTCTGATTGGCTGTTCTGAGATCAGCAATCTGCACTTTAAAAATTAACTTGTAGACGTAAAGCACTACTGTATGTTCACACAAGCTGTGTCCACATTGCAATGATGTCACAATGTAAAAATCATTTTAAAGTTGTGTTTTGCTTTCAGTTTTACTGTTACTGTTAAGTTTAACATGCAGAATATGAAAATCACATTTAACATTATACCATCGAAGTTAAAAAATATATATATTTTCACACATTTATACATTTTGGTATTATTACTCGTCCGCAGGAATTACAAGGTACTTGCATAACACTGAGCTCAAAATACCAGTTTAACATAAGGTTACTAAAAATTAGCCGTCCAAGACTTCACATTTGATAGTTTTTGTCTTTTATGACTAACACTGTCCTCACGAATCACATTCCAGATGTAGTCACCGATCATCGCTTCATCCCACCTTGCCTGTGCTAGAATTTTCTAGAATTTTCAGACAGTGACATTTGGAAAATATTTTTTTTATATAATACATTTTTTACAGTTTTGGTCTATTTGCAATAAACTGATATATCATAATGAACGATACAAGCTCAAGAAAATAAATATAACCACAATAATTGCACACGATTTGTGTATTTCCTGAAGCTGTGAATCTTGCCTCACAACTTGAATCAATTACGATTCAGATGATTCGATTCCTTGTCCTCCAACTCCAATGTAGAAGTTATATATAAAAATATAAGATTCATATACATTAATATAAGATGTTCATTAAAAAGGGAAATGAACAGCCTCAAACAAACTTTCAATTTTTTCCTAACAAACTACATTTTCAAATCCTCTGACTCCCAGAAGTTGCATAACAGCCAGCCAATCAGATTACAGCTGAAGGTTTCATATAACTCTTGCTATTCTGTTGCTTAATATGCTTTAGACAGTCTGTAGGTTTGCCATCTGAGACAGACACTTTATACTCCAAAGAAAATGAAATCAACTTTTTCACAAATGCAGCTACTCGTTATAAAAGTGTGTACTTTGCTTTCATGCAAACGCATAGATATGCGATCGATCTAGAGTTTTAATATTGAATATGATTTATATGAATTTTAATATTAGCTATTTATAACTGCTGTGAACTTCGTTGGCATCACCACCCAATGCTACAAATCTAAAAGGTTCAGGAGCTCTACCTTTCATACAAAAAATCTGACATTTGTAATCCAAAATAATTCATTTTAATATTTGTATGGCACCCTATATCAAGGCATCTGAAATGCTCGCCCCCAATTCCAAATAATAACAATAATAACAAGAATCTCATTACATCTCCCTTGGAAGACAATTATCCTTAATCAGGTTGTTGAATCTACAGAATAACATTTGGCGTTCCCACGGCTGCTTTTATCAGAGGAAATAATTATGGGCCAAGTACTACTCAGTGTATTGTTTTACAGGCAATAAATAACAGCAAGCAGTTGTAGCTGCTGTTTTATCAATTCATCCATTTAAGCTGCACTTTGGTTGACGTCTTGACATACAAAGAGATGAAATTCATAGAAAAAGCATTCTTACCTTCATCAACACTGATTCGCTGAGTTTTTCTCGATTTACGATCTTTAAGGCGACTTTCTGACACGTGACGCAGTGCACGCCGAGCTTTACGAGACCTAGAGGGAAAGAAAGCAAACACAGCTTTACAAACAAATACGTCTTTCAGTTTGAATTATCATGGGTCTGCACCGGCAACCCCGACCTGCAACTTGCAAATTTACTTGCGCATCACAATCGTACAAAAGTCCTCGTATCTATTCAGATGCTCGAACACAAGCGGGGCTAAGGGCACCTGTGAGCTCTCCATTTATATCTGAAGACAAACAGCATCAGGTACAGTAGATAAGCAAAATTGCGAACGGAATTAATGCCGCACTTCAAGCCAAAGGCTCTTCGGGTTTATCACTCCTGACGCAGAGTTTCATGGTGCGCGAGCAGCGCGCCGGCTCGGGAGAATCGTTTTTCAAAGCATCTGACAGACGGTTAACACTTTTATTCGTCAAAGTGGTGAATGTTCAGGGGCTTTTACATCAGCGCTTTGCAGAGTAGGTCCCCTCCCTCCCTAAGTGCGACACATTCAAGGGCTGAAGAAAAATCTATATTCTAAGACTTTTTCTAATTGTTAAGCAAGCATTTTAAAGAGCAACTGCACTAAAGTACAAATCAGCAGAGTTGTTGGCTGCTCTGAACAGGAGAGGTTGGATGGAGAGGAACACTTGTGCAGGGTGAGATCATACATTTTTTATATCTAAAGGTGCACTTGGGTAAATCAACATACTGCAATTTGTAAATACTCAATAAGAATTAGTAACACGGCAAATGAGTAGTGAACCCAATCTGTATCGGCATCGCTCTTTTTGAGGAGAATGGCTTTGACTCGACTTAAAACTATATTAAATTAACTTGAAGCAATTCTCTGCCCTCCACCAAACAGTCAATTTATCATTGAAATAATACAAAAAGTTGTAGTTTTGTCATTTATAGACCATCCCTAAGTTTTAAAAATGTTTACTTGTTTAAGTCAAATCATCAGGTAGTGTATCTCACATTTCTTCATGATTTTAAAATACACTACACAGAATGAAAATAACTAATTGGAGAGAGAGAGAGATAAAGAAAGAAAGAAAGAAAGATAGAGAGAGAGAGAGAGAGAGAGAGAGAGAGAGAGAGAGAGAGAGAGAGAGAGAGAGAGAGAGAAAATACAATTTAAATGTCAACCACATGTAATTAAACAATAATTGTGTAACAGCTCAATGTGTGTGTGCGTGCGTGTGTGTGTAAGCAAGAAGACCATTAGCATGGATATAATCATCAGAGAACATTGACCATAAATAAATATATCAAAAAATCTCATCATGAGGAAAGCAGGAATAAATATTTCACTAAGAAAACTGAACAATCATTGAACGTCACTCAAAATCTGAGGCTTGACTGCATGAGATTAATTCCAGAACCTCATTGTGTGATCTTCAGTAAGATCAACACTTGAAGCATTCATTTGACCACAGGACAGCCACCCGCTCTTTATTGATTTTTATTCTTGGCACATGTTCCAATCAATTGTATTAAAAGAGCTTCACAATAATAACCCAAAACACAATATTCTCATTGACCTTCAAGAATTCACACATTCAGATGGGGTCCAGATCAATCGTGTGCCACATGAAATGATTTATTTGAGGGGGTGTTTAAAGACTACGCAGAACCAGAAGCTGCAGATGAATTTAATTCCGTATTTTGATGTATTTCTGAGAAAACAGAATATCGAATGGGAAAAATAAAGGGTGTGGCTTGTTTCCACTGTGAATTGATTGGTTCGAGAAAGTGAGGCATTTCAGATTGTGAATAAAGATTACAAAATCAAAAGAGGGATTGACAAATTAATATCTTAGACAAACTACCATGTAAAAAATCTGTAACAATAGGGCACAGTGTACTTTATAATTAAATACAAGTATTTTTCTATCAAATTAAAGAATTGCACTGTTAAAAATTGAAATTTTCTGGCAGAAAAAAATACATTAAGTTTTTATTTCTATCAACCAGAAAATAAAACGTAATGGAGTACAACATTCAAAATACAGGTGAAACGATTTTGTACAATTGATTTATGTTAATATAGTAAATTGTTGTAATGTTTTCTTTACAGTGTGACTGAAAATTACCAGTACAATTAATTTTTATTAAATATTTTTAACAGTGTAGTAATCTGAACTAATAAAGTAAATAGGACAAATTAGGATTTTATGGAGACTTTAATAAGTAGACATTTAACACAAAAGCGTTATTGTCCCTGTGCTATATGTCTACGGAAAGAAGGAGGTAAACAAAAGTATATATCATTTTCTGTATTTTACGCATCCGTAGCAAGCATTTTGAGAGACTTTTGACAATCCAGAGACGGTACGCAATATACGAAGAAACGCATACTAAAATTTCGACTGTATGTGCAAACATTCACATAGTGATCTGAAAAGCCTTCACCATACTGCAGGTCCTAAGGCATCACCGCTGGAAAGTCTTTCGACAATAATAATAACAGGGGTCCTCGCTCCTTGCTCCTGCCTGACTTTTAAATGATACTGATACTTAAAATCCACAGACCCTTTACTCTTTACTCTTAAAAAATAAGACATTGCACTTTCTACAGCCCCCTACTGCTGATTAGCTACAAGTTTGTTTTGCTACTCCGCCCGACTCAGTTTTCTATTTTTTTTAAAAAAAAATACCAACCCTGCCTTTAATATCACTCTTTGAGCTTAACAACAATGCAACACAACACCTAAAACCCTTATTTACTACAGGCAGTCCTTTATCTGACACCTGTCTCCACACTTAGTTTTTTTGGGGATTAAAGTAACCCAGGGTTGTCTTGTTTCACACACCAGTTGAACACTTGTAATTGTTACACACTCAGTTTTGTAACCACAGGGCCATACAACAAAGTTGTTATAGGTAAGATTAAAACAATTTAATGGGTACAAGACTTTCTTTAGCGTGTTGTCGCTGCGGGCCACTTGAGTAAAATGTGGAGGTACAAACATCTTAATAGCGCAGCTCCCTGCGAGCATGTTCAATGAGACATTAAATGTTAATGATTCAGCTAGAAAAAGCAAAAACGCTTAGAAAGATTGATGTTACAAGTAACAAATTCATACTCTACATGAAACATCAAAATACTGATATTGTGAATGAATCAAAAGTTTTAGTCACATAAGTTATTGTTGTAAACTTAAATTATTTTATTGTACATTAAAACTGTAAACTATATGTTAATATATCTAATAATTTAATGCATTTAATGGAAGCTATTAATGAAGTGTATGATGGAAACAAACAACAACAAAATAAAAGCATAATTAAGTAAATAAAAAATATATATATGTCTAACTTGACTCTCAATAGAAAGAAGTGATGACACAGGAAAAACTAAATGTTAAATAGTCTAAATTGCTTTAACTATTTGCCATATTTTGTTACATCAATGACCAAAGTAAGTCAATTGCAACCCTTATTTTATCAAGATTTATTTTGAATAAACACACACTATGTTTAATCCTTAAGCAAATAAGGGAATTTTTATGCAACTATTTTTTTTTTTTAACTTTTATAATAAAACTGTTTCATCACATTTTGCAGGATTGAGCTTTGAAACTACTTTGCATTTCGTTGGAAAAATAAACTCATTCTCGGGTTGAGAGCATTCCAGCTGCGGGACAGAGTGGGCAGCACTTGTGCAAAAATGGAAAAAGATAGAAAAAGAAAATGATTGTATGGTAGATGTCTCGGGGTATGAAATGTTTTTGGGAGCTGACAGGAAGAATGTCACTGTAACTCAGTAGTCCAGAGATAAAAAAAAAGCTGAAGAGTGGTAAAGATTTTGACAAAATGGTTAGACTGTCCTGGTTTGGTCAAGTCATGTGACAAATTTTGAAGACTTTTATAGGCTATTTCCAAATATATGTTTTACAGTTATGCATCTGTTTCTGCTCATGCAATGTTTTGAAAGAACGGCATTAACCACTCATGTTAAAGGAAACGTTTCCTAAACCCCTGCACATATGTGTCTCCCATATCCGCCTCCTTATTCAAATGAGTCCCTCATGAATTATTTACGAATCTATAATTATGCATTCCTTTTGCTGACGCCGAGTTTGAGGCATTAAAAATAGATCTGAGTGGAACATGAACAGCACAGGCCCCAGCGGAGTCACGGCGCCGTGTTTTGACTGCCTCCCTTTACCCGCCATCGCAAAATCCACGGCGCTCTCCGCCTGAAGAGCGTTTTCCTGACAGGCCCTATCTTACCACGGACACTTAAGCGACAGGTAAGAGGAAGGATCCCTCACGACAGCTGAGCTTAATTCTAGTGATGGGAAGTACGGGGGGTTTTGCCAAAAGCGTTTTTCTGTCCGTCTTGTGTGAGAATCCGCTTCAAAAGCATGAGGATTCGCCAACTGCAACTTCCAGGGCCGGAGATTTTCCCCGCAGTGTATGTGGGCGACTGTCATTTCTGCCAACAGACCTTTACTCCTGTGATACCTTCCACTCTGTAGGGGTGATCAAATTTTGAGGAGGTGCATGCATACATTTGAATGTCAATTAGACTGCGATGACAGGGAGGGAGACGTGTGTAGACAGCCAAGTGTTCTATTGGTTAAACGGTTGCGTTCACAAGTGACAAACTGGGCCACCTTTGCTTAAGAGATAAGAAATGTTGTCATCTCTCAGTCGTCCTCATGTCATTCCAAACCTGTAAATTACTCTTTCTTCTGTTGAACACAAAAGAAAAAATAAACAAAAGAAGATATTTTGAGGAATGTCCCAGTGGTTTTGTGTCCATATAATCAAAATACGAAGTTGATGTCTTATACCCATGTAGTCCCATTCCCCCATATGACCTGCTTTCATACACGTCATTCGACTCAACAAGGCCAAAAGACATCTGTAAAAAACAGGATGTGCCCTCAGTAAGCTGCTTCTTTGTCAAAAATGCACTCAAACCTCTCCAGATGTGCCAACACACGTTTGGCATCACACCCATGTGTGTGTTCGCGGGTGTGATCGGGGACTCCCCGGTCCAAGCTGACAGAAAATGTTACAGTAGCTGCAGAACAGATTAGCGTGCGGTTGAGTAATGCTTTCAACCACAGTCGTTCGCACATGCTGCATCTCTTTTATTATTTATCTGTTTATCTCGCCATTAATGATGTAATGTTACGCAACAACCCTCAGTCTGCGACTACAGACAAGCTAAACATACTGAAAGTATCATTAGCATCAAAAGAGATGGCCTACGATCAGATAAGACCAGAATCTTCAGTCTAATGTAAGTGGGCATTATTTGAAACTTTTATTTTTTTATTATTTAAAAAATTGTCAAATGTACACTGTAAAAATAATGCAATTTCAGGGTATTTTACTTATTTCACTTGTGGGTAAATCGTCAGTGGGCGGGGTCACACGGACCAAAACAAAAACAGACATTCAGGCACGGAACGCACATGTCAGAGTGGAATAACTTGCGATAGCATTGTTTTTTGGACAAACCAATGTATTACCTTTTTCCTAAATGTCTACAAATATATTAATGTATTGTTTTGATTCAATACAGAAAATGTATTACAGACACCACCTTTAACTTGGGCTTCAAGAGTAGAGATAATAAAATCTGAAGTCTGAAACCTATGTAAATATAAAATACAAATTAATATATACGTTATTCTGTGGTAGACCCTACTGATAACCAAATATTCTAATATCCACATAAAAAAATATAAACAAAATTCATAAACAGCATAAGGACGGTCACAATATAAGAATTTCTCTGGGCAAAGATTTTTGATAATATTGCGGTACTACTGCAGTCAAACACATTATTCATTTTCGTGCATTTTCAAATTTTTGGGCCAAAGTATAAAATGAGTATAGAGATTTCGAGAAACAGAGTTCCAAAACTGTGCCTATTAAAGGGGTAATATCATGACAAACAGACTTTTTCCATCTTTAAATGCTAAAATCGGGTCTCTTGTGCATCTGCCAACTCAGAAAACGTAAAAATTACTGATTTTTTTTTTATGCGAGCCTATCTCTGCCAACCTGTGAGAAAACGAGGGCTTTCGGAAATCGCTCTCTTAATGGTGTAAGCAGGGGTTCTTATTATAATATTTCCGCCCCTTGTGCTGAACGTCTCCACCCATTGAGCCGCCGCCATTTTTGTTTTCGCATGTGTGAAGTTCCAACACCATGTCAAAAGTAGCAAAGCTTATGAACTGTTCTGTTGTTGTATTCCCAGCCTCACGGGAGAAAGAGAGCAAGGGATTTATTTAGTTTTCAATGAAAATCCTCAACACTGAACGGGGCAAAGCTGCAAATAAACACATTGTAAGTACCGGTATTTTTTAAGTAAAACCCCAAGGACCTGTGGCCTCTTAAAAGTAGATAAATTGTCACTGTGACATGTTTGTCCGTACACTATTAGAAAGCAATGTCTGCGACAGGATGGTCCTGTGTAACCTGAATTTGACATAGATATAATATATAGTAACAGCGATGGGTTTGTCTCGAGTATCTTCACTTCAGAAAACTGTGTGTATGGTTTGTAAACACTTGACGCGGTGACCTTGTTTCTCGTTCGCTTTATGTGACCCTACTTCATTGTTTTGTCGCTGCAAGCACAGGCTCACAGCCCTGGCTGCGTTTTCTGCTGAAAAGGGGGCGGAGACTAGCAGCTGACTAGCACTTCAAGAGACACACACCAAAACCACGTGTTTCTCCTCATATGCAAAAGTGGGCATTATTTAATAAATAAAAAATTAAAAAACTAACCCTTTCTCTAAACAGGTAGTGGTCTAGCTTTTGTTGAAACCAGTAACTTTGTTTTGGCAACTACTGTACTATTGCTCCTGTATGACATATCGATTATTGCTCCCTAAACTCTTTGTAAATCCCTTTGGATAAAGCGTCTGCTCAATAACTAAATGTAAATGTAGCGGTATATTAAAAGATCTGTGGTGCTTTCTGAGCTGAAACTTCTCCGACACATTATGTGGACCCCTATGAATTATGATACATTTGTGTAAAACTAGAAAAAACACCCATTTAAGTCAAAATAATAATCATGGTATATATTATTGGTTATGGTCAATATCGCTTTATTGTGAGAAATTTAAATTGTATATTATTGCACATATTTGTTTCTGTTTATATCTGACATTTCGCGTCAACATCAGGAATGTATTTAGTCACTGTGGTCGCGGTTGCATCACTGTATTACATGCAAACGCTCTTCAGCCACGCCACAGTCAGCTTTGTTGTGTTGCCTGCTGTTGGTGGAGTTGGTGGAGAGCGTTCCCCTCCCGTGGCTCAACACCCAGACTCAAAGCACATCTACTTCTTTTGAAGCCATCACATAGCAAATCCACTGCAGTGGAGCTCCGCGCTTCGGTCTGGAGAGAGAGAGCACTGGAGCTGGGGGTTAGAAAGGACTCTTCTCTTTATCCTAGAAGATGTGAGATGTTATCCGCACCTCGCTGCCCCCTTGGGGTAAGAGATAAAAATATACTCTACTTGTTTATATGTGCATAAAACACAACGTCTGAATATTCTTCAGTATTTCCACGGGAATATGAATGATAAGAGTGAGAGTCTGCCTTTTGAAGTGTCAGATCAGAACACCCACCGAGAACAGGAGTGAACGTTGTAAAATCCAGCTGGAAACTTATTTATCTACATCTTCATATCTCTTTTCCTGCTTCACCCATGCTAAGGCCTGCATCTCTGCTGGAGATGAAGACATCAGAGGAGCAAGGCATCGTGACAATATGAAGAAACCAGGTGAAGGGGGTCTTGGCTGGATCGATGGGCTGGGATTATGATGCCCTGCAGCTTGAGTCTCTCACAGCCTCATTTATCCTAGGTTAAACGTATGCGCCGGGGAAGGCGAACAGCCCTACACACCCTGAAAGACTATAACAGAGTTTCAGAGTTTCGAAAATATACATATAAGGTCTTAGGGTACGTTGTTTTACAAGAGAGGATAAGGTACAAATTGCTATTAGACATTTTTCACGAGTCACAAAAGGATGTATATCTAAGACCTGGAGTGTAGAGTCTCTAAAGTCATCGAAAAATGACTAGAGATACACTACAATTTTGGTTGCCAAACATTTTTCCTGTTGTTTTTCTAAAGAATTTTGCTTGGCTGAATGACAATATTTGTTTTTGCAAAAGCTGCCAAGTACTACTTTAAATAAGCACAATTTATATTTAGTATAATATATTTAGTATTGTTTAAACTAATTTTATGACCAGTTTTGGTGTGTTACTTACAATAACACTCTTAATTAAGACCATGGGATTATTTTAATGATTTGTCTTTTTTTGCATTTGAATGATTTTTGTTTTAATGTTCAATAAACTCTTGAAAAGAAATTCTAATTAATACAATTACAAAAAAATACATTATTGTACTATACTTTAAATGTGAGCCTGGACAACAAAACCAAGTTTTATGGGTCGATTTTTTGATTTTGAGATCTTTACATAATCTGAAAGCTTTCTATTGATGTATGGGTTGTTAGGATAGGACAATATCTGGCAGAGATACAACCGTTTAAATCTCTGGAATTTGAGGGTGCAAAAAATCTAAATATTGAGAATTTTGCCTTTGAAGTTGTTAATCAGAGGCGCTGTGAGCAGGCCATCCACTCACAAAAATAAAGTTTTTATATTTTTAAGATAGGAAAAATATCTTCATGGAACATGATCTTTACCTAATATTATAATGATTTTTGGCATAAAAGAAAAATCGATCAATTTGACCCATACAATGTATTTTTGTCTTTTACTTAAAATGTTCCCGTGCTACTCAACACTGGTTTTGTGATCCAGTGTGATAAATTATTATTACTACATTTAACTAAAATTATAAATTGTTATGGTTTTGGTTTGGTTTCTGCCACTTGCATCCACAATTTTTGGATTCGACCCAGAATTTTTTTATTTCAGTGCAAAGAATTATTATAAAGCATCGTCTTGGGAAGAGAATGATGTTTTATTCACAAACAAAATGTGTCATAATGGATACTCAGCACAATATTGTCTCATTTTGTGTTCTGAAGAATCAAATTAATTAATTCTGTTTGGAATGAAACTCTGAGAAAATGAGTAAATTATAAGTATATGAGTATTTTGATGTCTCATTTTAATATGGCTCTTATTGCTTATTGCTCATGTGCCAATCTTTTACTCATCTACTTGTCATCTCCGTTCCTATTAAACACTTCATTTCTGACTCAGCACTGACATTTTGCCATGAGATAGAATTTCTGAATTTTGCAATGTCTCAGGTCACTAAATAAATGTTTTTTATTATGCTTATTTAATGTCTATTGTCTTAGTTTAAATACATACTAGTAGACAAAGTATTTATCTAAATATTATATTCTCTCAAGCATTGGTTATAAATGTAATATTTTTGCCTTATGCAGACATTGTTTTACACACTAAACTAAAAGTTCAGTAGATCAGAATGAATATAGCTTAATACAAACTACTTTTGTACAATAAGCATGGTGCTATTAAATATTAACAAAACAATGCAAACAAATACATTGACCAACACGTGTAGCCGCTGAACCCTGTAAGCAAATGTTTCTACAAACTCAAAGTCTTGATTCAGATAAAATAGCGAAAAGTGTAAAAATCATATTTAATTATGTGTATATACCGTAAAATACATCAAATGAATCAGATTATGAAGTCAAGGCTTCAGCATTAGCTGTTAAACTTTTTTGGCTAAAGGTTGCAGGCTTTCCATCAAGAGGCTTTGAATCAAGTCAGCCTCACCGATGTGCGTTTCATGTTCTTAAAAAATACCCTGATCTATGAAGGAAGCTGTCATGTTTAATGTGACAATGAACATTCAGCATGATCAACTAAATGCTTATTTCTTAAAGGTTTGCGAGGTTCATGGCATAAACTCATAAATATTGTTGTAAACTTTTGAAACGTTTCTATAAATACACTCGTCTGTTAACGCAGGGACATTTCTACAACCATAAACATGAAGGGGCATTTGACAAGGGGCATTGGCCCCTTGGTCGAGCCTAGGCAACTGATAGAAGCCAAGGTTTCCAGACCAGATCTGCTGCTTTCCTTTCAATCATAGAAAATTAATAATGAAGAACCCTGCATATCAATTCAAGTAGTATATTTAACTTTTTCTGAATAAAACCTTTAGTTTTACTAAGGGACTTTTGTTCATGGTGTTCAGAAAATGGACCAAAATTCTCCTGACATGCATTTTTCAGTACAGCACATCAACTGCTCGATAAGTCAGTATATAAACTAAACTAGTAAGAGCACGACTTCTTCTGACGAAGTTCTTCTGCCAAATAGTGTGGAAACAGCCCATCTTAGCTCAGAGTGAATTCTCAATGAGCTCCATTAAGATGTTATTGCTATTGTAGGAAACCAAAACCAAGTTTCTGTCAGCTCCACTGAAAATGTTTCAAAAAGTTCTGGTTCTTAATTTCCTTGCTCTGTTTTCAAGCCCTCCAGATCTTTTCTACACATTAGACATTCATGAATGTTCATCACATAAAAACATACTAATTACAAGCCCAAATTCCATTACAATTCATGAGGTGGCCCAAAATTTGAATAACAAGTCGATATATACCGATTATTGTTGCCAAGCCCCTGAAGGTTGGAATGGCTAAGCAAGGAAAACTCAATCCCATTGCTCAACAGATCGCGGATATCAGCGTGCACATATGGCACAGTGAAATTAATCAAGCGCCCTGAACTTCCTCCTCTATTCTTCGAATTCGTTTGTTCCATTAATGGTGTTTTTTGATCCATTGTTCTGTATGAGTTATTTACCACCGTCATGAGGGCTTATGGGATGGCGCGGCCTCCCGACAGCCATCTTTAGAATTTGATGACTTCCTCAGAACGAAGAGAAGTCAGAAAGTCAAACAACCAGCTTTATTGAAAACTCATTTCGGAGGACCACGAGGGGATGCATATTGGTTTCTTACCAACATCAGAATCTTTGTGAAGTGAATTAACAGAAAGTTTAATTAAAAGGTGTTTGGGGTGCTTGGAATTGTCATCGCGATCCAAACTCGGCAAGAGGGCAAAGTCACGCTTTGAACTTTTTCGCAGATGACTTTTATTGGCAAGGCGATCTATCAGATATCGTGGAAGGTCATGAATGTTCGTCACCAAATGAAGAAAGTATCGAGTTTGAGGCACAAAAGGCTGAGACCGGAGTGGAAGGGTGTGCGCATGCATTTGCATAACGTGGCTTTAATTGGGTCAGGTCTGCGTGCCGAGATAACCTCCTGCCGCGCGGAAAGAGCACATGTCAAAAATCCCTTCTACCTCAGAGTGGTCGGACATGTTCAAAACAGACAGCGCGGTAGGAGGTGCCGGCCCACCTCGCTGCCCGCTGACCAGACCCTCGTTTAGAGGTGCATGCCGCACCTTCTTAAGGGGCATATTTTGAAGTCATCTGTTGACCGCTTTGTTCCCAAGCAGTTCGGTTAACCGGCATAATTAATGCAATGGGAGTTCTTCAGATGAAGATAAGACTGTGTCCTTAACTAAATTATTCAGTCAATATAGTTTTTGTAGCGAAAAATCCCTTTGGTCCAAAGCTTTATCTGAAACCAAGAATCGTCCAATGTGGACTTTGTTTGCTTTGGTTAAAGTAAAAGCATAAAACTAGATCTCTAGGAGAGGTGCTTAAAAATATATTTATTTATCGTTTATGCATTTGCCAGACGGACCGGAGAATATTATGTGATGCAGTCAGAACAAAAAAAAGGAAAATTCTGTCATCATTACTTTATCCTCATGTTGTTCAAAACCTGTGTGTGACTTCCTCTTAAGTGTATTACAAAAGAAGATATTAGAAGAAATGTGGTGGTGGGCTCATACAATAGAAGTCAATGGGGTTCAATGTTGTTTGGTTACCAACAGTTTTCAAAATATCTTCTTTTGTGTTCTCCAGTAGAACTAAAGTCATACCCGTGAGTAAATTATCAAATAATTTTGGGTTGAACTATCCATGGAAAAAACAAATGCAGTCCATAAGTTACTAATCATTTTTGAAGATCTTGGTTTTTGGTCCCGAAGTCACATTAGGACAGTCATCAGATAGACGAAAAAGGAAGACCATGGATGGTTTGCAGGGACAGCCAGAGGAATCCACCGGCAGACAGATGGCTAGATGGATGGATGCACGCTTAAATCAATATTTCATACAACAAGAAGTCAATTTCAGCCAGCGATTTACATTCTACCTCTCCTTTGGTATTACTTAATACTCATCCATGCGAGAGGCGTAAATAAATACACTGTAATTCAGCAAGTGACAAGAATCTTCTTAAATCAGCTGCTAAATGAATACATGAGATGGTATATAGACTGACAACTTTCGATACATAATTGATAAATATGCCAGTGTGGTAAGAATGACACTCGGGAGTGTCAAAGCTGTCAGAACGGTTGTGAAAAAGAAGAACGACTGCCATTTTCCTGCCTGGTTGTTTATTGCCATCAGATTGTCAACATATCTCGGTTGCTAGCGTGGAGAAAGGACAGAGGGACAGGACGGGTGGAAGTTATTACTGTTGTAGTAACTGTTGGGCTCCTTGACGTGGGCCTCTTGAGGGGCTCTTCATTTTAATACGGCCCCACCGCCTCCACCAATGCAGACTGCAGCTGCTTCGTTATCTCAGTGTCTGCATGCTAATGAACCGATCTGTACATTTCCATTAGCCTCTTCTTCTGCCAGTATGTTAAGCGTAAAAACAAATCATGGGAATGGGAGAAAACGTGTATGAGTTTAATCCCAAAGCGAGCAGGCGGGAATGTAGTGGAACACTGTGAAAGATGTGTCAAATTTAAAAAATAAATGAAATGTTCTGTCGAACCAACTATGAAGCTAACCATACAAATAACTTCATTAGCGCCCTCACCAATGGTGTGCCCTTTAAATTCAAATGGATTTTGATTGGATGTCAACGTTTAATCGTTCTGCAGTTTAGCGATGATACCGATTCTCTGTCACTGGTAATAGACCGATATATCACAGCGTATGATAATATTGGCTAATATTCTAAAATGCTAAGGAGCAGAACTTGCCAATATATTTAGTACATATATTATTCTGCAATTTTATTCAAAAAAGTAATAATAATGTCCAAAAAATTGTAGACCCTCTGGACTCAAAAGCCATGGTCCCCTAAAGTAATAGCTGGGTTGTCTGAGGTGAATGAGTTGTATATCATAATTTTTTTATTATTATAAAACAATGTTTGCATTTGAATCAATATCTGCCTTAATTAGCTGTCCACAATTCATGTAATTTCATACTGGATTTATTCTCTTATGTGTTTAAGTTTATTAAACTACATGGCGTTTACATACAACATAATGTGCAATAAATGTTCAATTAGTCTCATTAATCTGTATGTTTCTCATCTACATTTACATTTATGCATTTAGCAGACGCTTTTATCCAAAGCGATTTATATTGTATAATCCTATACATTTATACATAGGTATTTGCAATCCCCTGGGATCGAGCCCACAACCGCTGAGCTACAGGAAAGCTCACTATCTACTAAACTTACACTTGTGTTGGCATCATATCAGCTACATTGCTTTCTTTATATTGGTATGACATCGGCAACAAAAACAAATCTTAAATGTATCGTTCATTATTGTTCTTTGTGTGAACGCCTTTACTCTCAATCATGTCGCATCTCTATTCAAGGTCATTCCAAACAACTAGGTCGAGGGTTGTTGGGAGGCGTTGTGAACATTGTGAATAGCATTAGTCTTCATCCAAACCAAAACTACATGAAGCTCTCCAGAGAATACAGTCATCTATGCAAAATGTAGTGTATCTTGAGACATTACATCTGGTCAAGGTCATTTTTGAAAACAATCTACAATATTCTGGTAATTTACGTGGTTTGTCTCAGAAAGGCAAAGGATGAGGAGTTTATGGGTAAGAAAGAGAGTGAATGAGAAAGATTTCCCTCGTTGTCCCGCTGGGGATAAACAGACATCTGTTCTACACCACTTTAGGGGCCTTTAAACTGATGTTTGCCTGTCAAAATGCACGGGCCTGAGGAACAATTACATGATGTGAATTACAACATCCACATAGCTCCAGATCGCTATTATGCTGATTTTTAAAGCATTCCAGAACACCGCGAGTTATATCAGGAGGAGAAAAGTGGAAAAATCACGAATTTGCCCAGAATCTGATGTTCTAGGATGTCCAAATGCAACCGCAATTAGATCTTCATTACAGAGAAACTTTGCCTGAGAAATGTTTTATAAATCCAGCTTTTAGGAAGGGTGGCAAGATGACTTCACTGAAATAAATGATTTCACATTTTAGCAGAATCTCGTCCAAAGACTAAAAAATCTTGAGTATGATTCAATTACCTTACAGATCATAAAGGCTTTGTTTTCAATAAAAAAATATTTAAGACTTAAATTCATTTTTATTCATAAAGTTTAGGTTTAGGGTTATGGTTAGGGATTGGTTTAGGGCTTTAATGTCTCAATAAGTTGCCATAATCTTTATAAATATAATGATTAATTATTGCACAATGTTTAATACAATACTGAGGTGCAAATAGTAATGCTATTTTACACTATTTATAAGTAAATAGCATCTCATTTCTACTTAATCCAAAGAAAATACAGCTATTTTATGGTTAGTGTTAATAAACTATCGCTAAGAAATGCAGCTATTTTCACTTAGTGCAAATAGCCGCTCCCTTAAATAATGGCCGAATTTTCGTTGCTCATGTTACCCTTAAGCCTCCTCATAGACATCATTGTAATTCTCTCTGTCAAGGTCCAGAAAAGTACTGAAGACTTCCATCTGATCACAGTGGTTCAATTGAAGTTTTATGAAGCAACAAGAATACTTTATGTGCGCAAAAGAACCCAAAATAATGACTTTAATCAACATATTCTTCTCTTCACTGTGAGTCTCCGACATGCGTTCATGACAGCACCCCAGTACTTGCGCATCCGGGTTGTGTGCCGAACAACCTTGCCATGAGAGCACCAAGACTCATGCGCATCAGGGGTTGCATGCTCGAACGCTGCATGGATGCGCATGCATCGTGGTGGTCTTGTGAAAGCGCATGTGAACGACACGTGGATGAGTGAAAAATGACAACATTTAGATTTTTTGGTGAACTCTCCATTTAATATGCATCAAAATGATTTACAATAAATCAAATAAACCTTTCAAGTAAGCTTATGAAAACTATTTTAATATAGAATATAGATATTTCAAGTTATTCTAAGCTCAAAAATATTTAATTGGGTTAAAATTGTAGGGGGGGCTTTAAACATTGTTGTGGACAATTGGGGGCTTTGCAATCAAAAAGGTTGAGCTCTACAGTTCTCGGTGCTTGTCTGTGGCATGAGCACAACTTATGAAAACAGACAACATGAAAGTATTTTAGAAGTTGAGAACAAGACCTATCTCATAAGAGGCTATGAAATCTTGTAAAGCAGTTATTAAAAAGGAATCAATAAATATCCATTAGCAGTTTAATTTAGTAGCCTGTGTGCATGTGCGCAGCCTATGAGACGCATTTGTTTGTTTGTTTGTTTACAGGTGCCAAAATAACAACAGCAGTGGGCGGAATGCAGCGGAGGGGTTGGGGTATCACCGTACATTGTTTCATTAATTACAAAACACATTTCACAACCAACTTATTGTTAGTTCCACACCCAAAGGAGAAATTACTCTGCAGACGAAGGCAACAGGGGTTTAGCCTGCCTACGTCTCTTACATAACCAAATACATTACATAAAGTATTACCGCAATAATCCCTGCAGCATTACAGCAGCCCCGGCTCGGCAAAAACCAAGCATGGAAGTTTGGCAAAACAAAAAGACAGCGAACAGGCGTCAAAAACTCAAGTCGAACATTTTATGATGCTGAGCAGATCAGCATGCGTCACATGATTCACCGTCTTTATGAATTTCAAAGCTGATGAGCTACACCGGTCGGGCTACGAGACTCAGGGCCATCGTAAATCACACGTGTGTGAGAGATCACAGGGCTTTCGTATATCATCTTAATGTCCCTGAATCCGTCTTACAAGCGGCGAACGAATCATGAGCGCAATTACAGCTTGCGTCTTGCTGGCGCAACACATTCCAGGTGCCTGCAGGAATGATGACACGAGGGAATGTTTATGAATGTCTGATACGTTATGCATTTGTAACAGATGCAGGAACGATACAAAGCGGCATTACATTTAAGCTTTGTTACTGGATGTCCGAGTGCAAATATTCATCCATTCTACATTTGGCTGATGTTTTATCCCCAAAGCATTGCCAAGGAATCAAACCTATGAGCTTGGAGTTGCTAACTCCCTACTAGTTTAATGATACAGAATTTTGTTTTGCCTTTTTGGGGGTATTGTAGAGCTTTATTTGATAGTATTCTGTAACAAATTTCTGTATTTTCTGTAAGAAATTGTCTGAGTTCCGTATGACAGCATCATTACTGTTAAATGAACAAATGCTTAATGTAGAACCTCCTGTAGAACTGCAAAGAATTATGGTCTAATTGTATTGGCTGGAAAATCCTCAGTAAATCTATATATTTTAGTATATTTTCCCTGTGAATCGTAATACAATAATGTTGTAAAAAAAAGGAAGAATTTTCAGATATTCTTGACTTCAGCAAGGTAACTTTTCTCTTTTTATTTATAAATAAGCAAAGTATTGGTGTTAAAATAAAAAAAGGAGTGAGCAATATTTTCGAAATAAATCAAGTTCATTTTAGTCATAATGATAAGACGAACTTTAACTACACACAAAATAAAGGCCATGTACACGGCAAATGTTGCCACGATCCAGTCTGTGTTTGCCCGTTGTATTGTGGACTTTTATTCTACTTCCTGTCCCGTCACATTTTGTAGTCCTTCTGTTTTCTATTGGTTCTTTGTGATTGTCTATCCAGTTGTGTCTTGTTAACCTTCACTAGTATTTATATCCCTGTGTTTCTCATGTTAGTTGTCTGGGATTGTAGATCTGTAACTATGTTCTTTTGTTGTTTCTTTGTACCTGTGTTCTTTGGTTTTATTAAATATAATCTGCATTTGGATCCAGCTCTACAGTCTCATTGTTACAGATGTGTAGTTAATGATGTATCTTGACGCAGGAAATCTCAGGAAGAGAGGTCCGATTGTTTACTTATTTGTGTTGCCAGATCTTACAAGAAAAAAGACAGCGAACAAATTACATTTTTAAACGGAAACAAATCTAAAATGGAGACCTAAAAATCACAATCTTGGTTCACTATTCAATACACTTGACTGCTTTTGTCATGATTCTGCCACATCATGTCATGTTTCTCTTGATCCAGTGGCAGGATCATGACAGAGCCCCATGTTTTGTGTAGAGAGAGGCACTGATGGCCTTCCATACTCTCCGGCCTTTTCTTTTTCCATGCCCCCTCGTTTACTCATTATGTCTTGTTACTGATTTCATGCCCTGCACTTGTACCCCTCTTGATTTTATCCCTTTATAATGTTTTCTATCCTGTGCTGGTTCATTTTGATCTATTTGATGAGTTCTTGTCAGTCTAGTCTAGTGTAGTTATCTGTAGTCCATGTCAAAAGTTACTTTTATTCTTGTTCAAGTGTAGTTAGTCTTAGTCCTATCTTGTCATGTTATTATATTCCCCTCTTTTTGTTTTGAATTTATTATTAAAAGTCATGTTAAAACCCCTTATCCGCTGTCTGCACCTGGGTCCTCTGTCCTTCTTCCCTCACCGATCATGACTGCTTTATGAGTTCTTCTCAACCTGAATCATTTTTACTGTAGGTTAATGTGTATGGGTTGAACATAGAACGTTGATCAAATTGAAAATCTCACCGAAATAATGGATTAACGGATAAAGAACTGCCGGATAACTTTAGTGTGGAAGAAGTTTCTGCGCAACTCTGCATGACAGAATCTAACATGATGGAAGCCAACAAAGGTGAAGTAGGGGCCGTGATCTGAACCCTCGCCGGGGGCTTCTTGATCTTCTAGATCACCACATTGACTGTGAAGTGAGTACTGTGAACTACACAATCAATAAGCGCTAACTGTCAGGCGATCGATTAATTCACACCTGTATAAGATATGGCTGCCATCACGAAAGCAGATTGGCCCACACATATTTGCTTTCAACTGATGACGCAAGCAGCCTTATTACACTCTACAACAGAGAGAGACAGAGAGAGGAAGAGAGAGAGAGTTTGTGCGTGAGGGGGTGGTTGATGAGATAAAAATGCAAAAAAGCCGCAATGGTGACAAAAACAGAACCGAGGGCAGGATACGAGTACAAGGAGTGAGAAATGCTAAACAAAACTAATGGACGCATTCCCACAATCCCACGCTACAGCGAAGCATTCGGTTACAGTGCAAATCCAGAGATTATAGTTGATGGTATAATCTGCCTGGGAATATCCTATGACCGAACAACTCCCCCTCAGCTCCATATAAACACTGATTGATGTTTTATCTTTGAACACGAGGTTCTTGTTCGGTTCACTAGGGGGCGTCTATTTTACTGCAGAAACTAATCTGAAACCCCAAAACGTTCATGCAGATGAAGAAGATATTTGTCACACTCGGTTAAATACAAATGCTAATTTGGAGAACCGGAGATCCTATTTCCGTAGTAGGAATTCTTTGTTCTGTTGAGAACACAAGATATTTTGAAGAATGTAGGAGTCTTCAAAATAGCTTTTTTCTGTGTTCTTCAGAACAAAGACATTTATACAGAACTCGAACGCGAGTAAACAATGACAGATCTTTTATCTTTGAGTGAACTGTTCCTTTAAGTGTTTTGATATATGAGATTATATCTCACATGCTCTTATAATCTACAGTAGAGATGGATCAACATATTTGGCATGCCGTGCTGTACTGTATGGAGGGGTTTACGCACAAGACTTGCATAAACTGAAAATCTCAAATTTGTAAGATTATGTGAGAGGTGCAGAATGCCATCCTCAACCACTTTATAAACACAACTGCACAGATTAAAAACACAACCCATTTTCCCATGTATTTATGTATTCATGTATCTGACATCAGATTCTTACCTGGTTATGATGGCAGGGGATGGATCGTTGATGAGGATTTGATACCGCAAGCAGAGAAAGAAAGAGAAGAAAATGATTATTTTAGTAAAGTCTTAAAGTTCCAGTCACATGACACATCAGTAAACAAACCAAGATCAAGCTGGAGACGTTTTAAAAGAAGATTACAGATTATTGATGTAATTTGGTCACTAAAATAATACCAAAGAGTAGAAAGATATATTAAGATATACACAGTTTTTCAGTATTTCTGTAATGCATTTATTTGAAAGCGTCCTTTAAACTGACACAGGAACAGGGTGAAATTCTCTGACCCACAAACACCTGTTTTCATTTCCACATACTGTTTAAACATGACTCCGAGTTACTCATAGTTCCCACCGAAAATCATTTGCGCAGCTCTTTTTTACAGCTTTCCATTTCTGACAAATTACCACCTTCTCATCGCTTTTTACAGGCACATCAAAACAACAAAATGCTGCGCTTAAATACAGAGAGAGATCACTTTCATCTAAACCGTGCATCATAACAAGCAGCCGCATTCATTCTCCTTCATCTGACAAAACAGAACAGCTCATTTGTGTATTATCAGAATTGCATCTATAATCCAGTTCCAAATATCTAAATAAAATTTCAGCACAGAGAAAACGTTAAAACCTAAAATTCGCATTTAACTTCGCTTTTGAATGAAATAAATGACAAAATGCAGCTTGAGTCATCATCAATATATTTTTAACCGTGGCGTTTTCACACACTTAGTCACAAAAAAACTTGTCATTTCCATCAAGTTTGCCACGTTACCAAATATAGTTAACATAAATTTGGTGCTCGACATGTCACCTGACACAGCTAAGAATTTTGACATTCACAGTCCTCATTCACATCCATTATAGTGGCATAGTGCATTGCCTCTGTCATAAAAGGCCCAAAAAACCACTCCATGTTCTCCTCTGCAGACTAAATGAGGGTTGAGAAGCCAAAAGCTTTTCAGTGGGCCTCACAGCGGTGCATCAGGACAGCGGTAGAGAGCGTTATTACTGTAAATGGAGCACGCTGACATTGGGTTAAAAGAGGCAGAAGAGCAGTACTGAAACGGTTCGAGGCGTTCTGCTGCCGTCCTCTCCAGCCGAGAGCTTTAAATCCATTAAAAGACCAGCCGGCGTCGTCATGAAAGACAGATTCAGTGGTTTTATATGAATTCGGTGTTCATATTTGTATTTAGGACAGATATAAATGTATTTAAGAAGCTTTTTAAGATTCCGTTATGGTGGTGCATGTTTTTCCTACTTTGAAAATTGGAAAATAAAAAAAATGATTGGAAGAAAACTCTTTTTTTATAATGTGAGATAACAATGTGCAATCAAATTATACAGTTCAAGAATAATTGAGGTTTTTTGAACAGATACAGTAATTGCAATCAAAACACCAGCAAATTTATTTTGAAGGGGTTAGATGTGTACCAGAAAGCCGGTGGCAAATGTACCATGTGTACCAAAATGTATCTGACTAACCAGGCTCACTGTTTGATCCCCCTAAACATTATATACAATATGTGACCCTGTAACACAATACCAGTCTTAAGGTTCAATTTTTGGAATATTTACATCATCTGAAAGCTGAAGAAATAAGCATTCTATTGATATATGGTCTGTTAGGATATAACACTATCTGGCGGAATAACAAGTGTTTACAAAGCTGGAATCTGAGGGTGCAAAAAAAAGCTAAATATTCAGAACATCGCTTTTGAAGTTGTTAAGCTGAGGCACTGTAGCAGGCCATCAATTCACAAAAATAAAATTTTTATTTTTAAGTTTTTACAATAGGAAATGTATGAAATATCTTCATGGAACATGATCTTTACTTGACATCCTAATGATTTTTTGCATAAAAGAATACTTTGTATTTTTGGCGATAACTAAAAATGTTCCAGTGCAACTTAAGACTTGTTTTGTTGTCCAGGGTCACAAATGACGAACACCAATAATAAATTGTGTAACCGCTATACCTCAGAGATGACATATTTTTGTATGCAAAATTAGCATTTAAGGACTTCCTGTTACATCACGACAAAGTTTGGGGTTTCTGGTAAATCGACCACAATAAGGTCTGTGGTTAAAACAATCTCTAAATATTGACATTACATAATAACATAAAACACACCAGTTATAACCCATTCTAGATTTTTTTAAACAACGTGCAGAAAGCGCAGCCTGAAACGGTTTCATTAGGATCCTTTTCACCGTTGCAGCTATATGTTTTATTAAAGCGTGACGGCGAAGATGGAAAGGATAGACATTGAAAGTTACAAAACTGAAGCTGTAGAAGGCGATGACATCAAAATGTTTCTATATAAATTTTGATGTGTGAG
This sequence comes from Triplophysa dalaica, assembly GCF_015846415.1. Classification (NCBI taxonomy): domain Eukaryota; kingdom Metazoa; phylum Chordata; class Actinopteri; order Cypriniformes; family Nemacheilidae; genus Triplophysa; species Triplophysa dalaica. Next base: position 11,723,178 of record NC_079565.1, on the reverse strand, counting down.
TGCCTATCGCGCATGAGCGGTAACGTTACATATTCCGTTCGCGTTGCAATGGGGAGCGTACACCGCGCGACTGAACAGCAGGTGTAGCAATTGCAAGTTCGCATTACGTTATATTAAATACAATCACGAGCAAGCATCTTCAAAAAGCGACTTATAAAGTTCGAACTGTTTCTGAGTATGCTATGATGAGAAATAAGGGTCAGTAGAGGAAGGAGGATCGACAGAGTGATGCGATCGCTTTCCTCTCATATATCAAATTTAAGTTTATGTTTTATGATTAAAAATATGATTTCAGGAAATCATGAAGCCATTGAGACTATGTAAAGCACAGCAGACATTACGTGCATGTTGGTACGTGTAGTTACATCTTGTTTGCGAAATTTGCACAATTAAAAGGTTCTGTATTTTGACTGCAACTGTCATGCATCCTTTTTTAAACAGAGCTGGCCATAGCGAAGAAAAAGATACAGATTGCAGCTTTAAGGAAACTATTAGATTAGATAGCAAAAAATATTAGATTATGGACGTGTCGTATCAAAGCAAGATATTGTCTAGGTTGAAACGAGGAAAGATAAGGATTTACCCCAAAAGCACTCAACCCAATCCTCTTTAAAATCCATCCAAAGCTGTCACAATTAATTACGGCCCTGTGACACACGGTTCCCACATGAACCGCACTTTTAAAAGAAGTCATCTCAATTATCCTCTCTCCTCATGTAATCTAAACCCCTCTGTTTCTATCTGAACCGGGAGCCAAAGGTTCTGAAACATCTGGGCCCTTAAAAGGGGTCTGATGGCCCTCAGCGGTAAATGACAGAGACTAATCATCGAAAACTGTGGCGATTTGCCTCCCTGCAACTCCGCGGCCCCCGACTCTGAGATGATGAATGAGTGGTAGATGAAGATGGGCAGATGTGTTAGTAATTGCTCTCTGTGTCCTTATTATAAAAGCGTCAAACAGACGTGTTCAGTGGCATTAAACGTCAGCCTGGGAAACATCGAAGGGCTTGGATTTGTGTGAAAAAAGCACGAAAAGGAACCGGTAATTGTTAGAAAATCAAATAAATAAATAATTAAGAATCTGTTCTGCACAGGTATTTACAAAGTAATTAGTGTTGATTTAGATTTTAAAACACCTTCTGAACTTAAAAATAAATCTTCTCTGACAATATGAACTGCTGTGTAAAATATGCAGTAGCCCCATGACTCTTACGTCAACATTTTCCTCTGAAGTGGCACAGACCAAGACACTGAGATACGACCTTCATTAGTTACCGAATTTTCAAACCCCGGCTTTGACGCCTCGAACAAATGAGTCAAAATAATATACTCATGTGTTACTCTAATACGCATAATTATTTAATTTGCCTATAAATTAGAGAGTAGTCAAGTGAAGGAACCTATTAAAACCTCATGAATTTATGTATTTGACAAAAAAAAAACAGGATGATCGGTTTAAATTGCCCGTCAGGGCTGTAAATCGCTCACGACAACGGCTGAGATTATACCAGATGAAATAATCATGGGGAGGAATCCTGATGAGCAAGTGTGTGTTTTCTTACTGACACACAAAGACAGATACAACGATCTCAGAAATCCCATGAATTAATTGGTGTTGTCACACAGTATTTACACTTCTTCATAAACAACAAGAGTTATGCAGGTGCAGAGAAGGTAGCCAATCCTAACAGAGATCAACTACATATCAAAGTCTTAAAGAAACAGTAGGAGGATCCTATGATTTCACGATGAGGAAAATGCAGCATATAACAGAATTTGATGGAATGTCACAGAATCTTGCAAATTTAGAATTTCTTAATTAGAAAGTATAATGAACAGCTATTAAAATTATACTACAAATAATGTCAAGAATTATTCAGCTGCTGTTTAAATATGTAACCTTTATTGTTCTGTGTGTTTCTGTGTGATTGTATAGATTGGCATGCACATGCAGAGGGGGTCGAAGGGTGCTTGAGCCCTTAAGCCCAAAGTGCTCTTTTTGATGCCCAACGTGCCCTTTTTATGAATGGACAAAGGTGGAAAAAATGGAATTAATTTCCAAATTGACACATTTTTTATTATTTAAAGTTTCAACTGTTAAGGTTAGTTATTGAACGATGAACTAAAATGAATGACTGCACTGGCATTCAATACCACTTACAGTATACAATGTTGTATATTTCTCAGTGTTAGTTCATGTTAGCTAATGCTCTTACTGATGTTATAACACAGCTCGTCGGAATGTTTGATTCTGATTGGCCAGTCACGGCAGTTTCGTCATTCCCAGATAACAACCTGTCAAAACTAATAACAAACAGTATCCCCGATGCAGCAAATCATTTTGACAGTTTTTTTTACAAATTAAACATACACTTATTTTATTTTATTAAATTTATTTACAAATGATTAAAACAATTTGGCCGTTCGTGACATCTGAACTTTATTTCTTACTTACGAAAGTAAACGACTTTTCCTCGCCCAGTGTCTTTAGTTAAATTTGCTTATACATTATTTTTCAAATTCACATTTCATGTCCATTTTTTTCTCAAGTAGCTGTGTAATAAGCAGGTTATCGCATCGGGTCCTGATCACACTGCCGGGGCTTATTTCTGAGATGACAACAACATTATCCCTTACTTAACAATACAACCCTATTTTAAAGTGCCACCACTTATATTTTCTCTCCAGACTATAAGAAGTTGTAAACCTTTATCCACTGGTGTCACCACTGCAGAGTATTACTCCAGAGAATAGCGTGATTTATACAAAATCTAAATCTCACTTTTGTTTTACTTCAGTTCTTTAATAACGTTCCTATCCAAATTTTTTGTTTGTTTTCCTCATAATTGCTTTTCTGCTTTAGAAAACAGGATCACAAGGACATGTGGACCCAAAGAAGTCATCAGCTGGTTTTCTGCACACGTTCCTCTGACACCTCTCCATTCACGTTAGGAGTACAGGCAAGGCGTGATGGGGGAGGTTGTGACCTTTAGTGATGCGAGTGGAATGTTGCCGGGTTAACAGTCAGTGTGTATACAGAAAAATATGTCAATCTGATTTAGGAACCCAGAAAACCTAGTCTATTGGATTAGACATCAAGACTCGGTGAGCATGTAGCCAGTTAGTCATAAACATTTTTCCATGGGCCTCCACAGGATATCAGCATCCTGGTTAGCATTCAGAAGGTGTCCCGGGTTCGCCTGGTGATCAGGTAGGATGGGACAAGATGCTACCAGAGGCAATTTGTCTTCCGGATGAGTCCCATCTGATAAAAAGGACCTAATAACACTGACAAACGAAAATAATATATATCTGATCAAATCCAATCACCTTTTTTCTTTTAATTAAAGAAAGCTTTTGTCGAGGGCTGCATGTGGGATCGTCTTGAGCTTTGTTTGAGGTGAAAAACATATCAGATCCAATATAAAATATGAAATGAAGAGATGGAGGAAATGCTCCATAGATTTTATACTTCCTCACACGCAAGACTGGGATTGAAATAAAGCAGAGCGTGATTAAATTTGACTACATTTTTTTATCCGTGGCCTCCGCGCCTTTGGTGCTAATGAGTATGTTTAACCAAAATATCGTTACGTTCTATTTAATGTTGAAACATTACCCTTGAAACAAGAAAACATGATTTGACTCAATGATTCACAGATGACCTTATCACTATCACACCCTTCCAGTAAGCACACTTGCGTACTTCACACAAGAGTCGAGATGTTATGTTTGTCACACGGTGTTGACCAAACCGTGACTTGCCTGGAGCATTTTCAACAAAAAACACAAATGGTGTCACACTGAAGTAAAGATGTTTCTTCGTGCCCCAAAGGTAAAGTAGTAAAACTACTGAATTAATGTGAAAATGTATCATGTATTTTTGTCACTTTAAATCACTGAGGTAAGCGTAAAAAAACAAAAGCATGGGCTTGCTGATGTACTCTGTGTAATTATCTAATATGATGTGAACAAATACAGTTATTTGACAGGCTGCCATTTGCAAAAATGATGGTTTAAACCTTTTGACTGAAATACGTTCTCTCCACGTACCGACAGAACGCAAATGAAAAATTATGTTTATAATATCATAATAGAGTGATGACATTTTCTAGGTGTCAGGATCTATTGTGAATGTTATGTGCGTGTGTATACATGAAAGAGAGAGTTTGTCAGTATGATATGCGTTCACTGTAATGTACTGTAATAAGTAAAGTGAAAACTGAACATACATTTTGCTTAAAGTAATAGTTTACCCAAAAAGGGATCAGTATAATGAGCTCAAAGTACTCGTATGCATTCATGTTTTTCCATTTTAGGGCGATCTGTGCCTTTAAGAAGCTGCTTGATATAATGACTAATGTACCATTTTGCAAATGCCGGGCAAAGGGTGACTGCATTCATTTTATCCAGACGATGAAAGATACAGTAACACAGTTTTGATTAATTTGTAATCGTTTTTTGCCCAAAAACAGTTTTGTTATTCCACACGGTGCTGTTAATATGTATTATAATGACAATTTAAAGCGATAGTTCACCCGAAAATAAAAATTATGTCATCCCCCTCTTGTCATTTCAAACCTGTATGACTTTCTTTCTTCCGAAGAACACAAAAGAAGATATTTTGAACAATGTTGTTAACTGGCCCCCACTCACTTGCATTGGTTTTGGTGTCAATAAGAAGTGAATGGGTGTTCGCTTACCGTCTTTCTTTAAAATATCTTCTTTTGTCTTCTGCAGAAGAAAAAGTCATACAGGTTTGAAAAGACAAGAGTGTGAGTAAATGATGACAGAATTGTTTATTTTGGGGTGAACTATCGCTTTAAATTGTCAATATAAGGGCCATACATATAAACAAAACTGTAGAAAGTGTCTCGCCAAAAAAATGTTTAAAATAAATGAAAATTGTGTTACTGTATCTTTTATCGTTTAGTGTAGTCACCCTTTGCCTAGCATTCGCAAAAATGTCCATTAGTCATACTATCAAGCAGCTTCTTAAGTTCACCCTAAAATGGAAAAACATAACCGCATTTAAGTAACTTCAGCTCCTTAAACTGATGCCTTCCTCAAATTGCCTCTCAAACTCTCTCTCTCTACATCTCTCCCTGTATATATACCGTAAATCCTTGTATTCTATTATTTTCTCTCAAATTATTTACAAACTCAAAGTACATCATTCAAACACAAAATCACATACATCATAAATCGCATGTTTCCACCCGCATGTGGAATGTATGTGACCTTCTAATCGTAGCTCCGTAGCAGAGCTCAGGATTAAATTGCAGGTGCACAGAATCTGTCACTATCAATATCTCTCTGTTTCCGACGCCACGCGCACCGTAACGCAAACCAGCGCCGTGGCTCTCACGCCAGTCAACATGAATCGTTTCCAACCAGCAGAGGTGAAAATCTGCTCCCTTGCTTCTGCAATTCCCACCGCTGTGAAATCTGGGACTCATTCACTGCTTAACTACTGCAGTTCAGAACCGCTTTTATGTGCAGCGGGGTAAGAAATCAATGACTTATAAAGCAGAAAACGGTAATCTGCATTTAATTAAGAGCTATTTTATCGATTATTTGTCGCTAGTCCGGGCGGAAACTACAGAAAAAAAGGGTAGAAACAAAGAAGAGACAGTTAAGCAAAGAAAGTTGAAAAAGAGGAAAGAAAGAGAATGGAAGTAATCGAATTCGGCTTGTTAACTGGCCCCCACTCACTTGCATTGGTTTTGGTGTCAATAAGAAGTGAATGGGTGTTCGCTTACCGTCTTTCTTTAAAATATCTTCTTTTGTCTTCTGCAGAAGAAAAAGTCATACAGGTTTGAAAAGACAAGAGTGTGAGTAAATGATGACAGAATTGTTTATTTTGGGGTGAACTATCGCTTTAAATTGTCAATATAAGGGCCATACATATAAACAAAACTGTAGAAAGTGTCTCGCCAAAAAAATGTTTAAATGCAGCTGTGGGGCGGAGTCTTTTCCTCTCACATCAGCAACTTAATAATTTACAGTTTTATGTAACTTGATGAGGGATTCTGCGCTCATCAGTTGCCGTAAGATCATTTCAGTCGCCCCCTCCGGTTCTCCTCAGAATGGGGATAAGTCGTCGAATTTGGAGGAGGAAGAAGCAAAGTTTCACACTGACGTGTTGGATTTACGCAGAGGAACGCTCAAATTTGTTAATCAAAGCAAAACCACGTAGCACACGTCAAATTATTTGCGGGTGGAGAGTCTGTGCGCTTGTGCTGGCATATTTTTCTGCTGGTATCGAGAGCTTTCTAGAAAACACACTCCCTGAACGCCACTGTTTACACAAACACTGCACAAGCAAACAGTCAACAGGAAGAAACATCCCTGAGACAACTTCAGCAAACTGCTGCACGAATGCTTGGAATGAAGCCACTGTCTGACACAAATACGTGCTTCTCACCGTTGTTTTGTCAACTGGCACATATCTCTACATTCTTATTGGTTCTGGATCAGGGTTTTTCCAGGCTCTAAATGAGAATTGTGTGGGCATCCTGATATTTTTAACACACGTAGGCCTCCCGTGCATTTAAGTGGCTTAACCAAAGTGACTTTGACATAATAAAAGGAAAGGGGACCTAGTAACATTAACGGGATCAGTCCCGGAAAGCCCCCTGTGTGAACGAAAGGCATCCCGTAAGGGGTGTTAAAAATTACAATGACGTAGCTATCATCTGACTGTTTGAACGGGGGATTCAAAAAGCACTTTGGTATATAAAGTTTGCATATCAACATCTAACGTCCGATCAGCTGCCATGTTGTTCAACACAATGTAAACACTTGCACTGTTGTAGAACGTCACTACTGCTTTTCTGACACGCATACTATACGTCACGACAAGATCATGTCACATGACTGTACAAGATCTTTACGGGATGTGTGTGAACGCACTCACAGATTCCAGAAAATCACGGGCAGTGTGAATGAACAAAACGATCCCGAGACAGATTACGGAACTCATTTTCAGAGTATTTTCCAGGATCTCTTTGTGAAAAGGGCTTTAAATGACTAAAATGAGCAAAGCTCATTCACATCTTGAATTCTCTGTGGTTCACTTTAAATGATTCAATGATATGTTATATCCGCTAGTACCTTAAAAGTTCAATAGTTTCAATGAAATGGTTCAAATGAGTAATTCTTGTGCGAATCGTTCTGAAAGCAATGTGCGTTAATGGTGAACTGGCTGTGTACAGTATACGCTGATTCAACGATCCAACTGCACAGCTAAAGACATTACAATGATGTATGTCATTTTCATTTTAAGAAATTTCAAGAAATTAAACACACTTGGATGCAAAACAAACCCTGAAACACAGCCAGCCGTGGAAACCGTGAAAAACAGCCAGTTCTTGTTCAGCAAGTCTTTTTAGCGTCTCAGTGTGCCGATAACGAAACAGCACCTTGATTGTAGCGTAACGCCTCAACTGCAGTTACAAATGACATTCTGTTAAAGGAATGCAGCATTTCTTGTGAAGACACCCGACATGACAGGCACGACATTTGATGAAGGCGTCCGCCTCGAATGTCTCTATGCAAGAAAAACCCTGTGGATGATACCTGTCAAACAATCACATCAAACCAATGAACTTCAGGTAACCAGAGCCATTGAGATAGTTCTGCCAACGGAAGTCCAAAAGACGAGCTTCACGTGATTCATGGAGCCTTCAGATAGATCCGGGAAGTTATGTTTTCTCTTTAAATGCTTTATTTCTTTCATCTTTTTATTCATTAACTGGCTTTTGTCATTAATTTTTTTAAATGGGTAAGAAGTTCACCTCAGTTGGTCTGTTTAGTCACAGCTCCATGCGTTACTAGTAACTTCCGGGAACTATTGAGAGCCTCCATGAAACGTTCAATTGGAGTCAACGTAGTTGACACAACTCTCTCTTTCAATGGCTCTGCAGGTAACTAGCCTTGAGCACTAACCACTACAACACCAAACCAAGCCAATGTCTTTAAAACTGCAATCTGTATCTTCTGGTTCTCTAACTGGATCCCACAGGAATTTGTAACTATTTGAAGTTATAATTTAGTGGCTAATTTTTATGACATGGACGATAATAATTGTACATTTTATTTAGGTTTTAGTGACGAGGTTCAGGAATGGGCTTAGGGGAGGGGCTTCAGTGTTGCTCTTTTGTAAGAATCGCACGTTTTTGTACGATTCACGTCGTACGAATTCATTCGAATTAGCCACTTCGTAAAACAGTTTCAAATTCCTGTGGGGTAATGTTGCTATTTCCTTAAAATCATACCTGACAGCTCAACTTAATCATAATTATTATAAGCTTACAATTGTGAATCGGGATATGGTAAGGAAACAGTTTAACACAATTGTTTATCTAATTGATTCGTTGAGCCAGCATGCGGCCATTTTGAGTGAGAATAGTGATAAACTTGTTTACATCCAAACGTGACTAAACTAGCTCATAATATGAATCATTTTTGCTCACAAATGTATCAGGGTTGCATACATTTTTCTTATGAGACATATAACCCTTGAGCTGTTTGGGTTACTTTTATTATATATTTGTTTTTGGAGTGGGTCACTGGGTCTCTATTCACTTGCATTACAAAGCTAGGTATAGCCAGGTTTTGTATTATTATTCCTTTAGATGTGTTCGCCAGTAGACAGGAAGAAAAAGATATGGCAAGAATGTTGTTCTAGGGTGAACTGTTACTTTAGGGTTCATATTAATTGAAGACATTCTCTGTATTGGAACACCCCTTCTAATGAACAGGTTTGACTACTTTGGTAATTTCCCTTAGATATTAAGATATTCTAGAATTGTTTGAATAACTCTATAGCAACAATTTGAACAGAGCTCTTTTCTTTTCAATCAAGACAAATTCTAAAAAATAATGATTCAAAAAGAAAGGATTGACTGGTCTGAATAAAGCCCAGACCTGAGCTCAGGAGCTAAACAGTTTGAGTCAAATACTCATCACTCAAACCCATCAATAGCTGGGGTTTCCATCCAAACGTAATGCAAATCTTTTCGCAATAGTTCGCAATAACAGGATGAAAGACTAATGCGAAATTGGCGAAAATTGTTTTTCGCAAAAAAGAAAAAACACCTGAAGAGAGTGTACATTTTTTTGGCGAATTACGTTTTTTATTGCGAAATTTGGCATTTCCATTACTCGTTTATGATGCATAATTTCAAAATCTGCATTAAACCAGGGTGATGAAAACCTGGCTGATGACTTGTACAGTAATACAGACATTTCATATGAGAAAAAAGCCCTCACAAAACATGCAACAAAGATGTAAAAAAATTCTTAAACATGGTATTGTTTGGTGTAGTATTAATATTTGATTTGATTTGAAATCGCAGAATAGATAAACATGTTTAATAAAAGGGAGTGTCTCAAAATGTTTGTCCATATGCAGTAGTGTAACCATAGTGCCATCTACAAGTTGATAACGATACCAGAAACAAATTTATAGTATGTTGCTCAATGCCACTTTTGATTAAGAAAAAACAACCAAATAAAAAATTCTAAGAAAAAAACGTTGATAAATTAGAATAAATATCCGGACTCAGATATAAATCTGCATCAACAGAAAACAGTTTCTCCACACTGAGACAGCTGAAAACACCCAGACGAGTCCAAATACTGCAGAAAGAGAAGATCTATGACAACTCAAGTTTGTGTGGGAAGTAAAAGAGACATCTACACTGAGCAAACTCAGGAAACTCCAGCATAGACATTTCCTATATCTACTGGGTGTCTTGATGTTGCTTGAGGACACATTGCTGGTTTTTGTCCATGTAGTTGCAGATGATTGTTACTGTGGGCTGGAGAATACATCGTGTTGTGTAAGTGTGTACTTGTGAGACGTGTGTTTCCAGCTCAATTGTTGTGGTCTTTTAGTTGATGTCAGTTGGCATTTTATGGAAATAATGTGTGTTTAACTTTCTGTATAGATAGTTTCAAAGCAAATACATACAGGTGCATCTCAATAAATTAGAATGTTGTGGAAAAGTTCATTTACTGAAGTAGTTTAAATCTTTGGTTCTTTTAATTCTGATGATTTTGGCTAACAATTAACAAAAACCCACCAAATCTGAAAATTAGAATGACATGGTGACATGCCAGTCAGAGAATCAACTCTAAACACCTGCAAAGGTTTCCTTAGCCTTCAAAAAGGTCTCTCAGTTTGGTCTCTCAGCTTATTAAAGATGCTTATTTCATTTTCCACTAGGATTTGGCACCTGCCCACACTTCCAAAAGCACCAAAAGTTGGTTAAATGACCATGGTGTTGGTGTGCTTGACTGCCAGGAAACTCAGCAGACCTGAACCCAATAGAAAATCTCAACAACAACTCTTCACCACGTGACAACAACTCTTCGCCAGCCATTTTTAGCCCTCCCCTCCAGGCCCAAATTACAACAAACCAATAAAAAAGGGAAGGGCAAAATAAAGCCCCGCCCTACATCTTTTTCTAATTTCAGAAGCCGTTTCACTCAGATACACGTCATGATACAGAATAAAAGTCAATCGCAACTACCGTTTCATGGTGACTTTAACTTCCAGTAGACATTCATAAACAATAGAGTCCCTGTAGATTATTTCTGATAACAAGCTAAAGAAACCGTGAAGAACCACAACTTGGCTAAACTTGTCTCTCAAATATTTTTATTATAGACTCCTATCATTGCATTTTGTCCGTATGTTTTTGTCTGTCAAACTATGTATTTGCATACTGCAACACACCCTGCATTCATAAGGGAAGTTAAGATCTTACGTCAAAGATATTAATACCACTTAATATTTAACCCCCAATTACAATACAATGAATGGAGAAGAATCCAACGCTCAATATGGCCGCTCTAGTGAAGGAAGTCCCGCCTTCAATTAAAACGAGCCAATCGTCAATAAGTATTGATTGACGATTATCAATGCTAGCTAGCTATATCATAATCCTCTTCAAAACCACCCATGGTTCCTTTAAAGGAACACGAAACCTCATAAATAATACAAAACTGTTCCATCAGTATATCTTTATTTATTTGCGTACCTATTTGAAGAACGGGCACAGTCAACATTCCTAGAACAATCTGTACGTGTACAGTGTGAGTCAATCTTACGAATCCATCTTACTGCAGAGCATCATGGTATAGCTGAGAGCCAGCTATCTCTCCCTCTCACTGTGTTGTACTGCGCTGTAGGAGTCATCCCTTTCTGTGAGTCACCAACTGAAAGCGAGCGATAAAGAGCCATACAGCAAGAGAGAAATAGAGGCCAGAAGGCTCAGAAGAGGGGGGGTGCTTCCTGAGCTTTTCATTCATAAAACGCTGCAGTGCAGCATGCTCATATTCACATTCACGTGTGGCGGAACAGAGGCGGACGGGTGCGAAATCGATAGCGAGCAGTGGGCTGAAAAGTATAAGACGACATTGAATTGTAGCAGCCAAGCTGCAGAGTTTAAGGCTTCATTCCAAACCCCAGAGAGATGCCTACCTAAGCAACATTTTAAGCCATTAAAGTATGGACGCACTTGTGACGCAAAGACTGTTCTCAATGCAACCACGTAATTGTATGTTCTCTTATGAGATCAAAATGGCACACAGAATCACATGTATCCTTTGCGCAATCCCAGAATGCATTGCGAAGAAAGGCCAAGATCAGTTTGGTATCATTTTAGTATCCATTAAACGTACGTATATGTAGTCTGTGTAGAAAAGTCTTATGCTGTTGTTTGCCAGCTTCATTTCTTTATTTAGTTACGGTGTAACTTTTTGGTCAACCCGCGTCACATTTCGTCACTTCTCTACAACTAAAAAGGTCGTAATTAAAAAAGAAATGTTATTTTGTATTAACAAACATTCTAAGCTTGCAAATGTTTAAGGACTTTTATTATATAAATTGTAACAAACAATCAGACGTTATATACTCACTTTATATACTGCTATACAGTGTGCTGTCTCAATCACTGAATACTTCAATAGTGGGCACCATTATATTATGATGTCTATTTAGGAAGTAGACAGCGAGACAATTTACCAGAAAAGGAGCTTTGTCTCCAAGTCCATCAAATTTACGGAGCTATAAACCTGAAATGAATGGAAGGTTATTTAACCGAGAAGAATAACATATTGATCACTGCTGTCATTACAGTCTGCACTCATCACCACTTTCATAATCACCTTCACAATCCAACAGAACTGTAGTCAGCAGCTTTACTCCTTGTATTACCTTAAAAGATTAATTTTTCTCTGTGTTATATCATCTTTTAATTACATTTCAGAATTTGCATTAAGGTTTAGTGCTGATCAGGGCTTATCAGGTGAGCTGCTCTCAGAACTGAATAATGACAACAAAAGCAGACTTCAGCTAACGCTGCAAGCCTTTAGACTCACCCTTCACACGCTGAAATAAAAATACATTGGAGCCATCTCCACGGATGTACAACACTGTGTCCTAACCGAGCGTGACACATGATCACAGATCACCCCCACAAATTACCAACCATATTTTGACGAACATCGAGGTCCAGTGATAATATTAGTCCTGTGCGAATCGGCATCTCTGTGATTTGGCAGGCTCATATATCATTTTTCAAGGTTTTATCCACCGTTTGCGAATAATGGAGGCTGTTTTGAAGTGTTTTGGTATTATTAGGGGTGCTGGGTCATACACTGTCATTTTGGCCCGCAGTCTCCGTTTTATCATGGAAACTCGTAACATTTGGGACCCGAGAGTAGTGATCTTCTGTCGTTCTGATGTTCTGATGTGGGGAGGTCATTTTTAAATCACGCGAAGTCTCCAGATAATACTAATCCCATGCGAATTGTGCTAATGTGTAGCCTAACGTTACGTGTCTAACCAAATTCACAGAAGGCTATAACTTAGTTTACTACGCAAACTGCTATCCAATCATAGCAGTGGGCGGTTGCTTCAAAGTCTTGGAAGTTTGTAAAGCCGGCCTCAAAACCGGAGTAGAAAATAGTCAATTACTTATTGATATTGATGTTGTTGAATGTAAAAACAACGTGAACATCATAAGTAGACCTCATACAACTGTATAAAGCAATAAACAAGGCCAATTCATGACACCTTTAAATAAATTGTATATAATACATAAAAATGTAATGAAATTACAACTACAAAAATCTAAAAATGTATCTGTGCCTCTAACTCTTTATGCTAATGCAGTTTAAAATCTCTGTGTCTTATGTATGATTTTTTTTAAACAACTATTAAAAAAGTGGAATAAAATGAATAAAGTGTAGTGCAAAAAAAGGAAAATACGAACTATTGAACTGTAAAAATATATTTGTGGTTCTAGTTTTTACAGTAAATGCAGTTTAAAATATTAGTATTTTAAGTGTATTTTTTTAATTAATGCTAAATAAACAGCATAGAAACATAAAAATTACAAAAAAATAATAAAGGAAAATTAAAAAATGTAAAAACATTTTTTTGCATCCCATTATTTTCACTGTAAATGCAGTTAAAAAGGTTTGGTTTTGTGCGCTTTTATTTTTTATTAATATGAAATAGAATAAAAGCATACAAATAAAATATATATAAATATACATATTTTTGCCTTTAAATCTTTAAGTCGTTGGACATCAAAGTAGTCATATATAAAATTGAACTGTAGACACATAAACTTTTATCTCCAACACCAGCATCAGAGCAAACACACAGATACACAAGCGCTCTAATCTCTCATTGTGAGTGACGCCACTCAAAGCAAATCCTGACTCCTAATCTGAGGTGCACAGGCGAAGCAGTCTCAATGAGGCCGAGAAACAGCAGCGCTATTTTTAGAAACACCATTTCACACACTCTTCCTCAGCACTCCTCTGCCTCAGTCCTGTATGAGACACACACATACGCACTTCCCCATCACAAACGTCCCTCTCATGCAGAACTGCAGTGAGGACACCTTGTTCTCATGGGCTTAATATCTCTTTTTGTTCTCTTCTCAAGTGTTTAATTAGGCCAGTTTCCTTTCAGTGTTTTAACTTATACAGTACACATTGAACCACTGGATCCTCAAGTATTCAGCAGCATCTTCACTCATTCGCTTTGGTGGAAATCCGCTGCCACACAACTTGAGCGCAATGTTCCTAGATTTTTCTGCAGCATTTGGAATTCACAATATTTAAGAAGAGTGTTTATTACAATTTATAGCTAATTTGGATTGTTCTTTCAGGCTCTCTAACACAACACCACGCACATATACAATATGCAAAAAAATTCCATATACTTGCCTTCTAAAAAACGTAAAACAAATTTATAATATATATATATATATTCTTAAAAACAGAAAGTTATATAAACTCTCAAATCATTGACAGTTTGTTACCTTTGGGTGAATGCAGGTCTTAAGGTGGTCTTGTTCAATTTGGCATTCCCCAGGGATTGATTTTGGGTCCTTTACTTTTTTTGCAATCAGTTGTCCAGACATCACAAAGCAAAAGAAAAACACACCACAGAAAATGTGTTACTTTTCCCAATCTGACACACCACACCCTACCCAAAAACAGGCAGCCTGACCACAACATGCCTAACATAACCTTGTCTGACACAACACATCCTGACACACAACACAACGGAGAACGAGGTGCAAATTGCATCCCCACACACCACATGTAGAGCAAAAGACAAGCGACGAAAAAGAGACTGGTACCTCATCCACCCCTGAGTGAGTACAGAGGAGTGAAAGTGTATGTGTGTGTGTCAGCTGCGGGCCTGACGTGAGACCACCTGGCCCGACCGCAATGTCAGTATGGCGTCTAGGATATGAGCAAACAGCCTGCTGAGGAGAGAGAAAGAGAGAGAGAGAAAAGAGGAGATATCGAACAACCGGGAGAGATGAGAGTCCACATCATAAACCAAAACACCAAACCTCAGCTCTTGCAGACCAGTCTACTACAAAGCCAACCTCACCGATGATAAAGCCTGATGGTCAAGCCAGAGATCAAAGACGCTTTTATTTAGAATTAGTGGAGAAAACAGGCTACAACAATATCTGACAAACCCAACTACAATGGATTATCTGCAGATGCTAATGTTTCATCTCCTTACATCTTATTCAACATTTCCTTTCAAATCTGCTATTTAATCAAATCCATAGCTTCTCTAGGTCAAAAACACTGGGCTTATGGTTATAAAAAAGATAAGAAGAATATCACAGAAGAGAAGTCACATCAGACCATACAAACGTCAAGCAAATCAATGCATACAGGTGCTTTGAAGTGTAATCCATTTGATGTGAGGTCAGGATATAGCACCTTTGGTATTTGTATGGCTTTTATTCCTTCTTTCCGATCCTATCTAAGATCTTCTTATCCCCAACTAAACCGATGTTTAAATATATCGGAAAACAATGTTGGTGCATTGACCGCAAAATTGTATTAACCACCAAGCTATTTTTACAGAACTTTTTTAACAAAGCAAACTGGAAGATATACTATCAAAATCATTATTTTGTTAAATTTTACACTTTACTAAGAAAAAGCTACTAATACTAATTATTTAAAAATAATAATTATGACTTCATGGGCATTTGGGGTGCAGGTTTTTATTATTGGATTTTAGTGCAGGTTAATATTATTGGAGATTCTTGTACTTGTTTAGTTTAAAAATTACATTTTAAAATCTTTGTTTTGATTTAAAATGTGTATTAATATTAAATAAATTTTACATAACGCATTTTTTTATTAAATTAGCATAGAATAGAAAAAAGCATACAAATGTAAAAACATATTTGTTGTGTCTTTTTTTATTGTAAATGCAGTTTAAAATGTTTGTATTTCATGTGTCATTTTCTTTTCTTTTTCATACTCAAAACTGTCTTCATACCTTACCCTGATTTGCAACTGTAAGCTTATTATAAATTATTTACAATAACCAGGATCATCAATATTGTGATAATAATATAAATAATCAATGGCAAACAACTCCGTGTATTAAACATCACAACCAAACCAAAGCAATAAAAACGCTGAATTAAGAACCTCTGAATCAAAACTTTCCGTTCAGGGTTCTTAAGACAGGTTGGGTAAACAAAGAGTTTCTTTTCTGTTCATTTTAAATGCCTTTGTAATATCAGTAAAGCCATATTTAGAGGCAGCTATTCAACAATAAACCGGTTTCACCCAATGGAATGCATAGAAAAGACAACGCTATATCCTAATACTCTGTGCACAGCTCTGTAACAATAAGCTAGCTGAACAAAACCCCTGAAAGAGTTTTAGCTGGTCTGCTTTCAGTAGAAAAATGAAGCTTATTTGCTCAAAACGTTGAGCCATTTTAAGCCCGCTGTGCTGCGTGATGTAAGCAGGAAGAATTTGCAACGTGAACCCCAGAATTAATCCGTTTGTTTGATATTTCGTTCACATTATTGAAACTTGAAAATGTCAAAGAACGTGAGCTTCAGGAATCAAACCACATAATGAAGAATGAGATTGAAAAGAATGGGAAAAATAGAATAGATGGACGAAAATGCTCTTTTAATTAATTCAACCATTACATGAAAGATGAAGAGAAATGGCAGATGCTTCAAAGCGCAAGGAAAGAAAGTTCAAGATCCGCACTGACGCTGTACAATGACCTGTGAAATGAACTGCCCTGTTTTAGCACACTGCTCAAAATCATTAGAGTGAATATTCATTAGAATGAATAAAGTTAGTGTCTCGCATACTATAAAAAAGACGCATGTGATCTCATTAGTATCAAGTGCCGTGCTGTTGCAGCAGAAGCCCATTTACGCTCATAGGATCATTTTCATCATCAGGATTTTTGACTAGATTTTTGGTAAAAATAGCATCTCAACATCCTTAAAGACACAGACTTCTTAGACCGGGTCACTAAGTTTCACGGCATGGAGAAAATATAAACATTGATCAAACTTTCTACTTTTGTGTTAAAGTAATTCGGGTAAGAATAACAGTAAATCATAACAGAACATCAAGTAGCTTTAGTTTGTTTAAAGTATAAATGAAATTTTGAAAAACAAATGTTCTTTAAGGTTTAAAGTAAAGTAAATGCAAACTTTTTGCTTACCAGGTAAATTCCCCTTGTTTTAAGGTTGTTTATATACAGTGTTTTAAAGGAACAGTTCACCCAAAAATAACAATTCTTTGTTTATTTACTCACCCTCAAGTCGTTTCAAATCTGTATGCATTTCTTTGTTCTGATGAACACAGAGAAATATATTTATCTGCTCGTAACCAAACAGTTCTTGGACCCTATTTACTACCATAGTAAAATAACAATGGTTGTCAAAAGTGCCCCAGATCTGATGCTTTCCTACATTCTGCAAAATATCTACTTTTGTGTTTAACAGAACAAAAAAATGTATAAATTTTTTTTCCTACTATGGAAGTCAACAGTGGCCGAGAACTGTTAAGTTACAAGCATTCTTCGAAATATCCTTCTCTGTGTTCATCGGAACAAAGACATTTATTCCTATTTGGAACAACTTAAAGGAAGGTAAATGAAGACTGAATTGTCATTTCTGGTTGAACATTGAATAACTGGAAAAAAGATAAAAATATTATATTTAAAGCCGCACTTTGTAACTCTTGTCTCTTTATTGCCATGTCTGTTTAAAATATAAAATGGCATCTTTATCTATCCATGAGTTAAAGTCAAATGAAGTCTATCTAAAATGGCTCTCGTTTGTCCGTGGACAAAGAATCGTAACATGCTGTCCAATTATTTACTGTTACGTTATTGTCCATTTTCTGAGAATCAACCCCATTACATTGCAATGCCATACACACCATATTTTCCAATCAAGTCCTGTTATTTTACATACAACAGATCCTACACAAGATTCAGCCTTTTGACTTAAAACCATGCAGTACCAACTCCACCATCCACAGCGCTCCCAACTATAAACCAGCCGAGCCCATTCATTCAGCACAACAGACAGAGTAGAACTTCAGGTTACGGGGTTGAGGACCGCTGTAAAGAAGTGATACGGGCCAAGCATAAAAACACAGCTGTAATAAATTCTTCCCGCATTGGCCAGCCTCACTGCCTCCAATTGGCTTTTATTGTCGGCACAAGGTCAGATGGGTAGCACAGAGTTAATGAAAGATAAAACAATGGCCCGGCATCCAGTTTTGTGTGCTTGGAGAACAGAATGTGCTGAGGCTGAGCCGAACTCCGCATGTATATTAAAGCAATACACACCGTCGTATATTAAAGCAATATCACATGAGAATGTTATAGGCTTTACTTCACAACGGCTATTAAAATGGACAATTATCTACCTATAGGGATTCTTTAAGGGAATTCTGTCATCGTTTATTCACTTTCATGTCATTTAAAATCGGCATGTGACTCTTTCTTATGCAGAACACAAAAGAAGATATTTTTAGAAATGTCTCAGTAGTTTTGTGTTCACACAATGGAAGTCAATGGGAGTCAATGTTGTTTGGTTACCAACATTCTTCAAAATATCGTCTTAAGTGTTCTGCATAAGAAAGAACTATCCAATCTGTTTTTCACTCTCTGCATTCTTTAATGATGTGCATATTCATAGATGATAGAAATTTCCTGCGTTTAAAATAAATAAATAACCCATAAATAACGCCCAAATGACTTGGCTTAATGGAACACTTAATGGCATTTCTGTGGAATCCAGCATGTGTTTCAGCGACGACGAGAGTCTTTGATGGATGCATGAGGTCTGACATAACATACAGACAAATTATTGGTCAAACATCAAGTGTTTTCTTCTATTCTGTACGCCAGCAGATAATTCCTGCATGTTTGTATCAAATATGCCCCATTCAAATGAAAATGAACAAAAAGAGTCCGTCTCTCCAGACATAGCTTTGAGAGCCAGCACAGCATTTGTGGTCACACACACTTGCATACACACACAAAGACTCAAACACATCGAGGATTTGTGTCTGTACATGCCAGTTGGCCTTTAGCCAGAGTGACTCTTTGTTACGGGGTTAGAAGACAAACGGCCCCTTAACACCCCTGGCCATGTGAGGTGACCCAACTCATCTATTATGATCCAGTCCTCAATATAACAAAGTGCCCTTGTTAGGGGTCACAGAAATAACAGCTCACTATAGATTCACATGGAAAGTGATTCAAAATTAAAAAAAAACATTTATTTAATGGTATTTAGATGTTTATCATAATTGTTTGCCTATTTCATAAAGTTTGATATGGTATGAAGATTAAATTGCATAAGACTCAAAGTTTGTGTGCATGTAGAGGCGTCACACGCTTGAAGCGTGAGGTATTTCTTTAGGATAGTTCTATAATAAGGATCAATGCAAATGCTTTGAGCGCATCACAAACGTTCTTCCTCAGTGGACTCACAAATCTCTATTCGTCCATAGCCTCTATGCCATACGAACACAGCACAAGCCAGATTGAATTATGACCACACAACATTATTGTTAGCATTAGCAGAAGAGGGTTAACAACTCCAGATATCGTCAAGCAAACATAATTGTAATCGGTCTCAAAACACATCATAAAAGGATTTAAGATGTCATTTATGTAGTTCTGGCTTCGTAAGGCACTTGGAAGATGACCAAAAAACGTTACATAAAAGCTCAAGCGCACAGGAGAGGAGGATTAGCAAGACATTAACAAGGCGGTTAGCTGACGTGGTTATGGCGCAGGTGAGACCGAATCTGAAAGTTAGTCTTGACTCCTGTCAACAGTCTTTAAGCCCTGCTGAGTGTGTTCGGCTGTAATGGTTTGGCACAAAACCCTTATTCCCTCTAAAGTCTTTAGCAAACCTCTTCAACTGAGACCTAGGACTTTCACAAACACAAATAACACAGACTCAACACAGAGAGTAACAAACACGGCTTTTGCAGTGCAAGATTAAATATTTGGCCTTCACCAAGAGATTTCAAAAGAACTTAATTCACATCTCTGAGCTCTTTCACATCTATGTTTGAAATATGGCATTGTGACATTGTTGGATGTTTGTATTGGGATTCTCAGAGGAACTTTACATTGAATCTTACAAATTGTGTCTTTAGAATTATTAACCCTGACAGCACACATACATCCAGGAGATGTCTTTTTAATGTCTGCATTAACATCCGAATGATCTAAATGCAGACCTAAATTATTTTGATTATTTGCTCATCGGCAAAACGTCTCTGACACGTGTGCTGTCAGATGTCATATAGACATCTAGAAGATGTCTGTAGGTTGTTTATAATTTGTATGTATGTAAAATTGCCTTTTCTAAGACGTTTATCAGATGTTTCTACACACCAGATGTTTTCCAGATCTTTAGCAGACGTCTTACAGACGTATCTGGGCAGATGCCTATAAAACGCCAGCCATTGAGAACGCATCTCTTTTACTCCACCCAACGTCTGAAATATTACTTGTGACGCTCTCTTTTTTTAATCCGAAGATAAACTAGCTAAAATAAGACACTGAAAATTTAACACAAATCAGTCCGACTGAATGAAGTCCTCCAAACACAGAAATCACAAGATCACATTGTAGTTATCTGTAACTTTCTAGTCTGATTCTAGATCAGTTGCCTTTACCTGTAGCCAGATAAAAAGTGACCAATCACGACATTTCACATTAAAGGCACGGTGGGTGATCCTGTCCAGATTTATTTTACAAAATAAATTCATGTATTTGGAGGAGGCGTGGCTTTCGACTCCAAATCACATAGTGGGTGGGATAATAATTTCCGTGCTAGCAGGCTAAAATTAGCGCCTTTCCAAATCAACCACTCCACCTTTAAGACAACTGAAAAGTGATTCTTTTAATATTTTTGTGTCATCTAGCGACTGAGAAACTTGAAGGACAACACTGATTTTGAATTCAGTGCACATTCATTGTTTGTGATCTTAAGGTCCAGATGGCAGAAGCAAAACCCATTTAACACCTGAGGCCAAAAACAACTCGATCCATTAAATTGACCAGATAAAGGTTAACTGGCGTGAAAAGCCTATGGCGTTAATAATGTATATACCTCCACAAACATATATTACTGCTTATGAATTATATATGGACGCGAGTCCTGCACTTCACCCTCATCTCTGAACTCGCCTTAACACATCAGCAGGGAACAAGAGTGAAGATCTGCACTTCTGCTAGATTTGCATAAACTGGAAGAAATTTAACCTCTGAGAACTTCTTCTGTGGTTATAAAATGTGTTTAATCATAACTAGGCATGACAACACAATGGGAAACGGCAGGAATAATTTTGAACTGAACTGGTGTCCGACTGGAAAGCAGTTTAAAATGTTATATCATCCACAACTGGTTAAAACTTGGCCAGACATGCAAGCAAGCCTTCACAGACGGACACGAGCACCAGAGGGCCGGCACATGATAATTTGATAGCTTCTCCCACACCTCTCACACATGCCCCCCACCGGGTGGGAAAATTGGGCCGATCTGAACCCAAGAGACGTGGAAGATGTTACCCAACTGATGTCCTCGATACGCTCAAACTTTCGCTAAATGTGCGGGGGACGAGAGCTTCGGATGTCTGACTACAGCGCTGTCACTTCCTGTGATTAACCACCACTGAGCCAAAGGGGCCGTCTGCCGCCAACATCTTGGATTCAAGGATCACTCTGGGAAATGAAGAACCGCTGTAATAAAGCACTGACCCCGTGCAGTATATCTGGTTTGTTGTCAGGGCTATAAGGTTTAAAAAAGATAGGATTTTTGTTTATGTAGGAGAGGGAGGGCATGGGTTTTCGGAATATCCATTCCAAAGCTTTCCATACAGCTTTTGTTACACAGGTGCAATATTCTCTTTATAGAGAGGATGCTCCGATCGAATTAGGCCATGCAGTATCTATTGTAACCTAGTTTTATAGATTAAATCCACCTCAAATGCACTCCACTGAGAGATGACGGCAAGAGACAATAGCTGGCCTAAGGGTGAGCAAGAGGAGTGAGTCGGCGATCTGTGAGAAAATGGCTTTACACGAGTCAACTTGAAATAGTTTCTGAAACACATAGATGAAGTGATACAGGAATTTTAACCATTGGTAATTTATTAGAACATGAAAACACGTTTCTATATTACATGTGTTGGGAAGAGAAGAGTTCAAGAATAAAAAGGCTTATGCTGCATTTAAGTTCACTCTGGAAACTTGTTTCTTTAAGCCAGATGTTCAGTATTATGACATCGTAAGATGGAAGAAGCATAATCAAAACATGAAGAATACAACACAAACTGAGAATGTAACAAAAATTCAGTTTTCGTTGGACTTTATGAATAATTAATTTAGGCCAGATTGATTTTATACATATATGTGTCTAGACGGGTAGTTCTTTACAAAAGACATGAAAATCCTATAATAGTTTTCTTTTAAATTATGTCTTTCAATCACGTGTACATTGATATCAAATAATATTAAAATAAAATATTCATACACATCTATAGAAATAAATATTTATTTTTCATTACCATAGCCCATAAAAATGACTGAAATACAGCACAGAATTAAAATAACTTAACAAAATCATTCATTAACATTGACAACAGGTTGCTTTCAAGTGTTGGAATTTTGACACGCTTCGTACGATGTCACAACTTGGCAACGAACATTTGTTGGAAAAATAAGAAATAATAAACTACACAACTACAAAAATGTACAAACTTACAAACTACACGCAGGTGTTAAGAAAGCATCTTTGACTTGACGTGGTACAGAGAAAAAAGCTATGTGAAAAATGATTGCATTACATTTCATTATATAAAAATAAATGTATATTACGTTTCACTTAAAGCACTGAAGTCTCATTTGGGTGTCTAGAATTTATTGTGTTGTTGCCGCTGGGAACCTCATATCTCCATAGTTTGTGAGTTTGATTTTTTTCATAAATCAATGGTTACTCGTCATGTAAGTCGGTGGGTTTTGCAAATATGAAACCGATGAAAAGTATTTGCCAAAAAACTTGCCAACTTGGGAAGCAGTTATGTCTTTAATTATTAAACAATATATTTGTCTGTGAAAAATAAACATTTGAGATATAAGAATCAAACTTTATTTCAACTAATAATTTCTCTATTATTTCAATCTTAAACCGGCAGTATTAAAGATATAAACAATTTTTTACATAAATACATTTCCACATATCTTTCAATTAAAAATATAACTTATTTCATTTTGGACATACAAGGTTTTCGCCTGACAACAAAACATAAAAAGTTTGTACAGTTACAGTACAAGCCAACATCCCTTTACAACTAAACTTTACGTATTGTCTGATCCGACATATCGGGCAATATAGTCAGCAGGTTGCGTTTCCAAACATCTCGCAGACAACAGTTGCGCGCAATCTAGCTAAGAAACAACAGATCCGGCCCTGAGGCCTGAACACACATTGTCTGTCAGAGAAAAAGAATAAGAGTGGTTCATTCTTTCATCCCTCTCCCGGGCAACCTCATTAATATCTGCCCTGCCGCAAATGCATGCGCTGCTGCAGATAGGCGTCGCCCGGGGAACAGATACTGACTGACATTTGCAAGAGAGATAAAGCAGGATTAGTGAGATGGGAATACAGCCAGAGAGATTAAATGGACATGGGCAAGTGTGGTGGGGGAGAGGGAGGTTGGAGAGAAGTCAGGGTTAGTCGAGAGGTTGTGAACTCTGACCTCTTCTGTTCTGTTACAAATTGGAGCTGCTGGAGATGTTTAGGTGTTTTTAAAGCAGGCTCGTGTTGTGTTTTTAGCTGGGACAAACTACAATGCAACTGTATTTTGAGTATCTGCTTTAATAACAGCCATAAATAACAGGAATTGTTGAGAAAAAAAATTACAAGAAGAAATCCACACATTTAAAAAAATGATAAATATTTTATAATAAATGAAATCCAAAGCCTATAGTGTGTGCTAGATATTGTAAGCTTAAATTGAACTTGATTTTGTTATGAGATGGTTTTATAATTTTTACATTACACTTTCTATGGAAAAACATCTGTTTTCAGTACCTTGGACAGCGTCATGCTCATCATGTAGACACATGCCAACGATGCTATAACATCATACTGGAAAGTGTTGAATATCTGTGGGTATGTGACATATTTTTGAGCCAAGGTCAGAGTTTCAATAGGTGGCTGACAGCACTGATTGCAAAGGCGTTTCAAGCAAAAATAACATTTAGAGTTAATGAGTGGGTGAACCACATTTGAGAGGTATTCAGAGTACAGGAAGTCACATCTTTTCATGTATATTTTGATTCTTTTTAAAAAACATTTTTGAGTAAATATCACACATAAAGCTCCAGGTCATATTTTACTATGCAATGAAAAGAAAAACCAAAGGTAGTAAACATAAAAATGAAAACATTCAAGCTCGCACACAGACAAACCAAAAACGTTTGAACTCACAAATCAATTATACATGGCGAGAAAATAATGCACCCAACTAGCAAACATTTTTTGTTATGCAAAAATCTGAAAAATGATTTTCAAGTATTTCCTATTTAAAAAATCAACTATACCCAACACAAAATGTGAAATCAGATGGCAGGGTTGTCAACAAAGAGTCAAATTTGCTTTGCTTCTGTATACTTACTACTGTATTGTATAACGATTTTGAAAGGAAACAACTATGATTCTCATTTTTCATTATAGGAAAACAACACTCAAGCATGCAGAAGTCTCAGGGGATTGTGTATGACAGGGACCAGGTTGTTTCCAGTCAGTTCCAGGAATATTCAGTTCTCATGTGTGTCTGGAGTCCATGCGTGGTGCGCCTCCCCGGGGTCTAAATACCAGCCGCCAGAACCTCCGGTCAGTCCCTGAGAGCCAAAACATAGACCCAAGCAGAAGCCCCGGGAGAAAGCGCTCTCAGGGGACGGCCAAAAGAAATTTCTCATTTTTAATCGTCTTCTCTAGTCATTTTTTATCCAGACTCACATTAAACAGGAAGATTATTCCTTTACTTTTTTTAAAAGTTGTCATATACAACATAATATTGGATTTCCTATACAGAGCGATAGATGAAATGTGTTTGTGTGAAGATTTATAAGAGGCGTTTTATTTTCCAAACACAAACATTTCTTCCTTCGACTGAAACACAATGAGTAATCATTGTGTGCATGTGTGTTACTATTTTCCGTCTTTCACAGATCACAATGTCATCAGCATTCATCAGCTTCTCTTTGTATCTAAATGAAAGGGTTAATACACATCTCTGTAGAGAGATCAGAGCTTTCCATGTGTTCATTCCAATGACATTGAGCATTACAAGAGATTAAAAAAAGTCTCATACTGCATTATCAATTCATGTTGAGTCATATTTCACACCGAAAGGACCTTTAAATTGACACTTTTCCTAATTCTGGTTTAAAAAAGGTAAAAACAGACTAAAATCTATATAAAGCAACTTCCAGCATCAGGTGCAGTCATGTTTAGATGGCTGATAGAAGGCGCATTGTTGAGAAGGAACTTATTAAATCTTTGAAAGATACGAAGGCTTTTGTGGGACATTTGAATTGCTGCTTTTCATGTCAGTCAGTTATATAAACCGTATCTATTAACCAACAGCAAGTAAACCAAGCATTATTTTGAACCCAATGACATGACAATAAGCATGTCGTCCTTACAAAAAGACAAAATATATCAAAATAGAACAGATGTGCACATCACAAGACTGCAACAACTGCATGAATTTATAACCCAAAAAAAGTAATGACAACATTTCTATCACATCACAGTGTGATAAAATTAATACTATTTTCACTATAAACCGCATTATCAGATGTACAATTCTGAGACTTCTAACCAAATTAGATTAAGAAAACAATCCTGCACATGCCCAAACTAGTAAATATAGATACTACAGATAGATTAATTCGGGCTTGAAGGCAAACACCGTCTGGCTGTGTTTGTTCAGACATAAGGGTAAACTGAATAAAAGATAATTATGTTTGGACACAAAGACCATATGCAGCAGCGCTTGCTTAATTGTTTGTACAGTGGCCAAATAGGAAGTGAATAAATTTACGTTACTACAATCGGATGTCAAGACGTCTGGAATTTAAATGTAAATGTGGCGTTCTGAGGTCTTGCAGCGTTTGTGAGAGATTATCCCAGCAGCGCCATCAGGGATCAGGGGCTTCGGGGGGTTTGGGGGATGAGCAGAGAAAATCTGAGATCTCCAGAAAGCCTCAGCCTTCGGCTGGTATTAGGACGGGGTTATCGAAGGTGAAAGGCTGAACTGAACTGGTTAAGATGAGAGGAAGATCTCTATCAACATAGAAAGACAGTGCGTCTGTAAACTTTGAGCACACTTCGCAATACTCAAAGAGCTGAAGTGTGTAATATTCTATGTCTCCTATGCCAGTGCAGTGACTACTTTAAGTACGATATATTTATCATCGTAATGATATCAGAAAACTTGAGCTTTGAACACGAAAGCAATTAAGTATATTTTTCGAAATAAACATATAATAAATAACACATACCGCTTCTATGGGAAAATCCTGTACACAGATTTAAAAGCGAGAAAACTACTCAAATAAGAGTATCTACAGTATTCAGATGAGTAAATATGACACTAAATATATGTAGAGTTGTATGTTCAAATGGAGCGTGGCACAATAGTACAAATACTACTTAACTTGTCGAGTTTCATTCAGAGCAGATAAGGACCAATCAGAAGCTGCAGACTGAAGGACACTTCACAAATACTAAACAAAACCTGTGAAAGCACTTACTGATGCCCATAAGGCCTTTTACATAAAACAGAACTTATAATTACAGTTACCTGTATAAATAGAGATCTACTGCACTATTAATATCATTCAATTATACTATTACATTTCGCTACTGTGCTTCTGAAAGCTGTATAAGGGCTGCACGATCATGGGTAAAATGATAATCACGATTATTTTGCTAAAAAATGTACACACAGTTAAGAAACACGATTATTTTTTAGTTCAGAAATGTTGTTTTTAATTTCACTTCAGCAGGTTTATTAGGCCTTCACTTTACACAATGAGTATTTTATACTCTGCTGCCATTGAACTTCTTCAACACACGATTTTAAAGCATGAAATCAATCATCTACAAACTCCAAACAGTTTCTGACCTTTGCAAATAAACCTTGCAACTCCATTTTTGATTTCTTGTTCTTTTGTTTATAAATCATTGGTCACCGTTCATGTTTGTCTGTGGGTTTTGCAAAACAGTCTATAAAAAAATACTACAATTGCATTGAAATAATGCTGTGTTTTATATTTCCTGTAAAGTGGCAGTTTGAAGGATACAAGCTTTGCGATGATTTTCCGACCTTATGGGGAGTTTTGTGCTTGCTTTTGAAACATTAATATCATAAGGATTATGCTTAATTAATTGAGAGAAGCATAAATCGTTATCAGATTTAAAATATGACCCTACCTCATATATCCATATTTTGTGTTCTTATTTTTTTGCCATAAATCATAATTTTAGTCATCCCTTATGTTGGCCCTTCCAAAAGATGAGACAACTAAAAATGAACGGTTACATTTTATTTACAACACTGTTCCAGAAAAGTAAAATCTCAGTGATGAACACTTTGTTTGTGTGTGTGTGCATGCGTGTGCATGCCTGTCTGTGCATGCCCTTCTGCGCGTTTATGTGTTAGTGGGTGTTCATATTGTGTGTTTGGAGTGTTTTGTGTGAGGGGTGTTTGAATAATGATAATAAAGTGTATTGTTAATGGTGATGTTTGAAGAGTGTTGCTCTTTTAAATCCACGTTATAAACGACTCTCGTAGTGATTTTAGTTCGAGCAGTACTTCCTACTGATCAAAGAGCAGTATTTCATGGAAGAGCTGTGCATAAAACACAGCATCGAAGTCTTTGCAATTTCAGAATTGACCTAGACATGTATAATAAGTCCTCCCCGCACTATCAGATGTACTGATGGATTGGCTAATATCTATAGCCAACCATAACCAATTGTACCATCATAATCTTTATCATCATCCTTATTATCGGTGTCATCAGTTGAGGTTTATTTGGGAGGAAGCTGCCAAAGACAGCCCTCAGTGAAATTGAAGGAGGATTCTGGACCTGCTCCAGGCTTGCCAGGTCTTGCCTGTTTAGTTTAGATGTGATTTCCCAACGGATCGCAAGCGTTTGAGGAGAAAAACATGAAACATGCCCGTTTCATCAGTGAAGTAGCACACGCACACACGTTTCTGTCCTCCTGGTGATGAGGTGCACACCAGACCAAAACAGTCTCAATGCAAAGCAGAACATGTGGGCAGTTCCAGCATCATGGATGTGACATTTTCAGTCAAAACTTGAAATATAAATATACCAATATATTGAATTATCTGTTTTGATTTGACTAAATCCCTGATCACATCAGGACAATAACAGTTTATGCAAAAGTTTTCTACTTTAAAATAGAGAAAAATGAACAATATATAACACGATACACTACAGTAATAATACCCGTCTAGGGCGATTCTGAAATCACAAAGGCTTCGATGCTGTGTTGTAGTCACAGCTCTTCCATGAACAACCGCTCTTTGATCAGTAGGAGATCCCTTTGAGATCAAGTCGTTTATAACGTGCACTCGTTGAACATTATCATTATAAATATACTTTATTATCATGAAAATACCTGAACTGTTTTGAAGAACAGCGATTGAATATGAACATTGGCATCTCCTGGAACTACATTTGTGTCCCTAATGACATACCATACACTATGCACTTAAACTATGGACTGAATTTTAGAATGGTAAACGGTATACTAAACGGTTTAATACTAACTGGGAGTGTATTGGTTTCCCAGACGAGCGCAAATGGCATCAATCGCACGGCACAATGCGTGTGAATGAAAATCTATTTGAACATTGTACATTTAATGTAGTTTTCATCTGTTTGCACAACATAACTTTAAGTCATCATCAGATGTTATCAAGCAGGAGTTTTGCTCGAGCAGCGTCTGATAGTCCCGCCTCCCTTCCTAAGTAAGCGTAACTGCGACAACTGAATGCTTGAAGTGTCCACAGTTCCACACTTCATATTTTGGTTAAAAAGTGCATCATCCGGGTACTTAATGTGCACTTCTATTTTGAGATTTTTTAAAGTGAACCCAATACTCACACTATTTATACCACAAAATGGTGTAGAAAGCGATTTGGGACGCACCCTACGTTTGTAAAACGTATTTCTTCTGTGACCCATATTTGTGACCCTGGATCACAAAACCAGTCTTAAGTGGCACGCATTTTTAGAAAAAGACAAAAATACATTGTATGGGGTCAAAATTATCGACGTTCTTTTATGCCAAAAATCATTAGGATATTGAGTAAAGATCATGTTCCATGAAGATATTTTTTTAAATTTCTTACATTAAATATATAAAAACTTTGTGAATGGGTGGCTAGCCAGAGGGCGCCTGATTAACAACTTCACAAGCAATTTTCTCAATATTAAGATGTTTTCCACTCTTAGAATCCAGAGTATCAAACGGTTTTCTCTCAGACAGATATTGTCCTATTCTAACAACTAATACATCAATAGAAAGGCTATTTATTCAGCTTTCAGATTATGTCAACATCTCATCAAAATTTACCCATAAGACTGGTTTTGTTGTCCAGGCTCACATTTGTAGTTTCTGCGCGAGACGCCCTCTGGCTTTCGGATGTGGCGGATGTGACAATTCACTTACCTGACTATGGAAAAGGATGCTTTAAAACGCAAAAGAAATGGTTTAATAAGAGAGACTTCACATGGGTGTGTAAACCAACAAATATTGACATCTGACCAATCAGTATGGTAAAATCCAAATATTTTAGATCAATAAGAAGATACTATAATTTCAGATATCAGATCTATCAGTGACCTATCTGCATTTCTGGCAACCAAAGCTGGGCTTTCTCATGTCTAGATATGACTCGGGGTCCTTTCACGCAGTTCAAATTAACTATGTCATTTTTTTGCAAAACATCTGATCACAAAAAATGTAATGTTAAATTTTGGTAACACTTTCTTTGAAGCATGTATGTATAATGAATTATAAAAGTAGTTTTAAAGCATTGTAATGCACCTTTTAATGCATTGTTATGTCTTTTAAATAATTGTTATTACAGTTAATACATTATAACACTTAATAATTTTTTACAACTACATATTATGCATTACAACACACATTATGAAGAATTATAATGCACTTGACCCTTTAAGAACTCTTTATAATGCATTATACATACATGCTTCAAGGAAAGTGTTACCCAAATTTCTTCTTAACAACCACAATTTAAGATCCGTTGAAACTGGCAACAAAGTTTAATACAAGCAGCAAGAACACATCACATTTCCTCACATTCAAAGCTTTTCCTGAACAAATCAAACAGCACCGTAAAGAAAAACTAGCATGAAAAAGAATCACTGTTGACACGGAGAACCTCCACGGTCATCTGTCATTACCCCACCCATCACTCGCCTAATGAAACTTTTAATACTTCACTTGTAGTGATGGATTACACGTGCTTAATTTCCAATGATTCATCCTAAATCGCTCTTCTTCGGCGAGATGCCGCATTAGAGCGTTTCACTCATCTAAGGACGCGATTGCACGCTGGGGCTCTCCCATATTCATGCTCTAGTCTTCTCAAATTAACTGGGTAATGGCTAACATATCAAGGGGCCTTTGAAAGCAGAGAAGGAAACTGGGAATGTTAATAGAGTCAGAGTGAAATAAATGAATGCAGACGAAGGTTAAGATTTATCTCCTTTGTATTATACGCAGCCAACGTTCGCCAGATATGTGTATATAGTACACACACGTTCTAAATTATAATAATATATCTCTGCACATTTAGAATAAAAAATCGTTTTAAATACAAAGAAATTCAAAACAGCCAAAGGAATAAGATCTGGTTTGGTATTTGTAACAGAGTTCTTTAATGATTTAAATGACAATATGCCATTAAATCCATCCAAGAGGCTGTTATCACAATCTCTAATTCCCAGTCTCAATATTTTAAGTTTTTCTTTTTGTCCGGCCATCTGGTTCTTGATTTAAGCCGCCAAATTTACAGTTCCTGTGGTCAGGTTAAACATTTATACAGGATCCGTATTTGAAGCACTGCTTATGAAGGCCATCAAGACACACAATAGTAGCGAATGGCTGAAGAATACTGCTGGCAGCATGTGATAAGAGATACTTCATGCCATAAATCTTGCACTGCAACTCTCTTCTGCTCAACTGGTCCAATATGACCATTTAACAAATGACTTCTGATCATGCCAGACAACTTGGAGGTGGTCTCATAGGAGTTAAAATTACAATGTGAGGTTGCCAGTCACACACAAAAATAATTGAATTTAAAGGGTCTGTGATTTCATTGTGTCAAAGTGTGTGGTTAATAAGAAAATCAAAATGAAAACCTACAATTTGATTCCTTCCATATTCCTAAAGCTGTGAACACGCTAGTCTATGAGGTCACAGAAGGCGTAACTAGTTCTGATTGCTCTAATAACAGTCATAAACATATGCAGCAGTTACTGACGAGAGATGTAAGACATGAGTTCCAGTGCTTCACTCCCATTGGTAGTCACTGATTATTTGCATAAATATAAACAACTCTCAACTTTGTTACGCCGCTAGACACTACGTCCACTTCCTGTCGCCATTGGTAACTGTCGCCGGATGTCGCTAAGCTTATATTACAATGGATGAAATTGTGTCACTCTGTTGCTGCCAACCACTTGCGTAAGTGGGAGCTTAGCCCCGCCCCTCTTTGTTTTAAAAATTAAATCTGCCCCACTCAGTCAAAACTAAAATAATTACATAAGATAATTATATAATTACAAAAGACAGAGACAATAACAAACATACGTTCTGTAGACCAAACTTAACTTTCGGTAGACTTCCGGAAAAAACTGAGTAGTTTAATTCAATACAATTAATATAAAATAAAACCTTGTATTTATGTTAGTAAAATAGATTATTATATTACTAGCCAATAGCTAAACAAAACACAGACAGGAAGTTAACTTCAGGCCAGGAGCGCACGTCCGATGAAACTGTTTATATATTACACGTGATAACACACGTTTTTACTATCGCCACTAAAAATGTTGTAATAGCGTAAAGATTCATGACAATGAGGCTTTATCAACAGAGGTGGAATTCCTGGGCTGATAAATGTTCCAATAATGAAGTCATAATCGGTGATGATGTCATAGTAGATGTTTTCATGAGTGCTGATATCATAATGAGTGATGCTGTAATGAGTGACAATGTTATAATGGCTGATGATGTCATCACAATTTATGACACCATTATGAGTTTCAATGCGTGATGATGTCATACTTGGGATTTCTCTAGCACTGCTTCTAGTGCATTAACTGTTTCCACTTTCCTTTTTTTAATCAAATCCTTGCCTCAAGAACCTGGTGTCTTTTCTTTTCCATTTCCAACCAATGATCAAGGACAAACTGTCTTTAACAATTAATTTTTTTTGCCTGTCATACCAAAAAAAAATATTTTAGACCATTAAGACCGGGAGTTTCTATAATGAATTCAAAGAAATGTTGTGTGGTCCGCCAGTGCCTGCCAGGCACTGCAGACTAATGGTTATGGATGTGGGCTGCTGTCATGAGGGGTGCAGGTTAGATCATAGATAGGTACGGCCCATGAACTGCAAAGACATTTCTTCAGGCTAAACAGACAGCCATCCATGATCAATAGAGCTTGGTCAGGCCAGACGTCAAAGTTCATTTGTTGTGAATGGTTGTACTAGGTCGCAATGAACCGTCACATCTAAGGGCCACTATAGTATACACACTAGAGCTGTGATAGAGCACTTGACAGATCATGAAACACGCAAGACGTGGTTCAAGGGCGTGGAAAAGGGCGGGTCAGTTTGAAGTCAAGCCAGTGTTTAAGAGATAGTTCAGCCAAAAACTCCAATTTGCTGTTTATTTAATCACCCTCAGGCCATCTGAAATGTAGGTGACATTTTTACTTGAGTAGAACAATAAAGAAGATTGTTTGGTAAATCCGCAGCCTTCTCTGCTTCATACAATGGTAGTCTATGGGGTCCACCTGTCTAAGAGTTCCTAAAGCACATTATTCCAAAAAGCGGCTCCTGGCAACATGTTGACGTTTCGTGAAGCGAATCGTTAGATTTTTCATAAAACTGAACGTAATTTTTTATAATATTAGCCATAATGTACAGCCTCCGCACACAATCACAATCTTCTTCTTGTAATATTGGTGGCGCATGGCATTTCAGTGTCTGGTACGTTTAGCGCCACCTTCAGAAAGGGAGTGTTGATGCTGTACAGTATGGCAAATATTATTAAAAGTAACGTTCAAATTTATGGAAATATCGAGAGAGTCACTTCCCAAAATGTCAAAATGTCGCCAGGAGCCCCTTTTTGGAATTATGTTCTTTAGGAACTCGTAGAACGGCGGATCCCATAGGCTCCCATTATATGAAGCAGAGAGGGCTGCGGATTAACCAAACAATCTTCTTTATGGTTCTACTCAAGAAAAAAAATCCCCTACATTTTGGATGACCTGAGGGTGAGTATATAAACGGGAAATTGGAGTTTTGGGTGAACTATCCCTTTAAGCCGATAGGATTTAGGCAAGCACTGGAGTCGCCTCTCAGAACATCAGTTGTTCTACTTTGTTTTCTTATTATGCTCAGTTTTTGTTGTCATTTCTGCAATGCAGGTTGACATTTAAGTCCAACAAGTGGTACTTTTTTCCATCACTGTATGGATGGGTTGACATTTAAGCATGAAAAAAAGCTTTGTGAAACACCAAAATAATAGTTTTATTGCATCCTGTACACCTGACTTCTAAAAGCGTCGGTTATATAAAAATTAAATTCCTGTTACATTTCTTTAGGCTCAAACCTGGACTCGCACGAAAAAATTGTGCTAATTGGATATTTTGCTAATGGAAACTTATCACTTATTAATTTCTAATCATAAGTCTACTAAAAATCTAGAATATTCATTTGTGTGCTGGCCTCCATGTGTAAAATTTCATGAGATTTCGTAAGAGTACAGCTTTAGCTTTGAAAGACGGGACCCCAAGGATGCGTGTTTCATTTAAGAAGCCCCAGGCTTTTTTCTCAGAACGAACACAAGAGGAAGAAAATTTCTCTTTTGTCTCAAAGGAATCCAGAAGCCCCCCACTCTATATTGACAGCAGGAGAACACGTTTGAGTTTGCAAACACAGTCCAAATCTGAGCACGATATCTCCACAGCAGTAGTCTCGGAGACGTTGATATATGAATGAACTGATCACAAATTCAATTTAATAAAAAAATTTACATTTTCCAGCTATAACAGCTAAAGAATATTTATAGATTAGAAATGTCCTTTGTTGTTTGACAAAAAATATTCCGAAAACGCCCACCAACTGAGAAAAAATCGTCTCACATCGATCTTTACTCTACTGGAAAGTAGCAAATAGCAATACAAAAATTTAAATTTATTTTTGTTTCACAATTTTAAATAATTTTGCCAAAACTTCAGGATTGTTTTTTCAAAACTTTTCACATTGTTCTACCAATTTAAACATTATTATTTACAACTTCAACATTGCTTTTCACATTTATTTGCATATTTTTTTACAACATTGCCATTGCTTTTTTCCCCTCCAATTTTTTACATAATTTTCTCGACAACTTCAGTCAGCAATGTTTTTACATTTTTTGCATTATTGTTTCATAATTTAAATATTTGTTTCCAGAAATTGTACATTATTATTATTAGTTTTGGCAAATTTCTTCACAATTTTATATTTTTTCCACTTTGTCAATGTTTGTCAAATTTTTCACTCCAAATCCACTGTCTGACAACTAAAAATGCAACAAGAAGCAAATCATTGTTGGGGAACCCAAAGACACATCAGCATGACACAAACTCAAACTAACCTTTAACTTTAAAATTTGAATGATTGAGAGCTGATTAATCATGCTTTATTTTATTATATTAAAAAATCATTACGTTCTCTGTCCAAAACTGAGTGTCAGCACTACTGAACCCTCAGCGCCTAAAGCAAAACTACTTCAAAATACTTATTCTAACTAAACCACATCACCCAGAAATGGAGAGGGAGAGAGACGTACAGAGACAGACTGGCAAAATCATGTATACATTTTATAGAGAATTATGTTTGCCATATATGGATTTTTTTTAAATGAACAAATTGAATTCAGTTCATCAGCTCAGTAGTGTTCTTGCAGTGTAGTATTGTAGCTTAAGGGGTGGGTGTAAGCGACATCAGTGTCAGGGGTTTGATTCTTAAAGAATCCACTATACTTACAGTGCATTGTTACTACTGTACATAAGCTGCTTTGGATGAAAGTATCTGTCAAACGTATGACGTATACATTTAAGTGTGCATTAAAAAAAAAAATCAATGTATAATAAAAAAAAGAATTGAGAATAAATTGCATTACACTTTTCCTCTCGATACAGTTTGACACTATCTGATTAGCTAAGTTACTTATATTTTATTAAGTTTTAGCTCATCATATCACACCATTCATCCTTTTATTCTACATCATTGCAGAGTCATGTGACCTGTATGTCTGTATATAAATATGTGAGCGCATCTTTAAAACCACATATAAACCCCTATTGCCCTGAGAAGATAAGGAGTTTCTTTCTTTTTCTTATTTATAATGATGTTATAACACATTTTTTTTTATTTTTACATAAATTATTCCTGAACACACAACAAAAACATAAAAATTATATAATTTTGGTGACTCGTCACAATAAGATTCCTTTTGTTAACATTATTTTTTACATTTTTTAACCTGAACTAACAATTAACGATACGTCTACAGCATTTAATTATCTTCATTCATGTTTATTTCAACATTTATGATCACATTTTCATAATCAAATGTGTTAATTAACTAATGCACAATAAACTTGATGTACCATGTACACAAACAATGAACAATTGGACTGGTACACACACAAACACAAACAAAGACTTATTGTACCTTATTAACCTTATTGTAAAGTGTTACTCTTTTTCCTCAAATAATCATAATGAGCGTATATATAAATATTCAACATATCTCCTGGCTCTAGCTGTCAACGTTGTGAACAAAGCCAGTGAAAGAAGGCGACGATTGCCAAACAAGAAACACTGACCCTGTTGCACTTCATAATGTGACTCCACCAAGAAAGAACATGACCATGAAAACCAAGACACAGCGCTTTCCTTTATTTTCATAGCCGAATTAACAGAGCTCCTGACCTCTACCAAAGCACAGACACATCGCAACAGTTTTAAAGATCTTACTGTGAAAAAACAGCTAAATTTGTCGGAAGGCAATAAAAGTGTTGTAAATGTGGACCTGAGAGCACGTGGCTCCCAATGCCATCTAAAAACAATCCAATTCTTGAAAGTATTTTTAGTAATTTTATGAATGATAAAACCTTTATCGGAGTTCTGCAGAATCCATGCATTTCAGCCCATAACTAGCAAAACATAAAATCAGATGTCTAAGGAGATGGTTCCATACAAGAGTCATCTACTGGGCCAATGAGGAGGACAAACAGCACCTGATGCATCAATTTCTAAGACGTTAAAATGCAAAATACACAACAGCTCTTACACACACCCTCTTTTTTTGTATCCAGCCACCCGGAGAAAAAAGTGTGACAATTTGTGACCTCCCTCAGTAACCACCTGCCAGTTAGCCTGCTCTCCATTGGTCCCCTGGGAGCCCATTTACACCCTCCTCCATGTTAACCACACTGAGAGAGGGACCATCACCACACCAATTATAATACACATCAGTCTGTCTCTCTCTTTCTCTCTCTCTGCTGTCCTTAACTCTCTGATCATAGAGCCCCTGCTTCTCCCCGCCCTCTTACATGGACCAAGCATCCACCGAGATCTGCCTCCTCCACCGCATCTCCCTTCGTTATCGCCTGGTAACCGCATAAGCGCCTGGGGCGGTGGAGCACGGCAGACCTGAAACTATGTCTCAGCACTTTTCGCTGAGAAACATATTGATTCGCCCACATCACTTTCTCCAGGGTAAGTGATGTCTGAGACGTCTCCCTCTGGGCCTCCAACGAATCAGAGCTAACATCGGTATAGTATTAACTTTATATATTTGTATACGTGATGACTTAGACCTGAATCACAAATAGAGAATGGCGAATACGACCCATGTGCTTAACAAACAACCGTCAGAAGACAACTGACGAACGTGACGTATCAAAGCTTGACAGTTCTGATCAAAGCGTTACGCAAGTGTCGCGGCATACGTAGGCGTCCTGTGTTCTTTTCGTTCTCGATTTACTTTCTTGTCGTCTCGTGTGAAAGACAAGCGTCCCACTTAGAAATGATCTCAAGGTTGCGATGTTAATGCTGATAAACCCACGCACACAACAGCGTGACATTTTTGTTCATGTCAAAATAAACTATGGGTGGCACTGATATCTAGTGAAAATTAAACAATATGAGAATCTAAATTGCAATCTTGGACCTACATCCGAAAAATGCATTCATCATTTATGAAGTACAAACAGTTAGTCATTGTGGGGAGAAAAGAATAAACATAGCTTGCCTATTCTGAACCAAGAATATACATTGCTTTTGCTTAAGCTACTGTACATATGAAAGTGACCTCACTGTTGTTTTAGTCTTTGGTTTAGGTTTTGATATCTTTTCAAATGACAGCCATGTGCCCCACTTAGAGATCAGCCCTAGGCTGCGATATTACAGTACACGTGAAATCAAAATTGACCTAGTTTACTTCCTCAATACACTGCATTTGAATTAACTTCAACTGGCAAATGTTTTAAAGGGGTCACATGACACGGCCAAATCAAATTTTATCGTTTGTTTTAGATGTAATGCAGTGTGAATAAACGATTAAACATTTCCGTCACACACTTGCAGTATTCGAACCAATCAATAGGCACTTGTTAACTAGCCAATCATAGCACACCTCGCTTTTTAGAGCGATGAGCTTTGTTCAAAATCTGCGCGTTTTAGAGAGGCGGTGCAGACAGGAGATACAAACATGCACGATATGGGGAAAATACAGCATTTGTTAATCTTTAACTCATTCGTTGCCAGCCTCTTTAAAAAAAAGTTGCCAGCATACACCAGCGTTTTTTTTTAACAATTTTACCCAAATTTAATGGCTCACAGAAAATTTTCTGTAAAGAATATATGGACAAACAATATGTCAAATGAAAGAACAGTCTCTCAGCTTTTAAACAAAAGAAACC
This sequence comes from Triplophysa dalaica, assembly GCF_015846415.1. NCBI lineage: Eukaryota > Metazoa > Chordata > Actinopteri > Cypriniformes > Nemacheilidae > Triplophysa > Triplophysa dalaica. Next base: position 11,684,956 of record NC_079565.1, on the reverse strand, counting down.
GTATTCTTCTATCTTCATGTGTTTGCTTTTTTTATCACTCCGTAGATGTGGGTAGGTTTCTTAAAAAATGCACCATTTTGAGAGAATTAACGTTTTTTTGTCACAGATTCCCCCCAGATTCCACTCAGAAGAATCATTAAAAACCGCTAAAATATATACGTTCTAGGTTCTGGGATTCTGTACTTTTTCCCAAAGGTATGTAATAGCGCACTTGCTGTAAAACAGTACAAACACTGATTGCCGTAATAACTCGTCTTTGGCGGGGATCCGTTTTTTTTAAATGACGAGATAAGTCGTCAATGGCGATGAAAGAGATAACCTCTTACCATATTTGTGACATCAGGTTCCAAAGCAGTTGTACTGACAGGTACGCCCACCTTACTTGCGTTTACATTTCGGCGGTCTTAGTCAACTCATACCACGAACTGATGTAGATTTATGGGGGTGTGGTTACACAAGGCGTTTCAGGCAGGTCTGGGTGAGCATTGGCTTTTAGTTAGAATGCATCTTTTGTTCCGACACTTACATTTTTGCAATTTAACGTGTCTACTACATGCATGGGCAGCTAATAACACACCAAAGACACAGAAATACACGTATTCGCACAATATGACCCCTTTAAACTCTGGGTTATACGTTTCCAAATAAAGTCAAGTAAGTCAATCTACCCCCCATGGCTCCAATTATGTCCTATTTCCTCACATGCAACTTAATAAGGATGGGACAGTCCACGTATTAGTGGATGGGGGTAAAATAAGCTTTTGGAAAGCTTATCTCATGCTCCTCCTTGAAAGCTAGCAAAGGGAACGGGAGAGAGGCAGAAGAACGGCTGAGAAATAATAGAGAGAAATGCCTTAACGTATCATTGTGTCTGTAGCACACCGTCCCCAAAACCCCTAATAGAGTCACTGCAGGCACAGGGCTGTGGGGGATCCAATGATGCAATCCCTTCTGAACGGAGAATGCCCAAAGATTATGTATGTGAGACTATGGGATGATGTGTGCATGTTCATGAGAAACAGGCTTTCAATTAATCTCAGATTTATTCAATTCTTGTAAGTGTCACACGAGTGCCTGCAGGTGCCACACGGAAATAGTGTAACAATATATTGATATAGATTGATAAGTGATAAATTATATGATGTACGGAGGCAACACACATAAAAAAACAAATTAATATTATTTTATCAAAAAAATATATATATATATTTTTAAAGACACTCTCCACAACTTCACCCACATGTCCATTTACAGTTTTCTGCCAAATCCCACTTTCTTGTTTAAACTCATTTAACCGTTGACATGTGCTCAACGTCAAGACGCAACAACAAAATTTCTACAAAAATACTGTCGTATGAGCCAAAAAACAGACTCCAAGTCATTTGCAATTTTCGGAAGTATCTGTAAATACTATTTGAACAGCAACAGGTTGTATTGTAATGAAATTTCGCCAAATTTATTTTGTTGCATATTATTCTGCATATTATAAAATGTAGGTTATTACAAAACCTACATTGTCAAGCAGAAACTCCATATTTTTTTCATAAATCTTTAATATTACACTCCAGGATTAAGGCCACATTAAAAATAAAATTTAGATTACGACCTTGAAATCATAATATTTTGAGAAAAAAGTCAATTCAGCAAAAATAAAGTTGCAGCAATATTAAATGTATAATAATGTTTATAATACTTTTTAACAATGAATTTGCTATCAGTTTGTTCACATAAGGGTACTCTCAATAATAGTTTATGTGCATTTTATTTCTCTCTAAACTGGCTCTATCAGTGTTTGTCTGAATGTTTGCCTGGTGCGATAGATACATCCCAGCAAGTATATATTTAATAACAATGAGCAAAAGATTCTGTGATTCTGGTGACGAGCGGTGAAGCAAGGCTACCTGCAGCATGAGAAGCAATCTGCTGTTATATGCTCACGAACAGACAAGTTCCCATGAACCAGAATTTATGCTCGTTTTAACTTCCGTATTCTGACACATTTCCAAGTGAAAAGGAATTTCAAAGGAGAAAATTGGTGGGCGTGGTTTGCGTTTTCACTGTGTAAAAACAGCCCTTGCAATGTTTGCAATACATATTGTTGCATCCCTTGTTCGCATCACTCCAAACATATTTGAGTCAAAATACTATAAATAGTACACAAATCACAAATAGTACAACAAATGTATTTTCTAAATATTACGAGTTAAACCTTGTAATTGTATCTGGGATTAGGGGAGGGGCTTCAAGTATTGCATTTTTCTAATAATCATTTTTCTAATTACATTTTTGTATGGTTCGCAGCATACAAATTCATACGAATAAGCCACCTTGTAAAATAGTTACACATTCCCGTGAGATCAGGCACAAAATGAACATAATAAGCATAAAATGAGCACAAAAAGTCTTTGTTTTTAAGTCTCATACAGTAGGAGTGTTTTAAAGTTCATTGAACACACATTGACTTTTCCTCAACATAATGCTTTTATTTTGTTCACGTTTTTACCAGCAAAACAGGCGAAAAGGATATGTCGATGACAATAATCTTAAAATATATGACCTTATTCGATATGTCTGTTTATCACTTAGATCTCTAAACTCAATTCAAATTCACGATTTACTGCATCTTACACACTTGACTGATTCCATTGGTTGAAATCCATAACGTTGACATTTACTCCCAAGACTAGCCAATAAGGAGTGAGCGGTTAAATGAACATAAAATCCAGATTAATTCAGATTCTAGTAAAGGTACTTGTATAGATTGACTTCTGAAATCATGCTGATTTAAACAAACTGAAGTTGTACTCTTGAATCAGATTGTGTGAGTCTAAAACATATACTGTAACATGGAGTTAAGCAATGTTTTACTATAATAACAACTGTATGGGACATTCACAAAGAAACAGTAAATCTGTTTACGGCCCCTGGCCGGTGTGAGGTGACGCAGATCAGGAAGGCGATAGAGAGAAAAATCAAGGGAGTGTTTTTTTAGTAGGATGAGAAGGGGTTTTGGCTGGTTACATAACCTCCAGAGAGCTCAAGCGAGCCATCTGCTGTTGCATGACCACAGTAAAGTCCATTACAGACGAGAGCAGGGTTTAATCCTCTCATCGCCAACTCTCAAACATACTTTTGTTCCTCATCGTCTCTTTTACTTACGCAATCTCTTTTGAAGTCTTCACTTTCACTTTTCACGCCACTGGTCAATACATAAAGTCCCCATCTAGCTTTGCTAGGACTTCCCGCAAAAACTTCACTCTTCTCCCCCAAACACTGTAGCTCATGAGCCTCATTCGTTTTAGACCAATCAAAGCAGACTAGACCATCTGACCAATCACATCAGACTAGGCTAGCAGAAATGAGTGGATTAGACAGATGAATCACGGAATGATTCATTTAAGAGTCAGTCAAGATGTAAGGCAAGAATTACTGCCTATTATTCCGAAATAATAGTGTTTTTACATGTTCTATGTACATAAACACTCCATAAACCAAAGTAGGACCTTAAAAATCCCGAGTTATGTCCTGTTTAAGACGTCTCACAACTTGTCATTGTGACAACTAGCCCCGGTCTCTTGCATATGTAATAACTTTTCAAATTGAAGTTTTAATTAAGGGTTTAAATTCCATTCCTCCTATCACTCAACAAGCATTGCAAAGCAAACTCGTACGTTGTGGTTCCCTCTGCGAACGCATGTACGGATAAAAATGTGTAGATAAAGGCTGACAAATGTAAATATTCTCTCTTCCAGAAATATTGAGTAATCACAGAGACTTGAACATCAAAGGCCGAATGGAAATATGCTGTTTAACTCTCAGTGGCATATCGGCTTTGCCAGACTGAGTCTGGAGAGGCAGAAGCTCTCACTATCATCTGTTTTAAAGAGATCCAGATCCAGGTTTTGGCAACATGGGCCTGGACTATCAAAGACTGCTTCCAAATGATTACGTAAAACACGGCTCGCACCCAATAAATAAAATATTTCCTGTGAGCATTAGATGATATAAAATGAAAGAACAAATTCTGAAAGCTGACTGGTTGAGCCATGTTTGAAAAAGATGCCATTGGCCATTGAAAAACAAAGATTTTTCATCTACAACCCTTTAATGTGGGGATGTTCCAGTGCCGTTTAATGCATCAGTGCCAGGTGGATTGCCATCTTAATCCACAAACATTCATACGACACAATTTCTGTAATGAAATAATAAAACAAAGCCATACGGGATAAATTTCTTTGGGTTGTTCAGTTGCAGCATTGGTAATATGCTTTGCACTGTAAGATAGATGGGTCTTTCCTCATAAGCTTGAGAGAGCATCACAAACATACAGGTTAGCACAGCGTAGTAACCATAGAAACGACACAGGTAGAAAATATCTCAAACATATGAACGTATAGGACCTAATTTCTATTTAAAGCACAACAACAAACAAAAGCAATGATGTCAAGAAAAAAGACTCTTCATGGAAACCAATATTGATAGTAAAATTGTAATGATCTCTTATTCAGAAACATGCAGAATAATAATAAATAAATATAATAAGTAGCAATTTCGGTATATTGTGCAGCCATAATTTGGGCTACAATGACCATCATTATGTGGTCAAAAGACCAAAAAATAAGTAAATACCAAAAACACACGCAAAAACAATAGAAACTCATTATTGTCACTTATAGCAATAGTTCAGAAAAATGAAAATTCACTCTTATGTCTTCCTAGATTTATATGATTTCCTTCAGTTAAACACAAACAAATATTTTTATTTTAAAACAACATTGTATCTTTTAACATGGTTCTCAAATGGCAATGCTTCAAAAAACACATACATCCATCATTTAAAGAATTCAAATGACTCAAAGGGGTTAGTGAATGTCTTCAGAAGCGAAACAATATAAATATAAATATAAGTTGACACGGATTTGTCAACTAGTCGCTAGACATTCAAGAACTAGTGAGATTTGAAGTGATTGATGTGCCACCCTATTTACAGTTTTTCTTTATAAAACTTGGTAATTTGTGTTTATTTGCAATACATTGGATTTCACTGAAGGGAAAAAGATGCCTGAGGTCATTTTAGGCAGACAAGATGTTTCCCAACTTGGCAACTGGACGGAAGGAATTAAGACCAAGACTAGGTTCATCTGAAAAAACGTCAAATAGTCAAATACACCCAGTAATGCACGAGTGTGAGAAAGTTATGAAAGAATATTTTATTTTTGGGTAAACTATTCCTTTCATTTCAAGTCTTTGGTGCAGCGTTTCCACATACCAACTACAAACAGACAAAAAAAACTACAAAATGCATTTCCAAGTTCTCTCAGTGAGCAATAAAAGTCAGCCAGCATCACTTCATGAGTTCTTTAACCACCTGCTGGAGATGGCGGGAAACTGTGAGCGGTGCTGAGTAATGATTGGAGAACAGCTGTTTCAGTCTTTATCAGGGATCAAACGGGGTGAGCTTTGAAGCCCGCGCAGCTTCCTCTATTTGATTATGAGCGAACGGGATTGATGCTCGGCTTCGAAAGAGCGCGTGAGGATACGGGCCCTCGGGCTAGAGAGGAACGGGGAAGTTTATTCTCAATTTCAAAGAGAATTGTGTGCATTGCAGCCTCTCAATATTTCTGTGGTGACGAGCTCTTCAACTCATCTAAGATGGAGGAATGGAGAGAAAGAGTAGTCTCATTAGCTTCTGGGATGCATCGGCTTTCACCTGAACAGCTACACAGAGAAAAGTTTCCAGAATATTCTTCAAAGTAAAGTAAGCCAAACGACATAGATAATTACTTTAAAACAGACTTAAGGAGCACACTAGACTTTAAGAACACTAGACCCCACAATGAACATTGGAAACAGAATGTGATGTTACATATTCGTGCTGGTTTCTAAAAATGGAATAAAAGAAGACAAGAAAAAGCCCAATATAATAAATATATATAATATATAATAAACTATATGCACTTAAAAAAAGGTGCTTCAAAAGGTCAAAAGCGTCCTATTGAATAACTTTTTGGTTCCCTAAAGAACCTTTAACATCTTAACAACCTTTCTGTTTTACAAAAGGTTCTTTGTGGTGAAAAAAAGGTTCTTCAGATTATAAAAAAAGAGATGGTTGATGTAATGTTTTTTGTGGAACCAAAAATAGTTCTTCAATGGCATCGCTGTGAAAAAACCTTTTAAGCATTTGGTATCACTCCGTAGATGTGGGTAGGTTTCTTAAAAACTGCATCATTTTGAATAAACAGCTGAGATAATTAACGTTCTTTGTGAAAGAATCCGCCCAGATTCCACTAGGAACAATCATTAAAAACCGCTAAAACATATACGTTCTAGGTTCTGGGATTCTGTACTTTTTCCCAAAGGTGTGTAATAGCGCCACCTGCTGTAAAACAGTACAAACACTGATTGCCGTAATAACTCGTCTTTAGCAGGGATCCGTTTTTTTTAAATGACGAGATAACTCGTCAATGGCGGTGAAAGAGTTAACTACACAACACAATCTCAGCCAAAAATAGCATATTTAGTTAAACAAATCTTTAACAAATGTTAATTTATTATTTGATTTGATTTACTAGCGACGTGGAGGGGTATTTTGGACCAATGAGATTCCACTGTTGGGTGGAGCTATCATAAGACACGCCAAATAAGGAGATACACCTAGAGTACAATATTGATTAAAATCACAGCTGGTTCAGACCTAAACCCATGTTCGTTAAAGTATTGTAATGTTGTCCATTGTTCCTACTGTACATGCTGCAAATATGATAAAAAACAACCATAAAAGCCACTCACTCTTAAATTAAGAATACTCTGTAGCTATCTCTAGCGATTAGCTCAATTGGTCTTCAGCTGTTTATGACGGTCACAAATGCGTCCATATGTATAACACCTCCGACTATCCGTTTTGTAGCAGCCATTGCTTTTTACAGCACATATAAATGTTACTGAGAGGAGCGTGGGGCAGTAAAGGCTGCTGAGAGCACTCATGGGGGTTACTATAACAGTGAAGGTGATAATCGGGGCCCCTAGCAGCCGTGGAGGACGGAGCCAGTCGATTAAAACTCTCAGCCCTCCGCTATAAATCTCAGTCGTCCTCAGGGACTATATTAATGCATGTGTGGAAACAGGTGGATACCTTCCTTTCTTCACACGTTTTTTAGTTGGTTTTCATTGTAAATTTCACTGGCGTTGCAGAAAGTGTTGTCGTGGGTTTGCAGAAGCGCAACAAAATGAAAACGTTGCGCAACCTGTCTACTGGGATGCAAACAAAATGCTATTGGCTGCAAAAAAAGTACTTCGATATGTCCCACCCAGAAGAAAGTCAAATTGTTTGTTTAGCCAGTTCTTTATGCATCAAGGCCTGCTGATACTATACATACACAGAAACTTCACCTCAGATTCTCGAGAGGACGATGTCAACAGTCCTTAGATTTCACTACCTTTTATAGAGGAAGACTGTCAATAGCGTAGGGAAAGTAAAGTTCAGTGTATTTCAGCTCAAGGACTCCATTAAGTACCTGTCGTGGTTGTGACATTTATTCGTTGACTTACGGAGGAATATTCAGCACCTGCTGTTTGTACAGGAGAGGTGTTGACCGTTAAACCAACAGAGTAACCAGAATACATGGAGAACTAGAGGAAAAGGGTCAAATCAGGAACGGTGGGTGAGGGGGTGAAGGGCTGTTAGAAGTACTTCAGGTTACTTTAATGCACCTTCAGTCGTTTGGCTTTTAGTTTGAATGTCAGTAAAAAAAACACACAAAAAGGCCAACGTAATCATCACAGAAGCTTAGAAGAGATCAGAATCTCACAAAAAATGTTATTAATGCATTTTAGAAAATAAGGCCTATTCCTAATTCTAGTAAGATGCTTTTTTACTTTGTTTTAATGATATTTTTCATCCAGTTCCGTAACATGGAAAATCTGTAATGCTGTAATGCTTTTAGTTATATATAAAGATAAACATTCTGAAGTTTTCATACAATTATGTTATCCTGAGTTTAATTCACTCCCGTTTTGTATAATTATTGGAGTAGGTTACAATCAAATTGAAAATTCTGTCTTCTTTCTCTTGTCATTTCTAACCTGTATTACTTTTTTTCTTCGGTAGAACACAAAAGAAGATATTTTGAAACATGTTGGTAACATAACAGCACAGCAAGACGACTCTTTTCTATTGTCACCAATGCACGCAAATGGGGGACTGTTAACAACATTTTTCAAAATATCTGTGTTCTGAGGAAGACCTTCATTTTGAAGATGAACTACTCCTTTAATGACAATCAGGAAATTAAAAAAGTTAAGTTAACTTGACATTTTATGAATATTTATCGGATGTCATTTTCCCCGCTGCGGTAAAAGAATAATGATATGTTTACAGTATTGAATTACAGTAATGAGAAGATGCACTCGTGTGGGCATTTGATGAAGATAGAAAAAGAGAACAAGCATAAAGTGTAACTTTGTGTAAAGTTCAATGCCATCCCAAACACACATACTTCAGGAACTGGAAATATCTGGTTTTACCCGGAATCTGAAATAAAGGTCCAGCTTAATTTATTATGCTCTTAGGCAGATTCACACACCAGGGGCGTTGCTAGACCTAAAGCTCTACTGGGGAACAGGCCCCTGTTACTTTTTCAATCACTTTTTCTTAAAAACCTACTGTGTGCAAGAAGTATGCAACACGATGCACTTTAAACTTTACTGGGTTAAACCACTATTCATAAAGTCCAGCAATACGGGGAAGGCAAACCGTATGTATTTAAAAATATTAAAGTATCTTCAACATAATTGACATACACTTTGTTAACATGGTTGCATGCACAATATGGAAATAATGAAAGCAGAGAGAAGTTTTATTGTTTCACATCTGCATTCATTTCACAATGATAACAATCAATAATTACATCTTTTCAAGAATTTACAATTACAGTATTTCAAGAAACCAGTCATTTTATGGCTTCAACTAATATCAAGAGCATTTTATCTTAAATAAAAAACAATATTTTCGAGTTTCACAGCCCAGTCCAAAAAAAGTTGGTTCGTTTTTTAACCAACAGTACTGCATAAACTGTAAAGCACATAGTTAGCTCAGCCTTAGTTACTACCAACTTGTTATGTAATGTCCTAAACTAGAGCTAGTAAACCAAATATAATTAAATTTCTTCAAGTAAAGAACACAAATGTTTTTCTAAGCAACAATGCAATTTTACAGACATGACAAGGGTCTTCCCGAGACATTTTCCTATGTCTGAGACCTGACTGGCTCGGGATGTACAGTAATTTGTTTACCAAGTCTTACCTCCCTCAAACTCAACCTCTCCTTACTGCTTCCGTTTCCCTGTTTTGCACAAACAAATTCTGACGTCCATCTACAGGGGAAATGAATGATCGAGTTATTATTATTTATGATGCTCAATATTATTTAGATACTTTAGTTTCGTCATCTTTCCATAGCCTACATCAGTCGTGTCTTTTCACCCTTGGGTGCCTGTGTGCTGCAGTTGTTCCAAGGAAATTCACAGATGCGCAAACATAGATTTATGCGCGGACATATTATGCAAGTTTGTGTTTTTGGACCGGTTAAAGTGCACGACTGCTTCTATGTTACAAGAGTCAATATATGTTACTACGTTGCATATAGATCAGTTTTTGCAGCTATTATCAATGTAAATGATACATGGATAAATAAAGTAAATTGTTAAAACTTAAACTTGAAATTTATACTGGGCCACAGTTGCTTTGCTTTTTTAGTCATCTATGCCTAAATATATTTACCACTTACAATGGTAAATTCAATAGTTTTGTAAATTTGTGCAATTTCTATATTATAAAAATGTTTTTTGTGCAAAAAGGATTGCAATTACCTTATATAGTTTTGATATGGTTTAATTTTACTTGTGTTATTTAATTCAACACAATATAACTTTGAAACGGGCATGTGCAATTTTTTTGTGCTATTTTTTACATTTAACTAATTCATTTTATTGAGTTTTGGCCAGAAAATAACAAAATTTGACTAACATGAAAATTTTAAACAAATAAATACAGTTAATCTGCAATATATCATGGTCTTCCAAAAATCTTTTAATATTTTGACTGGCAAAAGCCTTCACGAAAATAAAATGAATCACAACCTAAAGTCATAAAAACACAACATATCCATTAACGGTTGCTCACAAATAAATTCAGAATTCTTTCCACAGCCACATCAAGCTAAGCACCATCAAATTATGGCAATCTCCATTTTCTCGAACTTTGCCGTAATTTAGAACATGTCGAAAATTGGTAAATGAGAAAGCGTCCAATTATTACATTTGCACCATACAAAACACCATTAGATGTTCTTTGAGAAGATAATTGTGTCCTAAATGGCCCTCTTCACAGTGAGATGGTAAGTAAATGTTTGTTTGTTACCTTTTTGTACAGGTTGAGTGTTTTACCTTTTTGAAGAGGATGAGTCACTGATTTGTGAGTCTTTATATAGTCCGTGAAATTGTAGCATTATTCCTGTACACACTGTAATGACTAGTGTTTTCTCAAAGAAAACTGCTAATGCTTATTGTTTAATATTTTACTTGTCATAGTGGTGTGGACATCTGCAACCGTTTGCGTGATTTCAAACAAACTTGAATATATTGTAGTGTCCATGACTACTAAACGGAGTCAAAAGTGATGCTGTTAGCATGTGTGTTGAATTGGCTACAAAGTGGGGATTTTGTCACTTACACATTCTTAAAACTGATTGTTTGAAATGAATGTCTCATTTGGGTGTAACAAGTTCTCAAAAATTCACAAACTTTCATAGCTACACACACTTCTAAACATGAAACGGATAAACTAGCATGTGACGTAGTTTAGTCTAGCTTTAATGAAGTGCATGAGAGAGAGAGAGAGCTTATATTAATTGAATGTTATTGTAAGGGAGAGGTCCATGCACCCTACTGGGAAAATCCCATTAGTAGCCAGTGAGATTTAATCGGCCTGTATGAAATTATTAAAAACCTCAGTGAATTGCTCTATTCCACACCATCAAAGGTGATCCCCGCCTGTACAAGTAGTCCGCTGGGAAATCCTGTGGCCTGCGTCTGCATACGTACACAAAAAGAGCGGACGCCTTGCAGACCCTGAGGGTAAAATGATTAAAACATGTCCAATCACACGCAACATGTGCAAAACACAAAGCGTGCTCTCTGCCTTGGTGGAAGTTGCCATGGAAACCCATGTCGCACATTAGCGAGAGATGGTGACGTCGGCAAACGGTTGCGGCGATCTGCATTACTCATCATGGTATCTGTCGTGTCCAAGAGACTCGCACAGATGAAATGAGAATCCATGCGTTAATATGCTTTGTGTTTAACCATTTATTTTCATGTTTTGCTTGGTAACACATTTCCAAAAGAGAAAAGTTCAAATCATTCCCAAACATTGCAACACACGTCTCCTGGAAATTCTGTAGAATTTGAGTGACGTCTGATACATACATATAATAATAAAACGAATGTAAATGAATCTTGAATGCACTGCAAGTTGCATTGGTTTAAAGCATCTGCATAAATGTAATTATTTTTTTTGTGCTCCAGGAGTGTGTTAAAGAGTCAGAATCTCAAAAACTGAATAAAACACACCATGCACTTTATGATGTTTATAGAAAGCTATTGACACTATTCTATAATGCTCATTGTGGATAGGGATGCTCCGATCCACCTTTTTTGCTTCCGATACCGATTCCGATACCTGAGATTCAGTATTGGCCGATACCGAGTACCGATCCGATACTAAGGTAACATTTTTAAAGAGCACAATTACTTAATAAACTGTGTGCATTGCTGTGCAAGACATCAAGCTCGACTTAACATTAATTTCCTGACCCCGTAAAACAAAATAACAAACAAATGATTCACAAATTTTGTGAATTATTTATTAAACCAGCAAAATAAAACAAAATGTTCACTATCTTAAACTTGAAATTCAAAATTAAAGTGCAAATTAAGCAGCTGAATAAAAAAACAGCTTCACTAGCTTGATAAACAGGTATAAATTAATGGAAACAAAATCTCTGAATAACTGTTATGTGCAAATATAATTAAAAAAATCAATGCACAATAAACAATAAAGCAGCTGAAATTGAGCAAAAAAGCAATAGCTTCACTGCTTTAGATATTCAAACAGGAATCAGCTCTTTTTAATGCTTTAGTCATTAAAGCAAAGTCCACTAAACTAAGCTAAAGTTTAGTGGAAATCAAATTTAACATCCAACACCGAAAGATAAACAAAACACTAGCTTCCCTAGCTTGTGCTGCACATGTAAAAATAAACGGAAAAAGATATAATAGTTTAGTCGGTGCAAATAGAAATTTAAAGTCAAATTATCCCCAAAACTCACCGCATTAACATCTTTATTTTTTTCGTATACATGTTTGCAGACTTTTTGGTACAGTTCAGGTCTCAGTTACGCTTCACAATGTCGTACCGAGGCTCCAGGTGGTTTATAAGGAGTCTGAAGACATTGTTCGCAACGACGGACAGCGGTTGCAAATCCATTACCATGAAATTCAGTATGCTTTCAGTGATTTTCGCTGCTTTCACACTACTAGATGGAAATTTCTGGATTCTTTCCGCTGTCTCCTCCAAAGTTATCTGCTTCGTACCGTCTCGTTTTAGTTTCTTCAGCTTATTGAACTCGGCGTGCTTAAATTAGTAGTATTATAATGAACAGCTTTATCACCACCCCTCGGAACATTTACTTCTCATGTATTGCAAACAGCGGTGTAACTTGTTGGCGTAGCTGTTCTAAAGTAAATCTAAATGGCAGATATTTTTTGTCGCTCCATGCTGTTCGCTGCTCAATGTAAGCTATGTTCGCTTGTTCACGCACACTACGTAAAGAGCACGTTGCTAGCGTATGATGTCACACGCTTCGCAAAGCACAGCCACGAGAGTGTTTAAGCGCCGGTGTCTCCAGGAACTTTTACATCGCCTAGCAGAAATTTTATGTAAGCTAGATCGGGTATCGGTGCAATTTTTTCACCGATACCCGATCTAGAATTTTATTCAGTATCGACGCCGATTTCCGATACAAATATCGGATCGGAGCATCCCTAATTGTGGATAGACTATCACATGTGTAGATGTGAAGCAGTGTAGCAGTCAAAGTCGACAAGACCAAGAAAATCTCTGATAGTGTTTAGAACTGAAGGACAATTGAGCGTAGCGGCCACATTGCCCAGTGACAATTTCAGTGCTTTTCCAGTTGTCAAAAACCTGACAGAAAAACACCATACTCCAACAGACTGGGTTACATCCCGAACTGAACTCAAACCAACAAACCCCAACACATAAAACACTGAGAGGAAGTCATGATGTAGAACCTCTCAAATATAACATTTAAAGCTTGAGCACATGGGTGTAGATGAGCTCACACCGGCCCAGGATGGAGGCTCCATCCCCGAACGAATCGGAAAAATTTAAGCATTTTAGGCCGAGCGGACGTCAACCTGTTCGCATCGGAGGAAAATGCCCACTGCCTGTTGCACTTCTCAAGACAGAACAACGCCCTAACCCAGAGCTGGTCGTCTCGCCATCTTTATGCTTTTCCCCCCATAGCCCGGCTGCTGCAGGTGATCAGGAGGATTGAGAAGGACAATTGCACAGTAATGCTGGTCACCCCTCGCTGGCCGAACCAACCATGGTTCCCCGAGTTGATCCGGATGCTGTCCACAGCCCTTTGCAGGATTCCGCTGAAGAGAACCCTGGGATCCCCGCCCCGAGCTGTGAAACCTACATGTATGGCCCCTCGACGGGAGTCTCTTCCCATCCTGAGAGGTGTTTTAACTACAATAACCAAGGCCAGAGTACCTTTCACAAGGCAACTTTACTCGCAAAAATGGGTTATTTTCACTGGCTTGTGCAAAACGAGGTGCATAGACCAGTTGACCTGTGAGATAGTTCACATTCTCTCTGTTCTCCAAGAGTTGCCAAACTCTTCATATTTACATGAAGTTTATGTTAAGGAACACATTTACCAGCAAATTGCGCATAGACGGATTACTTTTTATTTTCATGCATAATTAATGTCTTATGAATAATTAATAAAAACTTGCTTATACATCATGGATTCGCTTTTTTGGGGCAATTGACAATTGACTGTTGGGATTGACAGTTCTAAATAGTAACAGTATGAGTTTTTAAGGCCTTTTTAGGAAAAAATTTTTAAAAAATTGTGTGTCAGTAAAAGGTTTGAAATTAATGATTTTAAACATGTCATGGTTTTAATGAATAAAAAGGAAATTGAAACCAAGATTTCGGGAGAATCATCCATACCAATGGTATGGGCTTCTTTTATATCGCTTTTTGCTTTAATCTGATTTAGACGGCCCCAGTCCCCATCCACTTTCATTTTGTTGGATAAACGTTTTCTTTTAGCGCCATAAAAAGAACCAGATAAATGAAGGACTTCTTCACAAAACGCTTTCATTCAGTCAAACTACTCCATCAGACAGATATTGTGCTATTAGTGCTGACCAAAACATCAATACAGTTGACACTTTACACCCGTCCTCTGTAGCACAACGAATAAAAGAGCCCATCCATTTTGTGTGATCACATTTCAATGTTAACAAGAAGACAGAATAATCACCTCCACCGCATCTCGCCACAGGCAACAGGCAACACACACACACACACACACACACACACTACACGTTCATTCATTCACTGCAGGTTAGAATTGTGCACATGATTAATCTAATAGCTTTTTCTGCATCTGCAAATTTGAAACATTAGAAGCAAGGCCATATTTGGTTGTGAGGTCACGATTACTTAATAGAGCAAACCCAGTTTGTGTCTAGGGCACTGAAAGTGAACAATTCCAGTCTAGAACACAACTACGCTGTGTCAGGGATAGCACAGCATACATGTACTACTCGTGATAAATTTGAGCAATTCACATTGTACAAATTCATAGCCAACCTTTAAAATAATAACGAACTATCATGGCGAAAATGAACAAATGAAGGCGGAGAAAAAAATCTACAAATTATCGTTCAGCTGTGCCGACTGTTTCACGATATGACGAATTAACGTTCAGGAAAAAACTACAATGTATCGTAGAGCTGTGGCGACTGCTTCCTATTATGACATCTGTGTAACCCAATTATTGGTTAATATTTCAAATTTCTGCTCAAAACAACCTTATGTGTTTTTATTCTTAATACTGCGCTTTCAGCATTAAGCTTTCATATGCTCTTCGTTTTAAATCTGATGAGACTATTTTTCGGTAACAGAAAATTCCAAATATTGTAATACTATCGTGACTGTATCGTATCAAATCGTGGGTAGTTGGTTTTATTACTCCCTGATAGTATTTCATTTCGAACAGCTTGCGTCAGCCAAAAAGAAAGAGCACAGACAGACGGTTTCACCACGCTGACGGCTTGAGCTTTTACGCACAAACATTTATTCTTTTAATAATACATGTGTACAGACACTTTAAACACACTTGCATACCCCACTTAAGACTCAATGTAAACAATCATTGCTTCACTCAACCCTAGCAGATAAACAGATGACACCAAGCTACCAGAAAATGGTGTAAAATTACATCTAGACAAGCACTGTTAACTGTCACAATGGAATAGGATCTGCCACGATCACATTTTAAAAGTACAGTATGATGAGAAAAAATTGAAGTTGGAATAGTTCCAGCTGAGTTGATTCAATGATTCATAAAGTGGAAAAAATGACTCAGTGGCCTGACGCAGGAATCAAGGCTATACAGGACCCTTGAAAAAAGTTCTGACTGTGTAACACGTAATATGCTGCGATACGGTATTACACAGTGGTGTTACAATAAGCTGTGCTCACTAGGGCTGTTCAACAATAAATTGTGTTTAATCGCATCCAGAATTAAAGTCTTTGTTTACATATTAATATATGTATATGTTCTGTGCAGATTTTTTTATTTTTTTATTTTGTAAAATTACGAAAGAATAACAATATTTTTTAAATAAAATTTAAATTACAGATTTACAACATCTCGTACGATTTGTAACTGAATGAAAAACATGAATAGGTATGTAATAGAAATATAAAACGAGTAAAAAAATTTGTGGTGGGCCGTTAACGCCGTTAACGTGTTGCATTAACGTGAGACTCTTATCGCGCGATAAAAAAAATGTCGCCGTTAATCTATTCTCAAAGTGGGGATGGGAGCTGGGTCTAAACTACGCAAGCTATGATGACTTTCACCTTGATATTTTAGCACGGATGTATAGAGAACGAGATTTTTCAACTCGCGTGATTCGCGCAATTCGCATCATTCGCGCCGCCTCATCATCTCATGACCAGGGCTTCATTCGGGCGATTCGCGCCGCAAGTAGGTCTTTCGCGTCTTTGCATTGACTTAACATGTAAATAACTTGCGCTTGACGTGCCATTCGCATTTGGTCTGAAAACAACATAACGTGGTAATTTCACAGTAACATCAAACGTGACGTGCTAACATGGATGCAGCTTTGAAGCCGCCGGGTTGCTTCACCACTAAAAAAAATCCAACATAGTTTTCCCCCCCAAAAATCCCCAAAATGATCGAGGTATCTCATGCTATGATATATCTTTACACTGGGCATGTGATAGTATTGCATGTTTAGTAACATAATTTTGTTACTAACTGCGACAGGTGCGACAAGCTTGTTCTTAATGGGTTTGTTACGACTCGCTGCGCTGCATCCAGTGTGGACAATATGTGAAATTATAATGGGATCTTAGGCGTTTCTAATGTCTATTGTCGTGTCGCGCCTGTCAAGTCTGGTGTAGACACGGTGGAAAAATTCCCCTGTTGTACTCTTATAAACTTTAAATTCTAATTTAAATAATTCAAAAAATAATATATGTCAATCAACTATTTCAAACTGATTCAAATGCAATAGAGCTCAAATGTAAAGAACAAGAATAACGAATCAGAACATTATTATAAAATGTATAATATGTGACCTCTGTCTTACTATAACAGAGCCCAAAGTCTCTCCCATCTTTGTTTCAGTCATACTGTCATTGATCTGAACGGGAATGTTAATGCATAGCTCTCACTTGGTTTCAACCGACATTTTTAACCAAGACTGAGGAACTCCCTAGCAACAAGAAACAGACAGATTCATTCCCATTCAACAGCGCAAGGCAGGTCAAAATTCCTTGTATGGCTTTACTTCACTTCCTCCCTTGTAAGAACAGCAGTGTTTCTACAGCAAGCTGCGGATGCTAAGAGTCTTCATCCACGTGAAAGCGGGTGCGAGCCAACGAGGGATTACAAACATGCTCAAGCTCACGTGTGTGTGTGCGTGCGTGCGTGTGTGTGTGTAGTTTCCTAATCACATAATAAATACAGCATCGGCCAGGAGAAGCAGATCAACCCAGGCCTTTTGCTATACACTATAAATAACAACTAAAGACTCCTCGACCGCGGAAACTCATCGCATAGCGGCAAACAATCACAGTCAACTTTTCTGTCAATGCACTGTTGTACAATTATGATTTTACCCATAATTCAGTTTAAAACTCCATGTTTTTGTGGTGTAAAAGAGCTTCATATATTTGTAGAAAGGGCATGTATTAAAGGGCATGATGGCATAAGACACATTAGGTGTGTTGCAATTCTTGCCACCATGCTGAATAGATCAGGCAGACAGGTGGTATAAAAGCGCAGACACAAAGGAAAGCGGTAGTTGAAATCCTACTGTGTGATCTATGAGGAACAAACTGAATCCCGTAGCTTTTGCATGTGAACCGACACGGCTGAAAGAACAAACTGGTGCCCTTCATTTAATAAACCAGGTCTCTGTTTTATACAGTGTGTGCGGTGGACCAAAACGTAGTTAGACACTTAAAAGGACAGTTCGCCTGAAAACAAAAATTAAAAATAATTTATACACCCTCATGTTATATTACTATTTACTCTGTGGAACACAACAGAAGATATTTCGAGTAATGTCTCTGTGGTTTTGTGCCCATACAATGGAAGTCAATGGGGGTCAGTGTTGTTAGGTAACAGACATTCTTCACAATATCTTCTTCTGTGTTCTGCAGAGGAAATAAAGTCATACAGGTACGAATTGACATGAGGGTGAGTAAATGATGAAATGTATTTCGTTTTTGAGTGTGCTATCCCTTTAAGTCACACATGAACTTGACAACTTCACAACATTCGGCACAAACAAATGGCGTTAGAGCTTTAATCATTTTTTTATTTCCTTTTTCTGAGTTTGCTTTGACTTTCAACCAGCTGGTATCAAGGTGACTTTGTAGCAGACGTATGAAATCAAATACCCTGAAGATCCCACAGGTGTCCTGGCGGAGGTACACGTCCAGGACCAACCACTAACCTTCTACCAAAGTCTAATGTAGATATCTATTGTAGAAGCCTACTTGGTTCATTATTTTATCTGATGCAATGATGTTGATATAGTACGGCTTAACCTAATACGTTTTGGGGTCACTCTGTTTAAAATATCAATAAATTAACAAACCAAGCAAATCATCCTTAGGCTCAGATGTAACACGATTAGATAATCTGCTCCAAAAACCAACACAATCATCCTAAAACACACAAAGTAAGCTCAGCAGCCGTGGGTGGAGAGGCTATAAGAGTATAACCGCTATTGTAATCATTTGGGGGTGGCAGATGGTCCGAAGCATGGTCCGAAACAGCGGAAAAGTGTTACATCACTTCTGCTCACAGAGATGTGGGGCTTTAAACTGCTGCCACAGATGTTCCAAGCACATGGTACGACTCAGATTCACAGAATAGACCATAAAATTTGTACATTTATATTTAAAAACACACCTTATATGAAACCATTTAAAATATGCATAAACAAAATAAATAATATTAAACATGAAACAGACGTTTTTAAAACGTTTTATAAACTGCGTTTTATCTTTACATAATATAAATCAATGTCCAATGTCAAAACTTACAAAAAAATACATTCACTGATCTGTCTTGTGTATGGCACCTGCTTTTCACTTCAGCAAAATGCGGACAAAAGTTCAAGTCATTGGGCAGGTAGTTTAAAAGCATAAATGTGGGAGTCAAGTTCACGGGCATGAATTCAGCTCCCCAACACACCCGAGCGGAAGGTTGCAAGGACAATTTGTTACAATGTTACCGGACGCACACAGCAACACAAACAAATCGATGACAAACGCAAGCACCTGCACAACACCACATACACATTAATACCTGATCAATGCACAACTTCTCGTCTCTTTAAAACGGAGGTTATACAGCAAAACCAATGCATGATCCGGTTGAATAAAAGCACCAACCTGTCTGTCCTTTTCCGAGGGTCTTTTCTAAGCGATACGGTCCCACGTAATTGGCATGTGGGGCTGTGTTGTTTTCTTTCGCAGACAATGACATTTTTCCCGTCTAAACACACGTTGCAGTTCTTGGGATCCGGCAATCCTCTTATAGCCGCGCTGCGCCCGAGGATGCCTCGCGCTTTACTCCAAAATAAAGATGTGGCTTTATTCTGCCCCTTTAACACCAGCAGTCTGCAGTTCGGGTGGGAAAGGGGCTGTTTAAACGTGTCCTCTCTCTCTTTTCCTTTTCACGGAGTGAACCGGGCGGCTTAAGATCCGACTGGCATCGCGGGGACTTGCGCGGCTGTGGAGTGGCCGGTGTGCGAATTCACGCACGCTACTACGGCGAAGGTGTCTTCATTAATATTCATGAGCTCGAGCGCGTGTCATTGGACGGTTACACACACACCTCGCCGCGTGTTGGATGTTCAGAAGAATGTAGTAAATATATGAAATTAAATTGTATTTAAAGTTAATAATCCACGATAACATGCTGTAGTTATATTCAATAATAAATTAAAAAACTGATATTGGGCTTAATAATATATTTAAAAAATAGCCTACTGAACAATTTGAAACGTGTTAAAACAGTACATTTATATTAAGGTAGGCTATGAAATTTAGTAAGACAAATAAATAAATACTTCAGATGTAATTTTAGGCTCTAATTGTATGAAATAAAAAATCAATGAAATGCAAACACAGACCTTGCAGTTTATTATAATTGTCGCTTATGAATAAATATTATTAAAAGCAAGTTCATGCTGAAAAATACTAAAACAGTCTTATATTTGTGTATCTGTCCATTCATCTTATAGATGAGCTCCATTCTCCATTGGATGGTGATCAAGCGACGTCAGCGCCACCTTATTAATATTAACAACCAAATCCTTCGTCGTAGTAGGATTGGTAATTTAGTGTTTGGAGGCGGGTCCGCAGTTGTTAATAAAGATTGAAGGGGAAACGCGCCAAACAGAGAGTGCGTCTGCGTGCCGCAACCAGGTCGCTGGTGCAGTCAACAGCTGATGGGTTCAGCTTGTTCCCAAAGAGCAGTTATGTGATGCTAAAGTCATTTAACATTAAAACACTACACTGTGTAATACTATGTTTGAATATATATAGCTAAATACAAAAAATTCACACATTTATGTTGCACCTATGTCTGGTTCAACCTTCAATGCATTAAGAAATCCCTTCTTTCAAAAGAGAAAAATATTACATTGAACTCACAATCTTACCAAACTCTTGGTATTTTATCCACTCTTGCTTTGATGTTATAATACACGTGCAGTCTCGTATGTTACTTCTCTCTGTGGTTGAAGTGCTGTGTTCACTGAGCAGAGTGTGTCGGCCTGCAGCTTCATTTCACAACCTACTGATCTCAGACCTGTGCGGCAGAGAACAGGTGCTAGAGGGGCAGCAACCAATGACACGCCTCCCCAAGTGTGACAACACCCTGCTTTAAGAAGCCCACTGCTGTGCCAGAGGGAATCCGACTTCGTATGACGGTGTGATGGGCGCTGCATGCACTCTACACAAAACACAGCAGGATTAAATGACATGTTGCTTTTAAACCCAGATGTACATATCACAACACACGCTTCTGTGTAACTCTATAGCTCATGAATCACATAGAGAGGAACTTCATTAGCCGGCGTTATGAAATGTAAGACACAGGCTCAGCGGTAGGGTTAGGGGGTCACGACTTAAACAACATTACCAGTGTGATGGTTAATGGTTTGGGTACGTTGGTAATTCGGTTTAGACAATGGGACTATTAGCTATTCCAAATAAAAGTTTGATCTAGAAACAGTCAACCAAATGTTCTGTCTTTGCACAAGAACAGCTCTCAGCGGGCACCTCCTACTGAAGCACTAAGGAACATCTGCACACGTTGTGTCTAATAAATGTTGCCAGTATGTCCCTCTCTGCCCTGCTTCACAGCAACTGTGAAATTAATCAGGAGGCACACCGAGCAGCCCTGCCATTTACTGTTTGCACGCTGACGTGTAAAAACCAAATAAACTCAGTAAATAGCATCCTCTGTATCATTGATTTACAATCGGCCCGTCATGTACGTGCATGAACCGGGAAAGACGTGAACATTATTCAGATGTATGCTAATGAGATGCAGAACGTGTCAGATAGAGGTGTGAAACTGCGAGAACGGTTTGTGGATCGGAAGGAATTGGTTTTACATGGGTATGTCCACTAAAGGTCTTAAGTACTCTTTGAATTTATGAAGCTTTTATTAATTGAGGAGCAGCTATCGGTGATATGTGGTGCCTATTGCTGTCACAGGTGAACTGAAGTAATCTGAAGTACATTCAAAATTTGGTTATCAGTTCCCACCTGTGATTTAATCTGCGTATGCTGTTTTGAACATTTTCTTAATAGGCTACAGCATTTTTTCATATGATGAGAAATCAAGGAGTGACGCATTACATTCATGAATAAAATGAATGATATAATTAATGAATAAAAATGTACATTTGTAGTAAAGATAATGATACTAAATTTCTCCACTGGTACCACTAACTGATTATAGTGATCTCTGCCGATACCGATTCTGCAGATTGAATTAATATTTCTATACTTTCTGAATTTGATTTATTTAAATAATGACTATTAATACTGAACAACAGGTGACGTTTCTGAATATTTTCTATATACAGAGCACCAAGTCATTGCATTTTCTTGTCCTCTTTTGATTGACATGATATATCAGTGTTTAACTATCATCCGATAGAGTGAAACGCTTTTATCTATGGCTTTTAAAATGGCTTTTATCAATCAATTATTGGCCTTTGTATTGTATCTCTATTTTTAAGACATTTTTACTATTACTGTACACTCTATATATAATAGTAATATTCCGGAAGTTTGGGCACCAAAACTATTTATACAGTAACTGACTTTTTATATGAACTCTTTTAACATTCAATTATCCACTTCACCTTTAAAGTGATAGTTTTTCAAAGACAGATATTTGGAAGAATGTTAACAACTGATAGTTCTAGGCATCATTGACTACCATAGTAGGAAAAAAGTTTACTTTTTGTTCTGTTGGACACAAAAGTAGATATTTTGAGGATTTTAAGAAAGGAAACAGTTCTGGGGCACCTTTAACACAATTGTATTTTCTATTATATTAGTCAATGATGTTCCGAAATTGTCAGTTGCTAAAATTCTTCAAAATATCTTTCTTTGTGTTAAACTGAACAAAGAAATGTAGACGGAT
Organism: Triplophysa dalaica; assembly: GCF_015846415.1. Classification (NCBI taxonomy): domain Eukaryota; kingdom Metazoa; phylum Chordata; class Actinopteri; order Cypriniformes; family Nemacheilidae; genus Triplophysa; species Triplophysa dalaica. Next base: position 11,662,356 of record NC_079565.1, on the reverse strand, counting down.
TTGAAACAACAAGAGGGTGAATAATTCATGACAAAATTTACATTTTTGGGTGGAGTATCCCTTTAAGAGTCTGAACTGTCTTATATGTACAATAGTTACCTTCCAAAACATTAAACAATGTTAAACGGATCGTTCAGCCTAAAATAAAATAAAAATGTCATCACTAGTTAACCTCTATTCATATCAAACCTGTCCGACTTTCTTTTTTCTTCAGAACACAAAAGAAGATTTTTTGAAGAACGTTCATGACCAAACAACATTGACCCCCCCATTGATTCCAATTGTATGGACGCAAAACCACAGAGACATTTCTCAGAATATCTTCTTTAGTGTTCCACAGAATAAAGAGTCATATACAGGTTTTGAACAACATGAGGACCAAATTGTTTGTTTTCTCTGAACTATCTCTTGTAGGATTATGTTCTAGATAATATAGGTTCTTAGATGGATTCAGGTAGGAAGTTGGGAGAGGATCAGTATGAACAGCCGGAGAATCTGATGAATTGAAGCATCCATGACAAACAGGGAAGCCTATAATGGCCCATCTGTAGACACTTAAAATCTGGAGTCAACAGAGATGCTGAGACTTTCATGGATCATTCTCATGGGTAAGGTGGCCAGCTCTGTGCATTCAGAACTTATTTGATTTAGGTAAACAAGAAGATACACTATAGTGGTGTTTTTACCTTCCCAAGTAAAAAAAACAACCATCTCTGTGATGTTCTGGTCTCTAGATATTGAGTTAGCATTTCAGACAATTGAAAACAGCTTCAACAAGTTTTTTCTTGAGAATTCAAACAGTTCACCAAATTTTTTTATCAAACGTATGACTTCTAATAAGTACAAAATGTCATTGTTTGATTCACCTTTTGTGTTCAAACCAAAGAAAGAAATTCATACAAGTTTGAAGTGACACCAAGATGAGAGATCAGACAACCTGGACTGCTACAATTTTCCAAACTACAAAAATGAAAGATAATATAAAAGAGTGAAGAACATTTAAGAGCAGCGTGAAAACACAGCCACAGAAGGAGAGGGAATTACAGGGCGGTGTTTTGTTTCCACTGAGAGTCGAGGTGGAATTCAAAAGTAATTGTCACCGATACCAGTGGTGAAGAAAAGAAAAGAAAACTGTAAGTGATAAAACAGACACTAGACATTAAAACTAAACAGACATCACAGCTGCCAACAGTTACTATTTAATACGGTTTACCACATAAAAAAATCTGTAAATGAACGGAAATTGCTGGAGTGACAGAATTACATCGTAAAATACTATTTTTTTCCTGTAAATTACAGGACATAAGGATATAAAATCAATTGTTTCCCAGTTTTTCGTGTAAATCTGCTGTCCTTCTCTGTCATTTAACAGTTTTGGTATAATCACACGTTTTTACCGTAATTTTACGTTTTTGACTGTATTTCAAAGATACATAAAAAATCTGTAAAAAAACAGTATAATTCAGTTTTAATTAACTTTATGTGGAAAATCTGTGCAAAATAACTGAAAGATTCTGTAAATTAGGGGAGTTTTACAAACAAGAAATACAATGTGTTTCCATGAGAAATACCATTATGAACCATCAGCTGTTTACCATTACAATTTTGCATTATTCACCAGATAACATCCCAAAAATAGAACTAAAACACATTACCAAATAACCTAACATTATGTTTACCATTAAAACCCATAAAGTTCCCATCATAACCATGAAGTGATATGTCTGTAATGGTTTCTTATTTGTATATACAGTACGTATACATATCATATGACCTGGTTTGCTTCTCGTTTTTTTCTATTTCCACAATATTTGGTCCACAGCACGAAATGATCAATAAAAGTTTCATAAAGACTGAAGTACATATTTCCAATGCTCGGGTTTCAGTCCCGTGAGAGTGGACGCACAGCAGGAGAGATTTCAGAGCTGTTCGTTTTCATGTCCGGTTATTAGATTAGTGAACTGAACCTGATTTATGTGCCATGTCAATTTCGCCGCAGGTTTCTTTATTTTCCATTGTTGGGTCAAGTTTAAGTGAATTTGTTTGTGCAAGAATGTGTTTGTAGACTGAAGGCCTGAACAGACACCCCAAACGGGCAGAAAATGACACGTGATATGTTTCTGCCACGAGCACCCAGGGCAAATGATTGATCGAAAGGGCCAAAACACTCGCTGGCTTTGTTTTACCGTTATTGTGCCTTGTAGGCATTCATTACATTTCACACCCATACATCACACATGCTGCATACATGCTTGTTTTTATGTCTTTGTAGACGTGTATGGCCATGAATTTTGTGCTTGAATGTATTTATGTGGTTGCATGTGTAAACGCAACAGTTATACCGCCCCCTACTGGACACTGAAAATAGCTTTTTTTACATTTGATAGGCCTTTTCATACATGCCAAATAAAACAATATGGTAGTATCATGCTACCTATTAAGTGCAACAGGAGCTTGATTTTACACTTACTGAAAAAAATGCATTTTAAAATCTAAAATATGAAAAGTATTTTCATATTCATCTTTTGTAATCTAAATGTAATGAAGTAATTTTACTTTAAAACAGTAACTGTTGGCAGTCAAATGTGAGTGAGGCTGTTTTTAATAAGTATGTCGTGTAGCGCCTGAATAATTTCAGGCTGCATTCGGCAATAAAGAAAACAATTGTGTAACACAAAAACAACAATTTCAACCAGAATTTATAATTATTCACTGATACATCTCAAATCACAGATGATTTAGCCACGCCTCCTCAACGCAGGCTGAAATCTGATTGGTTTGTGTGATTGGTGATTCTTCATTGGTTTTCTTTAATACAATTTCTCCAGTGACTGAAAAAGGAAAGGAATGTTTGAAAAGTTTCTACATGTACTGTGAAGTAAAATATGCTGGACTCGGATCTCAAAGAGACATTCAAAAAAATATTCTCTCAACGGTATCAACCACTGAGATCACTGGTTTCAACTCACCAAATTCTTGTCCACATAATAAGGTCATGTGACAGCAATGTACTGTAATGCTGTTCAGATGCCCTGATGTCACTTCACTATGATGTCACTCCATGCTTTAGGCGCACACACTGGCCCGAAATTAACTTCAGGTCTGTATTTAGTTATAATATAATATTTTTCCATTCCATTCCATTTTCTACCGCTTATCCGAACTACCTCGGGTCACGGGGAGCCTGTGCCTATCTCAGGAGTCATCGGGCATCAAGGCAGGATACACCCTGGATGGAGTGCCAACCCATCGCAGGGCAATATAATATTTTATTTTAAATTAAATTATGTTAAAACTATTGATTCTTTGCAGAGGTATACCGGAAGATAGGTTTGGGCCCAGAATGTTTGTTTACGTGGTTGCAGGATGTAAACACTTGTCCTGGGGTGTATTCCAGAAAGCAGGGTTAATTTACCGTCAGCTAAACCCTGAACTTTCGGTTGATTAACCCAAACCTTGCTTACTCGGGTATGTCGGTTCCAAAACACCTTAAAGAGTTAAATCGACCTCCAGAAAGATACCCAGAGTTAACGCGCACTCAAAGAAACAACATGGAGACATTGTCAATGGATCACAGATTTCACCATGGAAACGGCCGGGAAGCTTAAAGTTTTTGACTATAAAACAACATTATAGATTAGAGGGTTTTTTTCACAGAAGACATCAGTGTATAAATTGTGGAAGTAATGTGTTTATAAAACTATAAACGCTACAAATTAATTATTTAATTAAGTAAAATATTCTAAATATATGCAGTATTTTATACTATAATATTTAATCATCATGGCTATCTTTGTTACAGAAAGTGTACATTTTTTGAGATGTTTGTAACTGTTATTTTAACGTGTCCGTTGTATTTTACCAAAATTGTTTTATGTGTATGTATTTAATCACATTGCTAATTTTGAAGGCAGTATAAAACCTCTTTTTTGTTCCTGCTCTGTATGTTCCTTAAAAAATGCTGATGTAGTCATATTAGGAGACTCTTTTAATTATAGAAACTACTACATTTAATGTGTATGGCTTTTCAGTACACTACACTATGAATGTTAATTAATTTACAGCAGAGGATGAAGGTCTGCTGGGACAGAGATAGAGGTTTAAAATGTTAGCCCCAGTCAAACATAATAATCATATCCCTTTCAAATACACTTTGTGTACTTTGTTTGCTAAAAGGCCATGGTTTTCCAAATGTTAAAAGAGGTGGAAACGGCCTATCCTGAAAGTCTAATTGTAATTTGGAGAAAGCCCTTTCAATACTAAACTGTAGGAGGAGGCTGATGATTAGAAAGACATTTTTAAGGAATACAGTCAGTATGAAAATCTTAAGTCAAATTTTTATGTATTTTTTTAATGTAAATGAATATAAAATTATAATAAGAATTTAAATATGTGAACAGTATGCCATAGGTGGGTGACCTAATAGAGGGTCATCTAATAAAGCCTTGGAAACCTGCCAGCCTGGGATTCGAACTTGCAACCTTTGCATTTTAAATCTGGCACTCTAATCATTAGGCCATAAATATCTTTGACCCAATGCATCAATATTGCATGATAAGTGGACAAGAGTAATGATATGCAATGGAGTTAAAATACTTCACTATTAACATCCATTAACTGTTGGAAATTGTAAGATGTGTATAATTATCCAGTGATATTTGGAGATGTTTCAAAGTTTATACAGTATTTAAAATAAATACATAAAGTTAAACAATAACAGCGCACATTATTTTATTTACAGATTATTTCATTTTAAAAGGTTAAATAATAAAGTTAATAAAACAATTAGTTGTGATTGCTAAATTGCAATGGGTGAGATTGGAAATGTTATTGTAATATTGCTGTAAAATGAATACATTATACGTAATCTGTGCTTTCACGCCCACTTGACGCTCATCAAAAACTCACACATGCGCAGACAACCCTTAAAGCTTAGTTACATTTCCTTAAAATTAACTAACTCTGGAACATAACCTGCTCCGGAGCAAGTTATCGTCAGAGAGTGAGTTGCTATGGTTACTTACATAAAAGTTATCCGTTTTTGGAACCGAAAGTTGAGTTTATCAGCTAACTAACCCTTAAACTTACCCGGGTATGTCATATGTACATATGTCACATGCACATGTACTTTCAATTTTTATTTATTCATTAATAGACTTTCTTAATCTTACATAATTCAATCTTAAAAGTATTCATTTAAAACTTTTACAATTTATTTAAAACAAATTGGTTGTAAATATTCTGATGGTTGGATTTTGTTTACACATTTGTGTAGTGTTAAAGATATGAAACTGGACGTTTTTCTGGACCACCGCTGAACCAGCGTTGTTTATGTCATGAAGGGGTCTTGTTACCAAATCAGAAAAGCCCACCCTCAAGCAAATCATCTGGTGAGCTCTTTCACCAAACATATATACATTTGTTTTATTTTATTAAAGCAAGTGATTCCTTCGAGAAGAAAAAGGGTCGATGGAGGGAAAAGATGGATTTGGTGAGGGAAGGCGACAGACGCTGTAAGTATGGGGTGGTCGGGGCCACAGAGCACGAGTGATGATAGCAGATGTATTTCTGCAGATGTCTCCATTCCTTCTGTTCAGGATTTTCTCAACACACACTAGAGATTGATAGAGAGCTGGTTTCTGGATGGACTATTACTAGGCCGGATGGCTAATGGATGCCTGTGGCCCGTCATAACCTGACTGCTCCAAACACATACACACAAAATTGTGTCAAGGGTGTACTACTGTTTCCTTGATCGGAAAATCACACACATGCAGCATGACAGCTGTGAGATGGAGATGTTGGCAGGGGGTCACTAACATTTCCCCCGCGAGTCATAAAATCTGATTAGAGGTAGAACCGTCGGTCCAGTCACCCCGCCTCACCAGCTGTCTCTCCACCCATGGGCGTCTGTCAACTGTGAAATGAAGTTTGAGCGAACAGTATCGAGGAAAGGCCACTGGATAGAAGGGGACGGTCAGAGAGATGGTGAAGAGAAAACACCAGACAGACCAAACACACTTGACCTTTCCCACCCGTGTGTATGAGCGGCAAAAACGGGGTGTTGGCACGGGACACCCATCTCACCCCCTCAGAGAGAAGCACTTTCAGTCTAACAACCTCAATTAACCTTCATCTCTCATCGTAATGACGGGGTCTCAGGGTCACGCTTTCTACTGTACACTAAATTGAATCCACAGTAGGGACGGATTCAAGGAAATCACTGTAAATGAGTGATGGACATGTTCTTTTTCAGCACGTTTGTGTCATACATTCTGTTCAGGACATAGACTGATGCGTATGTGTTAGTTTGATATTTGTATTTATGGTGCAACATTTCATTTATTAAAGTCTTAAGCTGTGTCTGAATTCCCCCACTATCTCATAGTGCACTATATCGGGTGTCTGGCATTTTGTAGTGTTGTCCGAATTCTGAGTAGACTCATGAGCTTATGAGCGGTATTCAGTGCTAAGTGTATCCCATCATGCATCACGTTCTGGATATATCATGAGACTTTTTGCTCAGGTCTCGCGCGATGTTGCGGAAAGAAAAAATAGTGGGCGTGGCTTTCGTCTTCTTCTGCGATTTGATTAGATGTATAAAAACAGCTGATGCTTTTTAAATGGAACTGGCAGCTAACTGACAGTTAAAGGGGAGGAGTTGACGGATGCTCCGCCCAAGCCATCTAACATATGTCATTTAAGATCGCTAGTCACTACAGGACGGAAGTGCTTTTTCAGATTTAAACAGAAGATTATAAGGGCACACTAATTTTAAAAGAGAATGACACACATTGAATAAACTATTTACAATAAAACCTGCCATATTTCATGGAAAATAGGCATTTTAATTTTTTATTTCACTGGGACTTTAAAAATCTGTTATAAATTTGTCCATGATCTGGAATAATCAGGAGTAGGGGTGTGCAGCAGAGCCAGTATTGGTAGTTTCTGTATCTATATCTTTATTTGGAACAATCTTAAAATTATTTGTATCTGTATTCGGATGTCTGGAAGAAGGCGGGGTTTACATTGAAAGTTCGAGAAATTACAGGAAAAAGCCATTTTACATGCAATTCTATTCGATTCAAAGTTTTCAATTAACAATTTTGCCTTGTTTAATGAAATAGTTTTTTATATATTTATATTTTTATATTCTATATTCACTTAACTAAGCCAGGCCTAGTTTCTTTTCACCTCACAGAAAGCAAAAAAAAGACTGTTAACAACAAAGGCCTATTTCATTTTACACCTCATTACAAGCACAGGGCCAGCTGCTGGTTTTATAAGTGATTAGAAAAAGAAGTTTGATAAAGTCATCCACCCCTGGCGGAAACTGACCTTCCCCGTGGCGTCTTAATTGCTGATTTCTTGTAGATTATAATACACATCATGCTGGCTGATCATAGTGTGTCTCACTGGACCTTGCAAATCTTTATCAACGTCTAATTGGTCTTCATTAGGCTTTAATCTCACTTAAGTAACTGCAAATCCGGTACAGTGGTAATGAGATAACAGGGAGAAAAGATGGGGGCATTGCATGTGTTAGTGAAAAGTGTCTTGAATGGATCGCTAAAAAACATTTCTTCATCTTCAAGTTATCGTACAGTTACATACAGTGTTGGGTAAGTTACTCTGAAAAAGTAATTAATTACTTGTCACTCATTACATATTCAATAGTGTAATTAGATTACTGTCCAAATTACTCTGTCCAAAAAGTACTTAGTTACTCATTACTAATTACTTTCTATATCATAAATCAACCTGAGTTAAGTGATTCAAGGATAGACATGAAACGGCTTATTTAATTAATTCAAATAAATAATATTATTAACTGACCAAAGTATTACAAATGTGAGAATTATACATTAAAGCACAGATTTTAAAGTAAGACATTGAATTTTGATGTCAATTACACTATTGCACACGCATATATTTCACAAAGTATTTAGTTTAATTACATCAAAAGTAACTGTAATTAAATTACAGAAAACATATGAGTAATCCCTTACTTTACTTTTTCAAGGGAAAAGTAATTAAATTACAGTAACTAATTACTTAGTAACTAGTTACACCCAACACTGGTTACATATTATGTACCTGCATGACATACTTTGACTAATTTTCCATAAAAAACATGGAATTTAAAACAAAAGTTTTTGATCAAATTAGTTACACTGAATATTGGTCAAGGCTCAAACAAGGCTGAATTATGGCTGTCAGTGAAAATCTAACAGGCTTGTAACCATAACCCTAAGAATAGATCAATTAGAGAGCAAATAAACGACATCTAATAGACAACAAAACAAAACAATGCATGGCTAAATAATCATTTTACTCATCAAAACAACTTACATCAACTAACCAAAAAAATAACATCAACGTCACGTCATCTGCCAAATAAGAATATAAAAAATGCATGAGAAAAGCAATTTTTTTTACTTTAATAACACTAATTAAAACGAGAGTCATTCTCTTTTGCTTGGAGGCACACTATTGGGCTGTGCAATATATTACCTTTTTAAGCGTTTTTATTACATCTTAAAGACTGCCATCAATGGCTTCATGTTTTATGCAAAGTACGTTAGATCGTCTTGTTGTTAAAACTTGCCATGACATGGCAAATCAAAGCTCATATTTTTATGTCATAAAGAATCAAATACCTCTACACTAATAGCTACTTAAATCTTAGGGTTCCAACACATGATAACAAATATTGTAGATAAAAAAGGAACACATATCAAAGAGAAAACACAGTTACAAGACAACAGCAATAATATCCTATTAATAATATCCTATTACGCTTGCTGTTTGTTCGATGGTGTCTGCTAGAAGCTACATCGTGGCTACACACAAAACATGTCAAAGAAATGAAACCAAACGCTTTTTAATCACTGTTGATTTTGTTTACATGGTGGAATATCATGACAGGAAACATTCCTAAAAACTTCACTGGCGGCCGCCCGCTTTTGGGAATTACCATAGAACTGTGTAATACATGGACGAAGTGTCCGTGACGTCACCTGTAGGTTTCTGAGGAGCTGTTTTGAAGCTTAAGGTGGGCGGAGCTTACCGTCGCCACCTTAGCACTGGGTCATTCCCGGATATTGGAAAATGGGCAAGGAGGCGGCACGTGGTTGGATCTGAGGCGCCTGGTTGCTGAAACCTGTAACTCAAGTTACCACGCACCTAATTGGCTGAATTTTAAGGCTTAATACAAGTTAAACGGGTGAGTCATATAAAATGCACACTCCTCACAGTTGTCATGAAGGGTAAAATAAGCTATATAGACCAAATTCATTTTGTGTACCAGGCTGTAAACATGTTTTTTCAGTTGTAAGGTTGTCCATTTTAACATGGGGCTCAATGAGATTCCGCTCTGTTTTGGAGCCAGTCTCTAGCAGCCAGTCAATGAATTGCAGTTTAAGTCACTTCCGTGTTGGCTTCCCGGGAGAGATTGGAAGGTTGCCGCTTGGGAATTACCCAATCAAGTTTATCTACAGTATGTAAGAATTTCAGCTTTCAGATTCATCTACTCTCCACAGTTTCCTTACAGCACCTCTGATGGAAAACCTTAAATGCAATGTTCTCAATATTTCGATATTTTTGCACCCTCAGATTCCAGATATTCAATTAGGCTAGTTAAGTTATATCCCGGGCAAATATTGTCTTATCCTAACAAACCATACATCAATGGAAAGGTACATGGTAATAGGAAATAGAAAATTGTGTAAGTCATTTTGAAGTTACCTGAAAGAAAAAGTTTTCTTTAGACTTCAGAGAAAAGAGAAATAGTTTTAGCACAAAATAAGAAAGAGCCTCTGGGAGATTGTGCGGCTTGAAACATGACAAATGTCATACTTGCAGGGTCTGTGTAGTCCAACATTTGGAAATACACCAACAAAAGGTGTGATCGGATTATTTGTTCTTACTTCTATGAAGCCCATATGAGCGCCAGTTGCCCTCGGCCCTCTCAAAACTCTGTGCAATAACCCTGCCGAACCTGAAGAAATGAACGATCCTTCCGTGATGGATTGAAAGAAAACTAAAGAAAATAAATGAATTCTTTTCTCTTGAGCGAACAGAGCGAAATGTAAGGGTATACGCTGAAAAATGAAAGGTAAGCCAAATAAAATACAAAACTTACATTTGCTGTTATGTGACAGGACAAAGGAGATAAACACCAAAGGTCTCACCATGAAATGCTTTTAAAGCAGCTTTGAAGGAGTGCTGGGATCTAACTGCTTTTGCTTTATTATTTATTAAAGTTGTTCTCAAATACAATTTTACTTTTCCATTTTTTCAAATGTTTACTGCATTTTCTTAAACAAATTGTATTCTCCATTTGTTGCATGGATTGACTCAGCCGTGTTTTATGTTGAAGACATCAAAAATGTTAAAAGCTCTCAAAAAAAATGTTTGACTTTGTGTTTTTGTTGCTCTTGTTCTGTCAGTCTTGTGCTGTCATTTTCTCCATTCATGTGTTTTTAGATGATGCAATTTCATGTAAGATGTTTGTCATAAACTATCACATTATAGCTGCAATTTGTGTTTCTGGATTTGTGTTTTATTTTAAGTAATTAACTTATAGAAGTGACAAATTTGATAATTCATGTTGTTATTTTTAATAAATAGAATTAAATATAGAAGAGATTAAACATATTGCAAATAGACAATTACATTAATACATGTTTTGTCTATATTCTTAATGAATATTAGCTGGTTAGTTAAATGATTTGAAATGAAATACATTTTCAGGGGGTGACTTGATGTATAACCAACTGTATTGTTGATTGTAAAGGCTGAAAAGCTAAAATTTTTTTAATAATTTATATTTCATTGTAGATGGATATACGACTTTTTTTCTTGTCGTGCGGGAGTAGGTCTGCAAATGAGCAACAGTCAGGTGAGAATAGAACGTAGACAGCCTCTCACACACAATACCACTGTGTTCCCAAGATGCAGTCATTGTACCCTTATGTTGTTTTAATTGTCTGCCAATTTCCACGTACATTGGTATCGTCAAAGGATAAACATGAATGTGCTGACATTATTGACACTCAACAAGAAATTACTAATTGTCTTTCAGTCAACTGAACTGAAATATATGTTTTGGTTTCTCTGAAAAGTCAGTGCAAAAAGAGAATGAAGTGGAGGCAGAGCAGATTGATGAAGGTACAACAGAGAAAGGGCCAGAAAGTCATAATAAGGGCAACTTCTTGGAATGCATGGGACTTTTGCAGAAGTTTGATCCTGTCTTGGAGCATTACACACCCCCATCAAACAGCACCTTCCTCTCCCCTGTCAGTCAGAATGAAATGATAGAGTGTTGCTCGAAAGAGGTGACAGCAACTTTTATCAAAGAAATGCATGAGTCAAAAATGTAGACGAGGCCAGAGATGGACACACTGAACAGCTAGCAATTTCACAGCCCCCACTTAATCCATTGTTCAGCCTCATACCTGTGTTGTTTATATTGCTGATATGGATAGTCAAAGTTTATGGTTTTTATGTTATTTTCTGGTTAAAAGTTTATTTTATTTTGTCAGAAAAATTCCTTATCTATGGTTTTTATGTGAGCATAGAAATGCAAACCATAAAATGTTGTGTTTGTACTAGAAATATGTGAACTTGTGTTTTTACAGTGAATAATGAATCAGGAAGTCTTCATTGTGAAAAAAAACCAACATTCCCAACTCAAATTTTCTAGTGACTGGTCTGGTCACATCTAAATGTTGCAAAAAAAATGTACAGTGTTGTATATGGTTCAGTCAGTACTCCTACTCCCATATATGTAATACAGGGAATACAATGAAGTAGTGGATAGCAATAAGATTAGTAGTATACAACCCTACCCTAATAGTAAAATAATATTTATTTAATCATACCCTTATTGGGGGCTGAGCCCCCCTAAAATGAAAATCCTAGAATCGCCCCTGCGTGCCCATCAAAAAACCCTTTGAAGAGAACTGAAAAAGATGAAATACGCTTTATCCACCACTAGATGGAGAAATTTCATTGCAACACATTTGAGGGTTGCCTGTCTCGCGCTCTCTCTAATCGCCTGATGTAGGTTTTACTTGTGTTTTAAGTTTTTATCGTATGTGGTTGATTTGGTATTTTTTTACATAGACTGGTTAAATTTTATTTTAGCTATAGCCTAGCTGATGCCTTATAATTTTAGTAAATAAAAAAATGTTCCATGCACACATTTTTTCACACATGATAATTTGCCTTATATGGGTATAGTTTATGTTTATAAAAAAACATGCCAGCTAACCATGACACTGCATATTCACCACATTCCGGTGATAGGAATGATGGTTACATGTGTTTACTGAAGAGAGAGAGAGAGAGAGAGAGAGAGAGAGAGAGAGAGAGAGAGTGCTTTTGAATGTTCTTTTCAATTCTAGAACACAGACAAATTGCTGAACACAATGAGAACTAAAAAGATTTTTATATAAGATTTTATATAAGATATTTTATATTTTAAGTAAATGTCTGTGAACAAGTCTGCATATAAATTATAATCCTGAGAAAAAATGCAATCATAAGGGTTAAGTTGTCACACTGGAACCTGCTATGAGTCAGCACTGGCTTTAGTTAACTATAACAAATACTTAAATTGTTGACATCCAGGCTACTAATTTAACATTTGAGAGATGTATACCACCTTTTCCAAACCGGACATTTAAAACGTATATTCGCAGAGGCGTTGTGAGTATGACAACCAGCCGTTTCCCTATTTAACACTAATTGCAATTTAGTTACATTCTTTCCAGGATTAGGTAGAGAAATTAAGACGTTTTAATAATGATTCATTTTCATGTAGATTTAAACGTTAAGTTGAAACCTTCACACTTGCAGCACATCCGCTTTTTATATGACGTTGCCAAGTAAGGACGTGACTTCCTCCACGGACGGTGAAGCCACTCCCATCTGATTCATATGCAAATCAAGGCTCTTGCGTAAACGCTTTAAAAGCCGCCCAGCCCCTTCCTCACATCACTGCTGCGGATCACCGTCAGAGCGGATACATTCCTTAATACCCCTACACATAATATACAGGTGAGAGAAAAACGGACACGTTTAAACAATCTATATAAGAATATAATCGATGATGGAAATAATTGTGTTAACCTGCGGTGTTTGGCGATGTTATTTTGGAAAACTGTTTTGTGGTTAAACTGTAACGGACATTTAATATGCATATTAATGCATTAGATGATGCTCGTGACCTGAGGCATTTATGAAGACTGGCATTCCCCATTCAAATCTGAGGTTGTTGCGTAATCTATAATGCGTACGTACGAATAAACTAACATTTGACAGTTCGTGTGACGTTACTCAAATATGACCTGTTGCTGCCTGTCATAATAAAAATGATCAATTTTCGATGCTCAAGCGTGCGTTGGTCCTTTACAGCGGTTAAACGTGTTTTGTAATACTAAAGCTGGTTATTTAAGCAAACGAATCAGTTTGATGCTGGTGCTCTGTATCAGGTTTGTGAGTCATATAGGGGTCTAACGTTACGTGCTTAGGGGAATGTTTGGTATGGACTAATGTTGCGTTCTTCGTGCGCATCTTGCTTCCTTAAGCGCAAAGGATTCTGGTACTTGGGGTCTGGATGGTTAAGTTCGGAGGAGTACATGCTGTTAAAACTACCTTGTGTGCTAAAGATGAGTCGGTGTTTCGTTCACCGGTATTACACACTTATTACGTAAACCCGCATTGAGGAGTATATAAGATGTTAGGGATGTTCTTCAAAGTGCGTGTGTTTTTATTGCGCGTCAGATCAGGGTGACATGTAAAATCATGCGCTAGGGGCTCTTAAGGTGGTTTGCTTGTTCACGGCGGGAATTTCCCAGCATTAGCGGTCCAGATACCTTAAATTGATGTACGTGCCTCTGTGCACACAACATTGCAGAGCCTGAGGATGGATGATGTATATAGCAGCATCTTTAACCTTTCCAATGACTGCACTTGACGAGAGGCTAAAACAACTGGAATGGCTTAGTAGACGCAACAGGATATATCTATATATTCATCCATAAATGTCACAAATGTTTGTTTAAAATATATATTGTGTATTATTTCATCATCCACACTCTCATTACCCATGATGCATTGCTTGGTGCAAGAGTAATTTTGTGGTGTGCATTGCTTGTAAATTCTTACTTATGATTTGTATTCATTTAGAAGAAGATGGCCTCTACCAAGGAGAAACTGATCGTTCATGTGAGTAAGGAGCAGCCTGCTGGCCCCACCAATAAGGTGACAGTGGTTGGGGTGGGAATGGTTGGAATGGCCGCCGCCGTCAGCATCCTGCTCAAGGTCAGTGATCACATGATGGAAGACAAGAGTTATTTTCTTTGTTTGTTTTTCAATTGCAACGCTTATGCATCGCATTTGTTAAAATAAACGATTGTTTTAAAAATTAAAGTATAAAATAAAAAGCTGCAATCCGAAACCTTTTGGTTGAAAATGAACATGAATCTGTTTTTGAGCGAGTACATAAGAAATAAATCAGGGTTGACAACTTTTGATTTATAAACTTAGCTGTCCGGTACGATTTGGTGGAACAAGTCATTTTGACCTCATATGAACCTAACCCCCACTAAAGATTTTTATATTGACCGACAATTTTATGTTTCAAACAGAGATGGCGATAGAGAGGCAAAGGTTACAGATTTAAAGTTTTAAGTAATTTTAATAATAAGTCAATTAAATGTGACCTTTTATAAAGAAAAATAACATTGCCTAACTGATGGAACACATATTTGGTCCATTGTGACATTTCTTTATCACATTTACCGTCATCAACACAATATTCCATTCCATTCCATTTTGTACCGCTTATCCGAACTACCTCGGGTCACGGGGAGCCTGTGCCTATCTCAGGAGTCATCGGGCATCAAGGAAGGACACACCCCGGATGGAGCGCCAACCCACCGCAGGGCACATCAACACAATATGCTTATAACAAAACGTGCATAATGATATAATTAAGAACAAATTCACTAATTTCACTCCTATTAACGCTTAAATTATGAAAACGTATTTAGCCTAAACCAGGACTATGCCTTAGTTCATATAGGCTATATAAGTCGCTTTTATTAAAATGCCTTTGAAGAAACCATTACTAATGTGCATCTTGAGACAATGGCACTCACATATTTTAAGATACGTCAAGACAAGTTATTTTCAGTTTAGATAGCTCAAAATTCATTTTAGTCTGGGACTAGTCATAAGTAGGAAATATGGTGCGTCTGTCTGCATGATACAATTTTCGTCATCAGAAGGGTCCACGGTTGTCCACACACCCCGTCCCACTTTTTGAGACGGCGCGGATGTGCTGGGTACAACAGCGCATGCGCAAAAAGGTGCATTAGTCCACTAGGGGTCAATACACACACAGAAAGTGTGCAGTGTGCCGTTGTCGATGAAGAATGATCCAAAACCGACACTCTGAAACCAAGGACTGTAAGCTAAGAAGCACATCCTTCTCCATAGTGTTTGGTTTGTTGTTCTTGTTGTCTTTCTGTTTGATCGGATTGTTTGCAATGTTGAAAACACTTCCACGATCAATTATTTGCAGTATATCAATATCAATACATAATATATCAAAGATTTGAATGGCCAAACCAAAGAATCGCAATTTCCTTTTTTCATGACCCAGATAGCGATATAACATTTATATCAAGAGGTCCATGTCTGATGTAACAGAAAATCAAACACAATGTTGCGTAAACTCCATCCGTTCCCAAAGACTTCATGCTGATACCATATAATAGTTGAACCATCACAAACGAGCCAGTTTTTTTTCTACTGAGTTATCAATGGGCGTTGAACTTTTGTGACTTTAACTAGATCATTTTGAAAGGTTTCTTGACCTTTGAACGATGTGCAATTCCTGAACGAGACCGTAGCCGTTGAACCTTTGCCAACATAAACACAATCCACATAGCTGGAGACTAGACAAACATGAAAAATAGTGGCTCAAAAGTCTTTATTTATTAGTAAATACAACGTCCTTATATCGTGACGTCCTTATAAAGAAACCCCAGAGGAACCTGTTTGAGTTTAGTAAATATAACTTAATATTAATTCCTATTATGAAAGTTTGCCATTAAGATTTATATTATTTGGTCATCAGGGGGCGGTTTCCCGGATACGGCTTAAGCCCTGACTAACTAAAATGTCATAGGCGTCTTAAACGAAAACGATTCACACTGACATATCTTAAAATATATCCGTATTTTATGTGTTTTGTCTCAAGATGCGCACCAGTAATGTGTTTTAAGTATCTCTCCCTTCCGAAACACTACGACGGCTGACAGAACATGAAATTACATGAAAGGGGACCCAGGGTGTATGTAGATAGAAATGGCTTATTCTAAGGTTATAAAAACTTAACACTTTATTGTTTAAGCTCTTTATACACCTATGTATGTTATATTGCATTTATATCAATAGATCATCCAAAAAAATTCACATTGGACCTTTAAATATCCTAATTTAAATCAGGCCCTAGTCCTGGTTTAAGATAATCCTTGTTGGGGAAACCGCCCCTAGGAGTTTCAGGTGGATGGTTGATGTGTTACCAGTAAGAGGCCTGTTGATCATGTTTGGTGCATGTGTTTGTGCAGGATCTGACGGATGAACTGGCACTGGTGGACGTGATGGAAGATAAGCTTAAAGGAGAGGTTATGGACCTGCAGCATGGAAGTCTCTTTCTCAAGACTCACAAGATAGTGGCTGATAAAGGTGAGATTATGAGGCCATAAAAGATGATCAAAACCGAAGACTGAATTTATGGTTTTTGTTAACGGAAGGGAACACAAGATCATATACAGGCTTCGTGAACTAGATTCACATTATTACATTGTGTTAAAAGACACATTCAGTAATTTCATAACCCAAACCTTGGCACTGCTTGTGAAACGCTCCAAATGGTGACATTGTTGCAAATGATCAGTTGATAAATGTGAATTTCGTCCCCTTGTGACCTTCTAGACTACAGCGTGACGGCCAACTCCAAAGTCGTGGTGGTGACCGCTGGAGCTCGGCAGCAGGAGGGCGAGAGCCGTCTGAACCTCGTCCAGAGGAACGTCAACATCTTCAAGTTCATCATCCCCAACATCATCAAGTACAGCCCCAACTGCATCCTTCTGGTGGTCTCGAACCCCGGTAAGCTATACTGATGCGTGCCAAAGCTTTTGTTTGACATCATGAGACGCTCAACGAATCCCGTGTTTCTTCAGTTGATATCTTGACCTACGTGGCCTGGAAGCTGAGCGGTTTGCCCAGGAACCGCGTCATTGGCAGCGGCACAAACTTGGACTCGGCCAGGTTCCGTTACTTGATGGGGGAGAAGCTGGGAATTCATCCGTCCAGCTGCCATGGCTGGGTGATCGGAGAACATGGAGACTCGAGTGGTGAGGCCGGAAGTCTGAATTAGCATTTTTCTATTTGGATTTTCAGGTCGTTTTGGATGCCTTTGGACTTCAAGTTAGACGTTAACCAAATGTTTTGTTTGCTCTTCCTCATGTAGTTCCTGTATGGAGCGGTGTGAACGTGGCCGGTGTATCTCTCCAGGGTCTTAGCCCTGACATTGGAACAGAGAAAGACAAGGAGGACTGGAAGGACGTCCACAAGCAGGTGGTTGACAGGTGAATAATCCATAGACCATTTCAGATCGGTTTACTATACAGTCAGCTATCTTAGTAATGAGACCATTAAGTCAAATAGTAAAAGGGTTTAAAGAAGAAACTCTTCAGTTGTATATGATTTGTGATACACAACGAGTCCTCATGCTTGTCTGTGTGTTTAGACTGGGCTTGAGATTGATTATACGTGTTTAACATTGCTCTTGTTTGTGTGGCAGTGCTTACGAGGTTATTAAACTGAAGGGATACACATCCTGGGCTATTGGTATGTCTGTAGCTGACCTGTGTGAAAGCATGTTGAAGAACTTGAAGAAGGTTCATCCAGTTTCTACGCTGGTCAAGGTGAGACGTTTACGCTTGGTTGATGTCCTACGTATATGAAATCCTGCAACGCATACAATTTGTAATATGGAGAATAGGAGTCGTTCTATTATTGCGAGTACATTTGGCATGTGAAGAAATGCCAAGATGTGTAAGGTTTTCTTAAACACAAGCATGACTTTTAACACCCTTAATACTTGGTAACTACTCACCAGGGTTAGCAAAACATTAAAAATTAGTATTTTTTTGGCTGATACCGATATGGCCGATAATTTATTGTGCATCTCTAAAAATAGCTAATTACATTTCAATAGTGTAATTGGATTACTGTACATATTACCCTCTCCAAAAAGTATTTAATGACTTATTACTGAATACTTTCTATATCCTACATCAACCTTGGTAAGAATTGATTCAAGGATAGACATGAAACGGCTCTTTTATTGCATTCAATAAATAATATAAAGCTACATATAGTAATATTAACAGACCAAAGTATTACGAATGTGAGAATTATACATTAAAGCATGGATTTTAAAGTTTGACTACTATTGCACACACATATATTACACAAAGTATGTAGTTTAATTACATCAGAAGTAACTAATTAAATTAGAGTAATCCCTTACTTTACTTGTTCAAGGGTAAAGTAATTAAACTACAGTAACTAGTTACACCCAACACTGAAGGCGTGCTTTAACATGGATATTTCATATAAAAAGTTTACTGAGCATTTTTTTTCCACTCTTGTCCATGTTTAACAGGGAATGCACGGTGTAAATGATGAGGTCTTCCTCAGCGTGCCTTGCATCCTGGGTAACACTGGCCTGACAGATGTCGTCCACATGGCCCTGAAGCCGGATGAGGAGAAACAGCTGGTGAAGAGCGCCGAGACCCTGTGGGGCGTTCAGAAGGAGCTGACCCTGTGAAGCACAGTCTCTTCCAAAATGTAGCCAGTGTTAGATTTCCTGACCTCCTGAACCGTACTGCGTACAATTTCCAACATAAATCTCCAAACCAATGTCAGGCATTTAGATTGTAACATTTTGCCATGGTAAAGAGGTAATTTATTCTTGTAGTCAATACAAAGATTCTATTAGAGCTTTATAAGAGTCTATGTGCATACTGTTGTATATTCGAAGAAAAAGAAGCAATTGAGCAAGATGATGTGCAATTACAGGCTCCTATTTTGTATTTTATTTGCTGTTCTGAGCTCGACTAGCATTCCGTACCCCTTACGTCCTGCATCAGTTTTCTTCCAAGACCAAGTAAAACCAAAGCCTTGCAAAAGATCAGTTTCATTGAGAGTTTACATGTACAGCAAAGTGCTGAGGACTATGAAAACCAGCGTATTTTAAAAGTTGGTCAACGGAATACATTTATGCAACATTTTGAATTATGGGGTTTTAAATTTGTGCATGTCTTTCAATGTAAACGGGCAAGAAAAAATAAATCATGAAACAAAATTATCATTGTGAACACTCATGAAGCACGAAAAAGAGTAACCACAATCTGTCAGTGGATGAATCGGAAGAAGTAAAACTAAGCAGACGTAACATTAGTCAACAAAAACTAAGCAGAACAGAAGCATTTTTTTGGTTTAAATGGTTCGACAATCTCAATTACCTGTAGTTTGTGTACACTTATGTATCAGCTGGAAATAATTTACTGTTGTCAGTGTTGTATTTTGATTTCTGTCGATCTTGAAACAAGAAAAAACCTCAGCTGAGTGGTAATATACAGCAACAGTTATAGCTGTTACTTGAAGTGTGTGATTGTAAAATTGAGACGCAGCCCAAAACTGAATAAACAACAAACTATAAAACCAGCGTTTTGTGTTTTATTTTATAGTCAATAGAAATAACATCTGATGACTGATGCCATTGAAAGTAGGTTAGTGGACTGTGTCGAGTGAAACAGACCAAAGGTTTCTAGTTGTTATTGAGATTAGCTAGGTAAATAACATCCAAAACAGGTCAGTGAAAGGTGAGATGTCTTTCAACAATGCAGTGCTGTTCAAATATCAACAATCACGGCAAGATCTTTTTTACTGATCAGCGTGACATTAAACCAACAGACTGAAACATAAGAACAAATAAAAAGTTTGGATCCAAAATGAGATAACAAAAATGTTTTTTTTAATTGTGTAAGATTTATTTTTTGAGTTATTATGGCTTAAATCAAAACAAAAATACTGCAGTTTGATTCATGTTAATTGGACTGCACAATAAAAAACATGATTTTTATAAAATCATAAAAACTAACTCTCATTTTGGAACCAAACTCTTCAAATATTAGCAGGTTACAAGCCTTTTTACTCAGGTCTTATAAATCTAACATCCCAAAAGTGCACTAATATGTTAAACTGAAATGCAACAAACAAGACTGTTTCAGGGACTTCTATATTTTCTTGCATCACTTTGGGGAAAATAAAAATTGTCATCTAAAGGTGAAGCGTACACAGTTATAGTTTGTAAGGTTTCGATTTTTAAAGTAAAAATGTACAGTCACAAACTATTCTTTGTATACAGCTAAATGACTTACAGTTCATTATAATGAATTTGGAAAAGAAAATTGTTCCCTGATGAGAAAACATAAATATGAATTATTATTATAATCTTCTAGAACTGAAATGGAGAACCAAAAGTAGTAGTTTTTGACGGTTATGAAAGTTGAAAAATACGATCCACGAGAAAGACATTTTCTCCTATATTCTGTGAATCCTTCACATTTTGAAATGTTCATTTAATGACATAAGACTTGTTACGCTAAACTGTTATTAACAGCAGTATCTAAAGCCAAAGACTCAAACATCTGCCATGAGAATCTCAAATAATAGAAACCTGATGTGTATATAAAGAGAAATCTTTTAGGAAATTGGGAAAAACGCCCTTGTACAAGGAGAAATCGGGCATGATAGTCACCCATAGGACTTAAACTTTCCTTTAATGCTCGGGTCGAATTCGTAACTTCTAGCTCTTGCGTACCTAAATTACATTTTTACAAATGCTGATTTTTCAATCCAGGAAATAAAATCAGGCAGACAGCATCTCAAATCAGTAGAAACAAGAATAATTGAACTCCCACTGAAACAGCACACAAAAGAGGAGCGTGGCTCGTGTGACAGGAGCTGGAGTGTTGGTGTATTGGTGGCAGCAGGGTCAGTAAAGGTCACTGAGTCCGGCGGTCTTGCGTGCTTTTTGCATGAGCGCCCGCAGCTGGAACTGTTTACGGGACAGCAGTCGCACATGCTGAGGATGAACGAGAGGAAAAGTGTCATTGAACATAACATTAGAAGGAAAAGCCTGATACATTTCAAATCAAATACGAATCAATGGCTCAAAGTAAAAAAAAAACATATTGGCATTAAAAAGCACATAAAATGTTACGATTCAAGATGAAGTGTGAGAGTTCTAGATGTGTAAAGGATGAACAAACCTTGAGAAAGACTTCCAGGTCGATGACTCCTCTCCGCAGGGCTTCTCCCAAGTAAAAGATGGTGTCTTCAATGGCGTTCTCCTCGGCATACAGGTTCAGAATCTGTTTGTACAGTGGAGCCGTCGGAATGATGACATCATCAATGTCGTTGTTTTCTGATTGGTTCTCCATTTTTTCCAGTGCTTCACTGAGTTCCTCGTCCTTCTTCTTGAGGAGCTCGATGTTTCGGTCCACCTCAGCCTGAGGGTGCACATATCCACCCAAAAAACGTTAAAAAGCTTGAAAAATTATTGGTTATTTATGACAACATGACATCTGTTCAGGACAACCATTTGTTATGCTTATGGACAAATCGCCCATAGTTGTTCTTACCACTTCCTGGTCCAGACGGGACACCATGTCCTCCAGCTTCTGGTGTCCTTTCTTCAGGTCTTCCTCTGTTCTCTTCAGAGCGTCCAGTTCGGCCTGTGCTCTGTCCATCTCCTCCTTCATTCTCCAGCGCAGTTTATCGCTCACAGCTGAGATGAGTGAAGCCCTGATGGTGTCCTCACCAATGGTACCATCACGACTTTGGCCTGGAGAAATACGACAGACACACTACTACATGCTGCTTTCGATAAGGGTGAAAGACATTTTTGTATTAAGAGATGCACTCAATTTTTCTACCGATAGCTGATTATTCACAGTGATATCTGCTGATGCGGTTTCTGAGGACTAAATTCATATTTCTTAACTTTTTGAATATGACTATTATTATCATCAAACTGGTGATGTTTATTAACTTGTTCTATATAAAGAGCACAAGTTAATTGCATTTACCTATCCTCTTTTGATTGACAGGATATATCGCCCCTGATCGGCGGCTGTTTTATCTATCGTCCGTTAGCGTAAAAAATTGCTTTCATCAACCAATTTTTGGCCGATATATCGGTGCATCTCTAATAGTAATGTATTTTGTATATTGATTTCATTTTTAATAAAATAAAGTGATTCTATTATGTTTGAAGAAATGAGCATGTAGTTAGGGATGCACTGATCTTCATCCTTTTGTCATTTTTTGGCTGATACAATACCAATTTCACCAAACAATTATTGGGCGATTCTAATACCGATATTTCTCTGTGACAGCAGACATTTTCCACAATACTTTTATTTAGTGTGCGTGGCTCACTTGTGTGTTGAGTGATCACAGACGTTTACATGGTTTGTTTCCAAGTCAACTTTGACAAACTATGTTTTGTACAGATTTTGTTTCATGGCATGTGTGTTGAAGCATTTTCTGCAGAGAAAATGGTTGGATTTTGCGACACACATTATAAAACTTAGTGCCTTGATTTAGTTGCTTTATAAATGAATGTTTGTTAGATCTGCCTTTTTCATGCTGTTACCAGTATGTGATGGTTTTAAATCTATCAAAAATTGAAGGATAGGTATTGGCAACCGATACATCGGTAGATCACCACATGGAAGGACTCGAAAAACAAAATTTTACTATATTTTCCGCTAAAATCTCACATACTTTCCAGTGGCTCAGTGGTTAGTGCATGGCGCTTGCAAATACTAGGTTATGGGTTGGATCCCAGGGTTTACAAATTACACCATATGTCCCTGTAACTTCTTGCAAACAGTTGATTTTTCATCTGAAGCATAATTCGACATGAAGCTACATTCATGAGAAGGTCTGCGAGTAGACCGTACGTGTTCGTATAACTCGGCCATGCAGAGAGACTGTGATTATAGGCTTAGCACTCTGAACTGAATGTCATGGTTCAAAGCAGCCTGACACTGAAAGCATCCTGTGGACTGATATCCTCTCACTCCTGAACATCTAAATATAAGCCCTCCAGGCTCCGTTAAAATAGGTCAAGCAGGCCCTTTGACCTTTACATGCATAGAGTCCAGTTACGGGTCCAACCTTTTAAGAGCGCTCCAGAGAGGTCACTGTACATCAGGCATGAGGCCAGGCAGAAGACCAGAGGTCAGGGTCAACACAGCATTGAATGAAGTGAATATGAAGGAAGGAGGGACTGACTAAACCCTGTCGCAAACTGCCAATTCAGTTTAGCAAAGATTTTAATTGAATGGTGCCCATTTACATTCGTTCAGACAGACACTAAATGAATCTAAAATGTAATGTCACAAACTCAAAATGAATCAATAGTCACGCTAATAACAGAATTCACGTGATTTGTGAGTTTTAACTGTTGGACTATAAAACTGAGCTCCAGGCACATGTGATAACTCACCGACAGTAGTAACAGGAGTCTGGGATGTGTAGTGTGCTGGACCTCCTGCGGCAGGATAAGCATTCCCTCCTGGATAACCCGGGTAACCCTGATAACTACTGGAGCAGATATCATCACAAAAACAATAAATCAGGCTTTTTTATCACAACACTAACTTTTCAAGCATTTTGAGTGTTATAAATTCTGCAAAAGTAAAATAGCTTTTGCATTTTTGTTGTGTTTCTTGTGTTATTTTATGAGATGTGTTTTTACCATGGGTTTGGATTGGGCCCATAGGGAGACGCTGCTGGCATTCCTGGCATATATGACTCTGAAAAAAAGAACACAAACACTCAGACATGCCCTGCTGCTGTGTGACATCTGCTGTTTGATACAGGTACTGACTGTACTTCCCTTTCAAATCATGAAAAGTTTATTCTAGTGCTGTGCGATAATAAAAAAAAAATGCGATAGCATGCTAAATGCCATAATCGATGTGCGATACGATATTTATTTATTTTTTTGCATCCGCCTTAATTTTATAGACTATAGACCACTTCGCAAGTGTTAACAATGATCCGGAAGCACTTCCGGTTTCAGATTTTTTTATAAACCTCACATATAGAGTATATAAAAGAAACTTTAGGAGATCCGTTTAACATTATGATTCGATTAAAAATGTTCTGTTAGTTGCACTTTGTTCAACCATTGTGTAGTGTTAAAGTGTCAGCGTGGTTTCGTCATCCAAAGTGGTCTTTATGTAAATTTTTGAATTAATGCAAAATATTGAGATATGCACATTTGCGATATTTTGATAATTTATATAAAAATATTCCACAGCCCTAGATAATTTCACATATAAACAATCTGAGCTACATTAAGCAAAATACATGTAAATATTTTCACTGTCCTTTAGGGCTTTCATAATATCAACTTTCAGAGGTCAAGATTTGTGAGAATACGTGACAAAATGAATTTCGATATCTTGGTACTGCTAACATGGTATTGAACATGATTACTGATACATTTAAGAATATATTGTCACTATCCTTCCTTACCCTCGGATGCCCAAATTTACTGTTTACTGGAGATGGAGAAAAACACTGTTCTTTTAAAATGATTTTATACAGTTTTTTCAAAGTTGACAGGCAATTTTTAAGGCTTCATGCGGGTGGCCCTAGACTAAAATAAATGTTAGAGCTCTTTAAACGGAAAACAGCTTGCACTGATGTTTTAAAATACTTTGGTGCTATTGTTTAGTCCTGGATGTATCTAATCCCTGTATAGGAAACCTTCCTATATTGGTTAGATATTTGCAAAACCCAGTGTCTAATAATAATGATTTATGGCAAAAAAAAAAATATCACTAAAAATGGAGATACAAGGTCTCAGAAGGACAGTAGTGACGTGTAGCCTTCTAGTATGACTAAATCAAAATGTAAAGCTTATTTAATATTAAACTGTCGGTTAAAAATAAAGAACAAGAAATGTATTTTACCAACAAAAGAAGTCAAATACAATTAGCACCTGATGCATTCCAGGTATCTAACAACAGCATCAGAATACAATTAAAATAAAAATACAAGTTTTTTTCTGCCTGGTTATATTTACTTTAGACAAAGCAACAGTGTTTTTAAAAATACCTTGCACATAAAATCCCAAATATTTGTATAGTATTTGTGTAGGTAATTCTGATGTTCCAGGTGTCTATATGTTTTATTTTATTTGTAAGTATCAGTGCATACATGCAAATACCTGCCCCACCATTCATATATGTTTCTCTTGACCCAACAAACTTGATTTAAAGGTGCAAGCTTAAGTGTTTGAAATGAGTTATTTTAACTAAAATGCAATTGTACTTAATATATGATATATATATATATTATACTAATATATATATTGGCAAGGGATGCTCGATTCTGACAAAATTATAACCATGATTATTTTGCCCAATTTATGAAATCACAATTATTTAACATGATTAATCTGTGACTTTCTCAATAAATAGATAAATTATGATAAATAAATAAATACATGTAACACCGGATTTAACTTCATAACAATTAACAAAAATATAAATACATTTTAAAATGTATAGTAATAATTATTTTACCTTGATTATTTGTTTCAAAATTGTTAGATGTAAATATTGAAAATCACTTAAGAATAATTGCGCATCCCTAACGTTAAGTCATTTAAAGTATTAAAAGTCAAAAAGAAGCCAGAAAGAATAGATGTGAACTCCTTCAATACTGTTTAAATGGGACCTCAGGGAAACACCCCAAGAATCATTATTGACATGATTCTCAAAGTTCCATTTGTGTTATCCCCATTATTCTAAAATGTGTGAAAAATATAAAAAAGTAGGAAAGAGAGTCTTATCGCAGTTACAAACAAAAGGATAGAGGAGACTGAGATCTGTGCTTACGGTTTGGAGGTCCAGTTGCCTGGAAGGTTTGATACGGAGGTTGTGTAGTGGGTCTGGAGAACACAGGTGGTTCCTCACCGAACACCACAATCATCACCTGGATGAGGCCGTACAGATCTGACTGAGGCTGATGAGGGACAACAAAAGATCAGTTTAATTCTCTAACTATCACATAATCAGAACTAAACTTAATTCATGTGTAAGAAAATGAAACGTAATGATTCGTGTGTAAATGCTTAGGTTCTGAGTTATTGAGGTCGTACATGTTTCCACTCATGCAGATAGGGCAGGTAGATCTTGCCATTGGCGTCAATGTGTTTGCCAGTCTTGATCATCATGGCGCTGGTCGGCTTCACAAAACAAATAGGGGGATTGTAGGGATATGTATCCAACAGCCAGAGGCAGATGGGAATATTGTACACGTTCCCTGTTGAAAAACAAAAATGTGTCTGTTAAACTAGAAATAATGTGCAGCAAACATACTTCTGTTGTGGAAATGTGTCACTCACCTCTATAACTAACTGGTACAGTCCCAGTAAGACTCATGAGGTCTCTGGAGGATCCGTCATTAAAAACTGAAAAAAGTATAAAAGTATTAAAATAAGTAAAAAAATGTTTTATTTACAAAAATGTGAAATTGCAGCTCTTACCATAAGCGTCCATGACAGGTTTGAGGTCTTTGTACTGAGAGATGACATTTGTAATATCTCGGACTGCAAGATCTCTATATTTGTATTGCTGTAATATAAATATATATAATATAAATAAACACAATCCTGACAAAGTCATAAAATATCAGACAGACCCGAATAAAGGAACCAAAAATAATGAAAGTGAAACAAACCAGATCACTAGTCCATGTATTACAATCTAACTTTATGAATGAACATATTAACAATGTGAATGTAGATATAATAATGATCTTGTAAGAATTGTATAGTCAATCAGTTACTAATAGTGAAAGTTAATACAATGTAAAGTGTGTCAAGCCTAGTTAATGTATAAAGAAGAAGATACAAACATGATACAAACCTTTAACATCTTTTTAAGCGCTCCTTCGTTGACAACAGCCATGTTTCACCACAAGAAACCAGACAACGAAATAAACACGAAACTCTTGAGAAATATAAGAATAAATGTGTGATAAACAAGATGTGTGGATCTCAGCTCAGGCCTGCTGCCCGGCCAAAACCGATAAAACTATCCAATAAACGGCTGTTTAATAACAGAAACACACTGTAGAAACGCGAATAACATATAATAATAATACAAGTTGAATTATTAACTATATTTAATTTACGTAAATACGCTTGGCTTTCATTTCGAGGAAGATAAACACGACGAACTAATACGAACGTCACTACATTAGAAGAGTTTCGCTTCCGGTGGGAGGGCGTTGCTTTTTTTTTACAAAATAAAGGTCTTTGAAGCTGCTTCGCATACACAAACATACATGTAACAGAGCTCTGTTTCTAACAGTAAATAATAATAATGATAAAAACATTTTCGTTTGTGCCATCTTTTTGCACATAATTCATATAAAAGAACGTTTATAAATAATACAATACAAATAATAAACACATTTTTAGAACATTGGATAAAAAAAATTAATTAACAAAATTTCTAGATACTTGTTCTTTTAACATTACTAGCAATTACTAGTCAATTATATTATAGTTTAGGGAATACCACTAGAATATTATAGTATATATATATAGTATAAAATATATTTATTTATTTTATGAACTGCACAACTATTTCCAAATGGCATCAAATTGTGTGACGGAAGCTACTTCACATTTATGTCAGTGGAACTGCTGAAATCACGTGTTTGGGCCTGTATGATGTGCTGTATGAATAGATTACGACACGTGAAATATTTTTTATAGACATTTATTTATTTTTATTTTCATCTAGGCCATGCACTGTTTTTCAATCCACCCAACTTGCTTCAGCAAAAACAGAACGTTTTTGGTTTTCCTTTTGGTTATTTTTAGGGAACAGAAAATAAATAACAGAAAACACCAAAAAAAAGACATTCTAAGAAAATGTTGCAGGGTGTTTTTTTGTGTGAACTAGTCACCATTTGTTTTGTGTGTGTGAAATAGTCAAAAATTTACAAATGGTAAATTTGCCAGGACTGGTAGATGTCTGCCATATGCAATAAAGGAAATAAAAAATAAATGAAGAAAAACATGTTATAATGGACAGATATTATAGTTCCAAAATTCATAGCTGAGATTAGGCCATAGGTAAATGAAAATACAGTCATATTTATCATAAATCCATGTGTATTTATTTAGCGCGGGTGTGTGCTCTTCACCAGCATGCATGCGCATTCAGTCACAGTCTTTGAAGAAAACATTCCTGGAGAACCAGAAAAGGAACCTAAAAAAACTAAAACTAACGTTGGGGTAACGTTCTGGGAAGTTCAGTTGGTGAACTTGTGTTATAAAAGCAAATTAAGAATGCCTCATGCTGGTGGTTACAGACTAGTGAAAGGTGAATTTATGGCTAAAGGGCACTGTACAGTAAACAGTGGCATAGTGACAAATGTGTTATCAGTTTTAGTGGTTGTTATCAGGGAATAAAAGACCTCTGAATGTTGCGACTGACCTATCCGAATCAAGTATTTTAGAGAACTGTGAAACAACTGCAAAAAGTCTTTTGTCTGCATTTTTCTGTAGGTTCAATATTGTAATATTTGGCAGGATTAATTGTTTCTTACAGAAGGTACTGTTGACTGGATGTGGTCTGTTTTAAAATGTTAAGGGTTAGAGAATATTTTCTGGAACATAGGGAGATGGAACAACCATCCTATCAGAGCAGAAGGAAATCTTTCTCCACAGCTCTGGCATATTGGAATGCTGCATACCCCAGTGTAGGAGCCGATGTAGAGGTATGCTTCAAGTATTATCCAAAAGACTTTGCTCTTATGTTTGAAGCATTTAAAGATTTTTTTATTTGTAATACATTATGTTTCGATAGTTATGTTTTACATATTGTAACATTGAAAAAAATATGTTGAGAAACATTCATTTGAAAAGCATGTAAAATAATAAAAGGCTAAGGCATCAGTCACTCTTTCATAATTTATTTACCCTCAAATCATTCAAAAGCTATGACTGACTTTCTCTGGCAGAACACAAAAGATGATATGTACAAAACCACTGAGACCTCTAAACATATCTCCTTTTGTGTTCAACCAAACAAAAAGTGTCATACACAGATTTTGAATGACATCAGGGTGAATAAATGATGACAGAATTTGCTATTTATTTAAAGTGTAGTCAGTTTAAAATTATCAAGAGGAACAGTCTTAAACATTTGAAGTTAATCTGCAACATGTGACAACAGTCATCGAAATACATTAAACATTCTTTCAAAAAAAGCATTTATAAAACATGTTGCTAACAAGACATTTATACAGATTTGGAACAACTTCGAGGGAGAATTTTCATTCTTGGGTATGGTATCCCTTTAAAATTACAACATTAAGATTCTGGAATGAACATAAACTTGCCTGCAAGCTCCTTTAGAAAATCCTGAAAGTGATCTAGGATTTGCAACTCTTTGGCATGTTTAAGTCTCACTCATTTCTGGGTGAAGATTGGACACAATGTAATGAGAGTCCTCCTGAAAAAATACGGCAGGGAGAAAATATTGAAACAGCATACAATATATATATATTACAAAATAATAACAACCATTTTTACAACAATTATGCAAACTGAAAATATTCCAGTTCTTTACCTTATCATCACCACCTTGAACCACAAATAAGCTACGGCACACTTCTCTGTTTTTTCTCATGACATCTATTAACCCGTACAGCTGTAGACCCTCACGGAGCTGCAGAAGCATTAGAGTTCGTCGAGCAGCAGCATGCATCACAATCGCTCTATTATAAGATAGAGAAGTATGTCAAGTAGTAGTAATAATTAATTGAATACATTCTGTTTTCAAAGGAATATATAAAATAACACCTTGTTATATTCGCCTTGTTATTTTTTTTTATAGGCCCGGTGTAACCACAGCTGACTATCTCTTCAGTGCACGAAGACAGATCTGAAGTCTCCTCGATCTTTAAAGAATTAAGAAAGAATGTGTCTGTTTGCATTTATAAAGGCATATGACAATAGAATGAAACAAAGAACATGTGACATACCTTTTGAATTAGTGGTGAAATATCAACATCATAAACAGTCTCCTTGGTAATCGTTTCAAGGTTTCCACTCAACAGAAAATCGTAACACCAGTTCTGTAAAAATCTTGGAGCTGGGCCACCCTGGGCAAGGCTAACAGCAAATAACTCCCCAGCAACTCTAAACAATTAAATTGAAAATACAGTAAAACATTTTTTTTTTCAATGCTAAAATTACAGTGTTGAAACAAAATATGCATTCTATATAAAAGAGAATGCACACCCAGACATGCCTGAAACAACTCGTGTAACCACACCCCCACAAATCTACATTAGTTCGTGTTATGATTTGACTGAGACCGCCCAAATGTAAACGCAAGTAAGGTAGCCGACTTGTCAGTACAATTGTTTTGGAACCGGATGTTGCCAATATTGCAGTATTCGACCAATCACTATGCACTGGTTAACTGGCCAATCACAGCACACCTCGCTTTTCAGAGCGATGAGCTTTGTAAATAATCTTGCGTTTCAGAGAGGCGGGCAAAGAGGAGATACAAACATGCACATGTGGAAAATACGGCGTTTTTGAACCTTAAATCCTGTATACACATTGCATTACATCCAACACAAATGAAAATATTAGTTTATGCCACCTGCGTGAAGTTGAAAACTTGAAAACGCATAGTGGATAGGTAACATATGTGATTTGGTGGGTCGTTTTGGTGTTACCTTGATAATGTTACCTCAACTGTATAGTTAGAAAAGTCGCAGAAATGATACTTTTATCGGCACAAATGGAGCACAAACGATTGAGGCTATTTTGGATGATTTTGGTGCATGTCGGGGGCTGGTGACATCATCGCCTATAATTCAATGTCTAATATTTAAAAAACCGACGCAGCACAAACGCAACTTTCGCGGCACAAACAGAGCACAAACAAGCGGGACTATTTTCGGAGGTTTTGGAGCATGAGTGACCTCCGAATGACCTAAAATGATTCTTCTAATATCTGACAACCTGAAGCAGCACAAACAAAAAATTTTACGGCACAAACGGAGCACAAACGTTTGAGGCTATTTTGCAAATGTTTTGCGTTGCGTTTGCGTTGCCAACTTGACGCATTTGTTTAACCCGTGTCATATCACCCCTTTAAATTTGATCCTTAAATGCTTTTGATGGACAGATTACCCCAAAACACAGAACAATTTTAGGCTACCATTTATATCCTTTCAACAGATTTGGATCACATGAAAAATGCAGCAGTGATATTCTTATATTAAGTCACACTTACACTTTAGTATGATGTGATTAGTCAGTCAGTGACAGAATATTTACTTCTAGTTGAACTTTTACTTTAATATAAAACACTTACCGAAATAGGCCATTGTCCAGATCATTAAAAGAGTACTTGGGCATTTTTCCTTTACCTCCTTCAAAGAGTCTGGTCTCTATGCCACCAATCATTTCTGTAAAAAAATATCATTTTTTTACAGAATGATCTTATAAGGAGAAAGCAAACGAATTAAAAGAAAAGAAGAACATTCTGAATTTCATGATTTTGTATTCCGGTTCCTAAATGCATAAATTCTGACCTGTCAGGAATTATTTACGTAAAGCCCCTGTGTCAGCTCCAGCCTCTCCCAAGAAGGTGATTTTTAATGTGTTGACTGGGGAGCTAAACTTTTGTTGCTTCCACAGTAAGAGTCCTCGTTCCAAGAGATTCGTTCTGGACACACAGAGGCTGAATTCTTTGTGTCAACTTGAGATGCAAGCCACTGTAGGACATCCTCCACACTGTGAATTTGTATTTGTCATTTTTACTTGATAATGTTACTTATTCAAGATTGAATACAAGTAATACAAGTACGTTATCTGGTAACATTAGTGTTACTTTTCTTAAAAGGATATTTCACTGGAAACAATCACACCACGTTTCACTCACCGTCAAGGCATCTTATGTGTATATGACTTTCTTCTTTAAGAATAATACAGCACGTAGCCTTTACAGGCTCTTCCAAGTTTTATAATGGGATTGAATATGGGAAGAGATTTTGAAGCTCGAAAAAGTGCATCCATCCTTCTGTTAACTGTAGTTCCCTTTCTGTCGGTCTCTCGACGTTGTGTCGAGAACGACAGATGGGGTTCGCCCTTGAGAACCAATCAACTCTGACTACTATAGAAAAGGCCAATGAAATTTGGCGAATGAACTTTGCATGCCGGGCTCCGCCCCCGGATATCCGGTATAAAATGAAGCCGGCGTGCAGCATTCATTTACCTTTTGTTCTTCAGAGCCTTCGCTCATGACTACGAACTGAACGAATTCAATGAATTCTTCGTCTTCTTCTACTGCCGGATCTACGACGTGTAGCAGCGGATCGTCCCTACCTGCAGCGACCTTCCCCTGGGCGTCTCGGCAGTTCCGAGGTGTGTGAGATTTATCTAAAAGTCCTTTTCAGGACTGACTGAGCATTCTCCAGCGCGGCTGTTCTCTTTGGTGCGGAAAGGAATGGATACGATCGCTGCATTAGGTGTGTGGGCGTCCAGCACACTGAAGCAGTGTTCGTTGACACATCTGCCCGCACTGCGGGTAGATTGTCATTCAGAAGTTGCGGTCACGGGTGGCTGTCTTCCTACGGGAACCAGCCACCATTTCGTCTGCTACCAGGGCTGTGACATCTGTGGCTACGGCCCTGATGACCACCCACGTTAGCAGCGTTAGTGATATGGGGAACTCTGCGAACGTAAACCCGCCAGCTAAGTGCTCACGGGCCGATCGCACCCCGATTCGCTTTTCTGAACGTTCCCCAACCGGCGGTGGCATACCGTCCGGATTCTCACCCACACACATCGGGAACGATGTGTGACGTAGATGAGATGTCGCTCGCAGCATCGGAGGGAGACTGACATCCGACTCTGACGAATCCGAGCTCCACCCCCAGCGGTCGAGTTAGGAGGAAGCAGAAATGTCATTCATGCTAACCCGGGTTTCCGGAGGTGCATGAGGAGCTGTGTAAAACTTGGAGCGCTCCACTCTCGGACCGCTCCAGTGAAAACCAGCTCCACCTCCCTTACTTCCCTCGATGGTGGGGCAGCCAAGGACTGCGTCGAGATCCCCTGAGTGGAACGTCCGCCCGCGGTGCACCTGTGCCGTGGATGGCTACCACCTGGGGGGAATCGGCCACGCCTACGGTCCAAAGCACGTAAGACTTCGGCATCACTGGTGTCGAGGGCTTGCGATGCCGCGGACCAGGCTGCCTCCTCTCTCTTCGCCATGGCCATCCTGCAGGTCCGCCAGGCCAAGGCGTTGAGAGAGCCCCACGAGGGTAAGGCCGACCTGGGTATAATGCAGGATCTCCGTGCCGCCGCTGACAGCGCTCTACGGGCGAGTAAGGCGGCGGCACGGGCCCTGGGTCGGACGATGTCCACGGTAGTGGTCCAGGAGAGACACCCCCGGCTATACCTTGTGCAGAAGAGTGATACCAAGGAAGTCCGCTTTCTTGATGCACCCATCTCGCAGGGTGGGTTGTTGGTAAAGACCGTCGAGGACTGCGCTCAGCAGTTTTTGACGGTGAAGCAGACAGTGGCAATTAACCACATTTTTCTCACCGCGACTCGGCCGCCTGAAGGCCTCCGAGATCCCGCGTGACGTCTGCTTCCCTGCAACCCAGGACCCCTTCGACATCGATTCCGGTTCCTGTGCCCCCACAGACGGCACCCCGGAAGCAGAGGTCGAGGGGGAAACCTCCACCCCGTCAGCAAACTTCTCACGAGAAGGGACACTGACGGGAAGACTCCAGGGAGAACAACATCGGGCCCGAACCATCACAGCCACGGCTCTGATCGGTCGGTACGAGACGACTCCTGCCTCGTCACCAAAGCCGGGCCCTTTTCAGGGCCTGGCGCCCACTTACTCACAGAGTTTTTCGGTCCACTGGACTGTGCTCGGCGACAGATGGTTAGCTCCGCCAGCCGACGAACCACCCCCCATGGAAATGATGAAGCAGACTGCCCCCTTGGTCACCCTGTACAGTCCCTGGGAGCTCAAGAGCTGCCCACACTGTCTCGCTGGCTAATGCGGGTGGTCAGTCTTGGTTACTCGATCCAGTTTCCCAGAGACTTCTGGCAAAACAGGCATCGAGTTCGTCCAAAATCAAGACGTTCAGTGGGTCACAACCTGCACTTCATCATTCCCAAGAAAGACGGCGGGTTGCCATAGGTCTGCGTACCCTGAACAAGCACCTTCACGAGTTGCCGTTCAGATGCTCACGCAGAGGCGCATCCTGACATCTATCAGGTGTCAGGATTGGTTTGTGGTAATCGACCTGAAGGACGCTTACTCTAATGTCTCGATCCCCCGACACTGCCCCGTTCCCATGGTTCGAGTTCGAGGGGTGGGCATATCAGTACAGAGTCCTCCCTTTCGGTCTGTCCCTGAACTATCTCGACGACTGGCAAACACTCGTGAGATCTGTTGTGTACACAGAGGGACCTGGTGCTCCGGCATCTAGATCGATTGGGATTTCAGGTCAACCGAGAAAAGAGCAAACTCTCCCCAGTGCAGAGCATCCTCTTTCTCGGTATGGAACCAAACTCTGTCACCATGACGGCACAGCTGTCCGCAGCACGCGCCCAGCCAGTGTTGGAACTGGAGGCTCCTGGGACACATGGCATTCTCCGCGGGGGTAATACCCCTCGGGCTGATGCACATGAGACCGCTTCAACACTGGCCACAGAGTCAAGTTCCGAGGACAGCGTGGCACACCGGCAGCAGGCGCATGGTGATGACGCCCTGCTGCCGACGCACCCTAACCCCTTGGTCTTCCATGACCTTCCTCCGGGCGGGGGTTCCCCTCGGGCAGGTTACGAGGCACGTCGTGGTGACGACGGACGCCTCGCTGCAGGGGTGGGGTGCAGTGTGCAACGGGCACGCAGAAGCGGGGCGCTGGACGGGCCCCCGTCTGCGCTGTGCAATTGCCTAGAGTGGTGTACGCTCACGGTAACTAACACAACTTGCCCGACGCCTCCTCCTGTGGAGTTAGCAGGTGATCCGCTCCCTGCGGGCCACACACATCCCAGGCAAACTGAACCAGACAGCCGACACGCTCTCTCGTCAGTATACGCCTTGCGGAGAGTGGCGACTCCACCCCCGGTCCAGCTCATTTTGGGTGTTGTTCGGACAGGCACAGATAGACCTCTTTGCCTCCCATGACACCACCCATTGTCTGCTTTGGTACTCCCTGACCGAGGCCCCCCTCGGCACGGGTGCCCTGGCGCACAGCTGACCACGGGACGGGCGGAAGCACACCTTCCCCCCCCAGGAGCCTCCTTGCACAAACACTGTGCAAGGTCAGGGAAGAGGAGCACCAAGTGTATTGGTTACACCACACTTGTCTAACCGCACTTGGCTTCAGAGTTGATGCTCTGAACAGCGACTCCCCCTGAACCATTCCCCTGAGAGAGGACCTGCTCTCTCAGGGGAAGGACACGTTCTGGCATCCCAGATCAGACCTCTGGAACACCCATGTTTGGTCTCTAGACGGGACAAGAAAATCCTGAGATGGCTACTCCCCCTCTATGGCTGAGACCATCACCCAGGCTAGGGCCCCATCTACTAGGCGGTCACACGCCTCTAGACGGCGCCTCTTCTCGTCCTGGTGTCTCTCTCTCTCAACGAGAAAAGACCCACTGAGGTGCTTGATCAGGATTGTGTTCCCCTTCTCACGAGACTGGAGACTAACATCTCCCCTCCAAACTGAAGTGTATGTAGTCGCTATCGCCACTCATCACGACTCAGTTGATGGAAAGTTTGTAGGGCAACTCGACCTGGTCACCAGGTTCCTAACGGGCGCGAGAGGGCGGAAATCCGCCTCATCTCCGCTCCATACCCTCTTGAGAGCCCCTCAGAGGTTCCGATCTTCCTCACCTGAGTAAGACAGCCCTCCTGTTGGTGCGCGCTTCCGTCAAGAGGGTAGGGGACCTCCAAGCATTCTCTGTGTCCCCGGATTGCCTTAAATTCGGCCCTGGTAACTCTCCCGTTATCTTGAGACCCAGGCCCGGATACGTGCCCAAAGTTCCCACTTCTCCCTTCGGGGACCAAGTGGTGGACTTGCAGGCGCTCCCCACTGGGGAGGAAGACCCAACCCCATCCGTGTTGTGTCCTGGACCGCACGCAGAGCTTCAGTAGCTCTGACCAGCTCCTAGTTTGTGTTGGAGGACAGCAGAAGGGGAAGGCTGTCTCCAAGCAGAGTCTGGCGCACTGGGTCGTGAATGCCGTTACGACGGCATTTCGATCTCAGAATCTCCCATGCCCATTGGCAGTGAGGGCTCACTCCACCAGAGTTTAGCCACCTGCTGGGCACTGGCAGAAGCACCTCTCTAGCAGACATCTGTAGAGCTACGGGTTGGGCTACGCCCAAACACCTTCGCAAGGGTTAACAACCTTCGCGTAAACCCGGTGTCAGCCCACGTCCTGCGTGGCGACATGTAGGACTGGCATCCGGGGGGGCGTATGCCTGCGAAAGCACCTTCCCACCCTCCAAGAGGTTGGGTCAGTGTGCTATCTACCATTTTCTTCTTACCCAAACACATGGCTAAGAAAATTGGTACCTCACCAACCTTCCTTCTTACCCAGACACTGGTTAAGAACAGGCATTCCATCCATCACTAAGCAAGCACCTCCTGGGGGTTGGCTGGGCAGAGCAGCCTTCCCCCTTAGGCCGGGAAACTTTATGAACTATCACAGATAGTTCTAACCAGACCTGTGCAATCGGACGCAGTAACACCCCCACCGTGGGCTGTGCCGTCTGTTATACCCTCATGACAATGGTTCCCACACATGGTAACCCATGAGCTTTCCCAGGTGGACCTCCACCTCGCCGTACTACCCAGTCCGCCCGTTCCATGCGTTCTCCTCCAAGGACGAGACCATATCATATCTCCACCATATTCCTCCCCATGGGTAGGAGGTGGCCTCTGCAGCGCTTCTCTGATTAAGAGTTGCGCTTTTCCCGGTGAAAACCCAAGCCGGACGGCCTCTCGCCTGTAGAGAGCTAAGGCCCCGTCCGTGAAAGGTTACCGGTCAGGGCTGTACCCATCTTTCTCTTAGAAAGCTCTGGAACCCCACGACCACCACACTGGAAGGTTACAAGTTTCACGAAAGCTTCGAGCTGACACGCCCAGGCTTGTTACCGTCGCTTCGCTGAGATTGTGACGCGATACAGCGTTTGTTGCGTTTTCCATTGATAACCCCATCTGTCGTTCTCGACACAACGTCGAGAGACCGACAGAAAGGGAACGTCTTGGTTACGTATGTAACCTCAGTTCCCTGATGGAGGGAACGAGACTTTGTGTCCCTTATGCCACAAACACGTATCGTATTCTGCTGCAGTCGTGAGAGGATCTCAGGCTCTTCAGAACAAGAGGTAAATGAATGCTGCACGCCAGCTTCCTTTTATACCGGATATCCGGGGGCGGAGCCCGGCATGCAAATTTCATTCGCCAAATTTCATTGGCCTTTTCTATAGTAGTCAGAGTTGATTGGTTTTCAAGGGCGAACCCCATCTGTCGTTCTCGACACAACGTCTCGTTCCCTCCATCAGGGAACTGAGGTTACATACGTAACCAAGACGTTTTGTTAAGCTGTTTCCTCTGCACTGCCGCGTTTGTCACATGAATTTACAATGATAAGCCGGTGTTGTGCCGAAAAAACACTCCCCGCCAGAGTGGGACCGAGTTGGACCTGCACGGTTTCGGCGAGTGGGA
Organism: Triplophysa dalaica; assembly: GCF_015846415.1. NCBI lineage: Eukaryota > Metazoa > Chordata > Actinopteri > Cypriniformes > Nemacheilidae > Triplophysa > Triplophysa dalaica. The sequence continues at coordinate 11,624,369 of NC_079565.1, read as the reverse complement.
CTTTCTGGGTCACGGCTGGAGGGCTCTCCCTCTTCTTTGTGGATGTCAGAGGGGATCTGGCCCTCCCGGCTGAGCCTGGTTTCTCCCGAGGTTTTCTTTCTCCATTAATTAATCATTGGAGTTTGGGTTCCTCGCCACAGCAGGGCAGTGTTGGCCTTGCTCACCGGAAGACAGCATTTATTTATTTATTTATTTATTAGATATTATTTACTAGAATGATCTTGTTTGTTCTATAAACACCATACACTGTGCTGTGTTCTACCTTTCTGTGTTTTTCTGTTTTCCTTATCTGCTCCTGTAAAGCTGCTTTGCAACAATGCCTATTGTGAAAAGCGCTTTATAAATAAACTTGAAATGAATTGAATTGATGCCTTGAGTGCGAGTAAAACTTGGGTTCTGTGAATTATCCTTTTAATGAACATACTATGACATTTCTTCATTTTGTGGCTGTAATATTTCAGGACTCCTTGACCGAATGGACACTAGACTAGGGAGAGATTTAATAAATCACATTTTTTATAATATAAAATATACAGTTTAATTAATGCTCAAACTCTAGAGCAATGTTCATGATCCAAGACTTAATGCAACATGCCTAAATCACAACATGTACAAAATTATGGTATCACCATTACCTTTCTGAATCACCACAGACACTTGTGTTGAGCTCCAATTCTTTTATAGGAAAGTTTTTTTTGCATCCAGGACATACTGCATCTGTAAACTAAAAAGCAAATAATTATGCAGAATACATATTAAACGTAGGGCTATCAATGTTAAGGCATTGACGCATGTGATTCATTTATTTTATAGGCCTATTTTATTATGCGGCTCGTTGGAATGCTTGATTCTGATTGGCCAGTCGCAACATTTGCAGGTTTATTATTCCCAGATAACAACCTCTCAAAACAAATAACACACGGTTACCTGGATGCAGCAAATCATTTTGACAAATATATAAATATAAAATGTATTTTAATAACATATGACATTATATTTATAAATGCCTAAACCAAATTAGCTGATAGTAGACGGCTTTTCCTATCGAAAGGTCTGCATTCAGTAAAAATTCTTTTTTCTTGACCAGTTTTTTTGTCATTTGGCAAGTAACCGTGTAATAATAAGCGGGATAATGTTCAAGCAGCCGGCTGCATGCAAGAAAAGCCCCTTCAGTGTGATACACTTGTCGGGGCTTATTTCTGTAATAACAACCGGCTGCCTGTACATTATCCTTTACTTAACGTGCAGCATCCGTTTGTCTTGTCATCCTTTGTCTAGCATTATATAACATAATCACGCTGTTATTCATGTAAGGCTTTTCAACAACTTGACCACAATTTTAAACAGTTGCACGTTTAGTGTGACCCGTTCGGCTCCGCCCACAAAATCGCATCACACTGTTTGCAAACAAAAAAGGTTATACTGTTGAATGATTATACGGTTATACATAAACTGTTAAAATAAACAAAAAACAATAAATGTAAAAGAGACATCAGTTGCAGTACTAATATCAGAATGTTGGCTTTCATCCATAAAATGATGCTGTTAAAGAAATCTGTTTCTACATTAATTTGGAGATTAAATGTGAATTTATAAGAATGAAATATGTTTAAAAGCATTCATGTTAGGCTTATGTGTGGTTAATTGGGATTGATCGCAGAAAAAATGTGTGATTAATCAGATTCATTTTTTATCGATTGACTAGTACTAGTACTAGTTATCAAAATGACTTAATATACTGCAAAGACACTACATGTTCTTCAGTTGCAGAAGGTATATCAGTTAGAAAGAGACGAAAACATTTCTTTAAAAAAAAGTTTGTTACATATTTTACCATGTGCAGCCTTCATAAGGTTTGTTAAAATATCTTATTGCACCTCTGGCATTCCCTGACATGCAAGACAAGACTCTGCAGTGGGATCATTACAAAGCATTTTTTGCATTCAGATTCAGACTATACACATGTTTTTTACCTCTCCAGTTACACTTCTGATGGTACTAACACAGTATCCTTCAGTCTCTGGGGGAGCTAAATCCTGGCTTCTCTGTCCACCTGATTAAACAAATAAAACCTTTTCAGAATTATTTTTTTATCTTATTGAGTATTTCATCTTTTTTAATTAAAACTTATAAACACTATTGTTTTATATACAGTAGGTAAAGCTTTTTTAATTATCACATTTTAAATGCGTCACATACACGCAGAAAAAGACACTAAAAATGAAATAATAAACTGCATTACTAAACTAGAAATAAACTGACATAAGTAAGTTTTGATGTCTGCAAGTAAAAAATACACATACACATTGTCACACTATCAAAGTTTGTTAGTCAATATTATAGACATTTCATGAATGTGTAAATAAATTTTGATATCTTGATATTGAACAAATACTCTTACTTATACATTTAATTAAGGGAGCCTTTTGGTATTTTGTAATGAAGAAAAATTCTATTAAAACGATTTTCACATTAGACTACTAGTACAAAAAGAACAAGAAAGGTAATTTCATGAAACAGGAAAAATAGAAACAATAAAAAATGCAAATTAATAACAAGACACCTCATGGTTTTTCGGGTATCAGTTTTTCCTGCCTGGTTATTATTAATATTAAGGCAAATCAACAGTGTTTTCAACAATACCTTGCGCATAAAACCTCAAATTAGATTTACATTTCTACAAATTGTATTATAATTGTAATTTGGTTGGTTGCTAATACAACCAGTAGGCCTACTAATACTTCTGATATTCTAGGAGTCTATATATATATATATATATTTTTATTTGTAAGCACTGACATTTTGCCTATAACTTACAGTGCATACTCACAATTACTCATAGAACTCTACCATTTAAGTTGACAAAAAATGTTTCTTCTGACCCAACAAAACTTTTGATGTAAAGGTGTACACTTATGGGGCTGTATAGAGTTTTGAAATCTAAGAATGTAATTGTGCCAAATTAGTTTTTCGTTTCTTTTATTACACAATTTTTATTTGATAAAATATGTTTTTTGAAATTAATGACTTTGACTGAACAATAAAAACAATCAATAAGCAGCCAGAATAGACAAAAACTCATTTTAAACCATTTACAAAGCATGAAGACATCAAGAAGCCTTTTGTCATGATTCCAAAAGTTCCAATTGTGTTATTTCATAGTTTGGATTACTCAGTGTTGTAATGTAACAAATTTAATGTATTAAGTATTTTTTGGGAGCATCTGCACTTTACTTGAGTCTTTCTATTTCTGCAGACTTTTAGTTTTACACCACTACTTTTCCGGAAAAAAGTATATACTTTTAGTCTGAATCATTTCCCCTAAGCATATTCATTACTACAAAATAAAAGCATAGAAACAGAACGTCTCGGTTATGACTGTAACCTTTGTTCCCTGATGGAGGGAACAAGATGTTGTGAGATAGACTGGGGTTTGATCTTTAGAATCTATCATCAATCCCGAGTGTCTTGATTCCACCATCATGTCATGTTTATTTTTCTTCTTGCAGCGGAGTCATGGCATAGCCTTAGGTTGCGTGTGGAGGGAGAGATAGTGATCCTATCGGCTTGCTATACTCTCTCTCCGGTCTGCGTCTTTGTTCCCACCATCTCGTTTCCTCGTTAGCTTTCCCTCAGTGTTTAATTCCTGTCACCTGGTCCTGGTTAATTATCCTTTGTTAGTCTCCTTTTATAATGTCCTCATGTTTCATTGTCCTGTGCCAGTTAATTTTGTTCCTTGTCTTGGTTCCTGTATTTATGCTAGTCTCTAAAAGCTCCATAGATCTGTCCCTAGTAAGTGTTGTTTATGTTTTGCCTTTGCCTTACTGTCTTGTTTAGTATTTAGTCTTTTTCAGTTTTATATAGTTGGTCTACGGTTGTCCTTGTCAGTTATTATTTCTACCTTTTCCAGTTTTACCCCATTGTGGGTTTTTTTCAGTTTTGTCTTTATAATAATTCCCTTTTGTTAACCCTGCGTCATCTGTCTCGCTGCCTGCACTTGGGTTCTCCTTGAGCGTTCATGACACAGAGAGGAATTAAAAATGCCTATGAACTTTAGAGGTAGAACGGTAGAGGTCGGGTGTTCCTCCCCAGGGGAGAGCGCCTAAAGCCTCACCAACTGGTCCAGAAAGGGAGTGGTGGGAGCCTTGGGCATGTAGCCTAGCTGGGGTCTCAGGATCACGTGTGAATCAGCTGGCCTGAACTCTAAGCACTCGTGGGACACAGAGAATGCCTGGAGGTCCCCTACCCTCTTAATGGAGGCGAGCACCACCAAGAGCACAGTCTTCATCATCAAGTGAGGAAAACTGGCATCTCTCAGGGGCTTGAAAGGGGCCATAGAAAAGCCCTGCGGAACCACATTAAGGTCACAAGAAGGTACGTAGCGTGTTCGAGGGGGATTCATCCCCGGTGCAACCCCCTCTTTTTGGTTATTTCTTACAACCATTCCGGAAAGGACAACATGGAGACATAGATTGAGCTCCCTTGTCGCTATTACTAGAATATATGAAACGACACCAAATAGCCAGTAAATACAACTCATCCAGTCACATAACTGTCAAAATTAAATAAACATGTGGAACTAAGCAACTAGAAAATGCAGAGATAGTAACACAGCAAATACCATGTGCTCCTTAAGCACTCAGCAGTAAGGTAGGTATAAAACAAATTATCTGTCGACTCTATATCCCTTATAATGCAAATTCGAAATAAAATACTTTTACAAGAACAATTTTGACCTTAAAAATAAATGATTTATTATCTGACAACATTTTATTTCCGTTCAACCGGAGAGGGATTTTACACTTACCGTTCTCCTCAGCAATTTACATGTGACTAAGGAGAAAATTGCAGACTCTACTTTAAGTTTACATAAGTCACCTGTAGGTGTCCCCATATCCCCTTCTTCTTGATGCATTTATTATATTCAATTCAATTAATATATTTCACAAGATAAACAAACATTTTGGCACAGTTCATAACAAATTTCTTTAACCAGTTACACCTGCAGCAAGCCACTCAGAATTTCCTCGTCCCATCCAGTGATTGAGATTCAAGAGGTCTGGCCTGGGGAGCCACACCGTGCACTTTCCCTGCGACAGAAGGTCCTTCGTCAGTGGAATCGACCAGGGGGGTTTGTCGTCAGAATCCCCAGGTCTGAGAACCAAGTCTGGTTGGGCCAGTAAGCCGCAAATAACAGCACTTGATGTTCCTCTTCCCTGACCTTGCACAGGACCTGTGCAAAGAGGCTCAATGGGGGAAGCTTCTGCTTGTCCCGCTGCCAGCTGTGTGCTAGTGCATCTGTGCCGAGGGGAGCCTCGGACAGGGAGTACCAAAGTGAGCAATGGTTGAAGTCCGTGGAGGAAAACGGGTCCTCCTGCACCTCGCCGATCCGCTCCCATATATGCCAGACTGAAAGGGGATGGAGTCCCAGTCTCTACGGAGCGTCCAGTGATGAGAGAGCACATCGGCTGTCTGGTTCAGGGACTTCATCACCTGCTGACTCCAGAGGAGGAGGCGACGAGTGAGTTGTGACATCTGCTGAGAGTGTATGCCGCCTTGATGATTGATGTACACCACGGCCGTCGTGCTGTCCGACCTAACCAGTACGTGTTTGTCCTGCACGAGGGGTTGAAACCTCCTCAGTGCCAGAAGGAAAGCCAGAAACTCTACGAAGTTGATGTGCCATTGCAGGCGGGGACCCGTCCACCGGCCCAACACAGCGTGGCTGTTGCACACGGCACCCCACCCATGCAGGGAGGTGTCTGTCATGACTACGATGTGCCTCGAGCCCTGCCAGGGCGGAATCCCTGCTCTGAGGAAGGTCAAGTCTGACCAAGAGGTGAGGGTGCGAAGGCACTGAGGTGTGATAATAATATGCCTGGTGCCAGTGAGTCACGTCCTCCAAGGAACACGACTCTGAAGCCAGTGCTGAAGCGGTCGCATGTGCATCAACCAGAGCGGGATATCCCTATCGAGGACACCATATGCCCCAGGAGCATCCAAAAAGTTTCAGGGGGACCGCTGGTGTCCGTCTGAACGATTCAGACAGCCCAGTACCGACTGTGAGTGTTCGTCGATGAGATGCGCTGGACAGAGTGGATACTGAGATATAATACCGAGATAAGAGATGCTTTGCGCTGGGGAGAGCCTGCTCTTTTCCAGGCTGACCCGAGGACCCAGACTGTCTAAGTGCCGAAGCACAGGTCCTTGTGCGTGCACAACAGATAAGCCAGTCGTCGAGATAGTTGAATATCCCGCGCCCTGTCCCCTGAGGGGCTGACGTCAAGGGAGAATGGGAACGATGAAGTCCGGGCTGTAAAACCCAGAGGACATCTCTGCTAGAGGGACGGGCTCTATGGAACCCTTCATCAGAAGAGCGGCGACCTCGACCATATTGCGGAAGTGTTCTCCCCTCTGAGAACTAGAGGGACGATCTGCTTCACCTGGCTGACTTCTTGAGAGACAGACTGAAAGGGAACTGAAAAAGTCGGCGATCCGGTCACCATGACAGTGCTGAACCAATCATTGGATAAAGCTCAATGTGCAAATGCAAAAAGTTGCTCTCCATGATTAATTTCAACACAAGGTTTTGCTGCTTCTTTTAAAGATAAACAGCAAAATTTTCAGTTTCAATTAATTATCAAATGACTGGGTTGATGCAGGGGGCACGGTGGCTTAGTGGTTAGCACGTTCGCCTCACACCTCCAGAGTTGGGTGTTCGATTCCCGCCTCCGACTTGTGTGTGTGGAGTTTGCATGTTCTCCCCGTGCCTTGGGGGTTTCCTCCGGGTACTCCGGTTTCCTCCCCTGGTCCAAAGACATGCATGGTAGGTTGATTGGCATCTCTGGAAAAATTGTCCGTAGGGTGTGAGTGCGTGAGTGAATGAGTGAGTGTGTGTGCCCTGCGATGGGTTGGCACTCCATCCAGGGTGTATCCTGCCTTGATGCCCGATGACTCCTGAGATAGGCGCAGGCTCCCCGTGACCCGAGGTAGTTCGGATAAAGCGGTAGAAAATGGATGGATGGATGGGTTGATGCAAGGAAATAAGAAAGGGCAAGACAGATTTGTTCTGATTTTGTTCCAAGTTTTTCTCTAAGAGGGATGGGTCATAAGTCATAAGTTATAAAGTAAAGTTATAAAAATGTAGTTTCTGAGCTTGTATTTTGAAAATTTAGCAATTTGGCAACATGTTGTTTCAGATAAAACTACTGAGCTTGAGACAGTTTTTTCAAAGTTGTAAATTGTAAGCACCATTTCTGATCTTTATGCTAAATAAAACATTTGTATTAACAACTTTTGCTTCAAATTTACTTTAAATACTTATATTGATAATTATGTACAATATTGTTCTCTTCCTTTAAGACTTTTAATAAAATCACTAAAACCTTGATTCTAAAAGGTTACTTTCACTTCTACCAAAGATATTTTACTCAAGCATTGCTTTTAGGTAATTTATACATTCTTGGGATTACTTTACTATTATTCTAAAATTTTGGAAAAAATAATCATAAAAAAGAAAGTACCCATAAACTTTTTAAGTTTTTAAGTCTGTAGAACACAGGTGGTTCCTCACCGAACACCACAATTATCACCTGGATGAGGCCGTACAGATCTGACTGAGGCTGATGAGGGACAACAAAAGATCAGTTTTAATGTTTAACAATCACATATTCAGAACTAAGCTTTATTCATAAGTAAAAATGAATTGTAATATGCTTGCATATGCTTATGAGGTCGTACATGTTTCCACTCATGCAGATAGGGCAGGTAGATCTTGCCATTGGCGTCAATGTGTTTGCCAGTCTTGATCATCATTGCGCTGGTCGGCTTCACAAAACAAATAGGGGGATTGTAGGGATACGTGTCCAACAGCCAGAGGCAGATGGGAATATTGTACACGTTCCCTGTTGAAAAACAAAAATGTGTCTGTTAAACTAGAAATAATGTGCAGCAAACATACTTCTGTTGTGGAAATGTGTCACTCACCTCTATAACTAACTGGTACAGTCCCAGTAAGACTCATGTGGTCTCTTGAGGATCCGTCATTAAAAACTGAAAAGTACAAAAGTATTAAAAATAAGTATAAAAATATTTTATTTACAAAAATGTGAAATTGCAGCTCTTACCATAACCATCCATTACTGGTTTGAGGTCTTTGTACCGAGAGATGACATTTGTAATATCTCGGACTGTGAGATCTCTATATTTGTATTTCTGTAATATATAAACAACAAAATATTGATAAACACAATCCTGAAAAATGAATAAAATATCAGCCAAAACCAAATAAAGGAACCAAAAATAATGAAAGTGAAACAAACCAGATCACTAGTCCATGTATAACAATCCAAGTATATGAAACAACATAATAACAATGTGAATGTAGTTAAATGTATTGTGTTAGAAGAATTTTGTAATGCAACAGTTACTTGTAATGAAAGTTAATATGAAAACTGTATTCAGCCCAATTAATGCCAACATATAACGACACAAACATGATACAAACCTTTAACATCTTTTTAAGCGCTCCTTCGTGGACAACAGCCATGTTTCACCACAACAAACCAGACAACGAAATAAACACGAAACTCTTGAGAAATATAAGATATGTGTAAATCTGCTCAGGCCTCCTGTCAAATACCGAAAAATTATCCAATTAACATATGTTTAAAAACAAAAACACTCTGTAGAAACACGAAAAACTGATAATAATAAACAAATAATTACTGAAGTAAATTTTGTGCACGTAAATGCGCTTTGCTTTCATTTCGATGTAAGTTGATGTCGTGTCATAGTAGGGGGCGTGGCACAGAGGAGGAGTCAGTTTGGGGAAAACAATCCTTTCCCCCTTGAAATGCAAAAGTCGGTGAAACTAAGGTGTGACCACCCCTCAACAAACCACATACGGGACAGGTAATACGTTTGTGTGGGACACAACTGAAAAATTGTACAGTGTAAGCATGAAAGCTTATAACGGGGGTATAATAAGTAACAGAATGAAATGTATTGTAAAAATAATTAAATGTTTAGTGCATTCTAACTACAACATAATTAGGGCATAGATAAAATCTTAGATAACATGAATCATTTTAATTGAGATTTCAATTCAAGGATAACTTAAATATTGAGCACAGATCATACCTGGACTTCTGTACTGTACACTTTTAAGATCTTCCAAAAAAAAAGAAAACGTTTTTATTTTAATACGCTAACCACAACTAGCAAAAAAAATACAATTTAATACAATTACTATTCAATTAAATAATAATACAAATTAATATTAATGTAAATTAGAAAAAATAGAAATGGTATTTATTAGACACTAGCCAGACCAATAAACAGACACAGCCCAGAAATTTATGAACAACCTTTATAATATACTGGAAAAATTGAACATTTCAAATACAAAGAAATATAATGATCTTTATTGGCCAGGATTGAAACAATGCTTTTCATGCTTGTTTAATAAACCATGAAAAAATAATGTCACACAGAACTTCCCAAACTTTAGATGTGTCAGGGCCATATCAAAAGCTTCCAGGCCCCCAATTATGTGTACTTCTGTAACATCAGCTCTGTCTTCGTTGACCACGCCCCCTGCACCAGAGTCATCTACCCACTTCATGCGTTCACAATCACCGGACTTTTAACTCATGGACTACATTTCCCATCATGCACTGCACACCTCTGCCATTATTGATAACCCCATACCTGATTTACATTTCACTCCACCTGCACCTCATCCGATGGACTCTATTTTTACTCACCCTTTTGTTTTGTTAGTCGTCCAGTCATAATTTATTTTTGATCAGCTTATACATTACCTTGGAGTCTCTTTGTGTACACATACTTTAATCTTCTCCATGGATGTTCTTCTGTTGGATTTTGTTTTACCTGTTTAACCTGTTTAACCCTGATATTATTTAGGATTTTACTCAACCCCTTGGATGTTTGTCTTGTTTGCCTGGATTTATTAAATCACATCATTGACATTCTAGTTTTCTTTGTGGCATCGTTTTTTGTCTGGTGAACTGTTACAGAAGACTGGACCTAATATCTCCGCGATGACCACACCTTCTGACTACCCGGACCCCTTCGCAGAACTGGTCAACGTTCTGTGCCAACATCTCTCCCGTCCATCATCAAGTTCTTCTTTCGTGCACGCCTCCAGTCCCGTGGCCACACCAGTTGGCTATTCACGATGATGCTATTGGCCTGGAAAAACTCATTCAGCATTCTATGGGTATATCTCAACGTCTTCCTCTCTGTAGCCATTCACGACCCACTGCATATCCTTTGCCACCTCCCCACATGAGACCCTCAATTCTTCACAAGATTCAACTTTGTAACTTACCAGGATCCAAAAATGCCAAAGCTGACGCTCTTTCCCGCCAACACGGTTACAAACCGGAATCCATTCATCCTCCAGCTATCTTCATGAGCCCCATTCTGTGGGAAATCGATGACCAGATTGCAGCAGGAAACAGCCCAGCTTCGCCGGGGAGTCCACGAGGAAGACATTTCGTACCCCTGGAATACCGTACTTCTCTCATTGAGTCTGCACATTCCGTACCAGGATCTGGGCATCCAGGCAGCCAACCCTCTTGCTCTTGCTGTTTGCCCTATATGTCCCAGGAAATCTCCCGATTTTTCAATGGATGTTCGACCTGTGCCATCTCCAAAACCCCTCGTCATTTACCAGAAGGTAAACTTATGCCTCTCCCCATATCAGAATGCCCCTGGACCACATCACAGTGGATTTTCTCATCGACCCCCCCCCCCTGTCCGACCATTACACTTGCATTCTGGTAGCTGTCGATCAATTCTCCAAGGCCTGTAAATTCATACCATTACCACAACTACCCATTGCCTTCAACACTAGCGAAACTCTCTTCTGTCATGTCATACACAACTTCGGAATCCCAGAGGATATCGTCTCGGACAGGGGTCCCCAGTTCATTTCTCGAGTATGGAAGGCTTTCTGTCAACAACTCAACATCATCGTTAGCCTAACATCCGGGATCACCCTCAAGCCAACGGCCAGGCGGAAAGGAAGATACAATACCTTGTGAGATGCATGCAGACATACTGCCACAACCATCATCAGAGTTATAAGTTTCATATTGTGACTGAGATTAATAAACTTAAGAAACTAAATCGCCACACTGACTTTGAATTGTTTTTATTTTGTGTATACAATTTATAAATGGAAAATGTACAACAAATCATAACATTTCAGTTAAATTTTTTAATATTTACATTCCTGCTGAACATGTTCAAATTTTTGCCAGTTCTGTGATCTTTGGATCTGTAAAATCACTTTAACAAAAACTTTTTTTTTAAGTTAACAGTTTGTTTCATTATTTTCGCAGAACAGAAGATTATTATCTTTATCCAGAATTGCATGTGAGAATTCCTCCACCACCGACCCGGCTGTAAAGAAAATTGTAATTTCACCTAAATACCGATACAAACATATCATCATATCATTGATATCATCAAAATAGTCTATTTTTTGTCTGTTTGCATACACATTGTGTATTCATTTTTTTTTAAACCAAACCTTAAAACATTGACTCTCATTTTCATTTTGAATGCTTCATCCACAACCTTTGTGCACTTATCATACAGTATTTGAAATTATAAGATGTCTATTTGTGCAACTGTAGTAAGGTTGTAGAAAATCAGATCAAATGATTCAATAGCTCAATAGAAAATGTTTCTGATGGGAATGAATAAAGAAATAATACTGTACTCACAGTCGACTTGACGCATGCACACTGGAGGAACTTCGCTAAAAACAGCCATAATAACCTGAACCAAACTGTGAAGATCACACTGCGTCTATACAAAGAACAGAGCAATTAACAAAAACAGAGAATAAAACATATTTATTTTTTGCAGTACATCAAACACAAATCAAGAAGTTGTCCAACGTTTTATTTATATTCTTGATATGCCAAAAGTTTATAGTATGACCCGTTGACGTGTCCTCTTACATGTCTCCATTCATCCAGATAAGGCAACATGATCCGTCCATTACTGTTGACATGTCTACTTGACACAATCATCATATCACGGGTGGGTTTCACATAGCAGATAGGGGCACTTCTTGGATAACATTCATTTAGCCACAAACACACAGGAATGTAATAACGTTTGCCTATAAGGAACATAACAATACAGAGTAATTGTATAACACGTTTAAGACTGACACTCAAAGATGATTTTCATTTATCTTTATGGCTGGAATTTGAACCTGTAACTTGCCTTCATAAAACACCATAACAGTTCCAGGCAAACTCATCAAGTTCTTCACTGTCCCATCATTAAAGACTGCGAGAAGATTCACCAACAAATAAATAAACCCATATACTTAAATGTTGAATTGAAGAAAATTAGTAATAAACAAAAATGGTGAAAAAAACAATTTTGTGGAAGTTAAACAACATTTAGGTTCCAAACTGTCTAACACACAACAAACCACATTAACTTCATCCAAATGCTCACCAAATTTGTCTATCACAGCCTCGAGGTTTTGGTGCTGAGACAGAACCGTACAGACCTCTGATAGGACCTCCCTCCTGTGATCATATGTCTTTTAACACATTCACATACAGTATGTATTATTCTACCTGTAACTTACACTTAATCGGAATTACTGTAGATGCTCAAGAGACATGAGTATAAATAAACATTTACCTTAGGCAGCATCCTCCTAAGACCACGGACGTTTGTTATGGTCATGGCTTTAAACTAAATCCATACAGAAAAACAGCTCTTGTCTGTTAACAGCACAAACTTTATGAAACTAAAGGAACCACCTTTACCTGAATAAAAAACCTATCAAGGCCTATCATCAGCCAATAGCAAATGGAGCCAGAAAAGGTTTAGAAGATAACACAAGCTATAAACTGAGGGTTAGTCAATACCTGCACATTGATGTGTCTGTTTGTGTGTGTCATTGGTCTCACAACAACAGGTTTTCATGTGCAAAAAACATTCTGGAAAGATTTATTCATTCAGGCTGACTGCTTGTGGATGCCCACTTTTAAATAATAATAATAATGAATGAATATAACATAATAATAAAATAAAATAATAAAACAAAACGCATAACTGCCCCCCCAAATTTAAAACTTTGAAAAAAGTATATACTACAGCACATCTTACTTTCATTCTTTCATTAAATGCTCCTGTTGTATGTTCCAGGTAGGCCTATTGCTTTACAGATGTTGTCACTATGGGGAAGATCATGTGCACCTCGACTAATTTTGCTGATGCTTATTTAGCTACAAATAGCAAAAAAATAAAAAGTTAAATAAATAAATGTACTTGATTCTTAACAGAAGCACAACGCAAACACTTTTTTGACCTGCGTCTTCCTTATTCATGAACAGGGTTCATGTTTAACAAAGCAAACCCCTTCCTGAACAATGATTCCACAGAAAACTATTCTTAACAGCAAATCACTCTAGATCTTAAAATTATTTTAATGCCCTTAGTTTTTACTGTTTGATGAAAAAAATATATATATATTTGCACAAAGGCGCACAGTTATTTTTTACATAGTTTTAGTCTGATAATTTAATGTTCATAGCACTTGATTTTAAAAACAACTCAAATGAAGACGCAATAATCTTAATCGCACATATGCAATTAAGAAATGATAATGTTTCATTTTACGTTAAAAAATCAAAATAAAAAGGTCTATATAAACTAGAATGAAAGACAACTTTTTATGTTTATAGACAGTTTCACTGAAAAAGCTTTCAAGGTCTCCTGCATTTTCAAGTCTGCGATACGTTTAAATGTCTGTTTACTTAGTTTTAACTGTAGCGATACAATTTATTTTTTAATTTCGATATTGGGATCACTTAGTAATGTGTATTTTCGAGTTGGAAGCTAAAATTTTACAAAAACGATTATTTCTCGATAGAAACAATTTCTTTGGTTTAACGTTAATCTTTAAACAATTCAAAGTTTACATATATAAGTCATGGACTGGCAAATTATTGAGGCTAAGAAGAACTTCCTTTCAATCAAATGTACAGCCACAAAATTCTTTTGAGACCACTTCAAAGTTACTTTCAGTTTATGAATTTACTTTTTAGGCAAAATTATAATTTCTTTGAACTCTAACAATATTTCTCCCACATCTCAAATAAAAATATAGTTCTTATTTGCATGAATTTGCAGAAAAAGAAAACTGGGGAAACGGGTGAAAATAACAGAAAAGATGCTCTGTATATTTTCAGACCTCAAATACCGCAAAGAAAACAACTTCATTCACTTTTCAGCGATGCAATATTAATATTTGTACATATATTTAGGAAAAGCTGAACATAATTTTTTATGTGATAACGTGGATATTTATCATAGTTTTCATGTGTCTGTGTTGTGTGTGTTTGAAAGGTCTCTAATTTTTTTTCTTCCTTGGCTATAAGTACTAACTAACCAACCAACTCAAACAGCATTATACATTTTTGAATAAAAGAAATAAATAAATGTTTTATGCATGTTTATTGAGGTGTTCCCTCACAAACATTTTTGCCAAAACATAACAATAGACAAACAAAAAGAATCTTCAAACAACTCTACAGTTTTATTATTGAAAACTCGTTCAGCCTTTTTTATTTTCTAATGGTAACGTTCTTTCGTAACATACACATTAACCAACACACATAACTAATGCTCCTGTTTGGATTTCCACAAAGCCTTATTCACAAACATATGTTAAAACAACCTGCATGTTAAGCAAAACAAATGTCTCTGACTGTCGCCAGATAATATCGTATACGTAGTTTCCAACGTTCTCCTCCCAACCGGTATGCTGTCCGTGAGGTGCAACTGAAGGGGGCGGGGCCATGGGATGAGGTCACTAGTGTCCAGTCATTGCAATCTGAGCTGAGGAAGGTTTGTGTGTTGTTGAGGTCTTGAGAGGTGCAGAGTTCATTTCAGACCAGTGTTGAGACTTCGAGAACAATAATTTAGCAGAAATCCACAGAGCTGCCCGGCCTTGGCACGCCGGAATAACAAATAAAGAGCGTAAATGAGTAAGTCATTAGTGGTGTTTATCAGGCAGATGTGGACGGCCAGAGAGGTGAACCAGGTGGTCAAAGCAAGGCGCCATCCCGTTTCAAATGTTCTTTAAACAGACGGCCTTGCCGGCTTACAGTCACTTTCAGAAGATGTCGTTCCTCTCGGGTCCAGTCTGCCGTACGGAGACAACTTCTGCCAACACGCGCCAGTCAGCTAAGAGAAAGAAAACAAGTGTTACGTACACAATCTGTCAAAACTTTTTAGAGACTTCTGCTCTGAAAGTGTATGCTTAAATGTCTGAAATTAGTTTAGTAGACAAAACATTATTTTGCAAACAAACATGTTATTTTTTCATGATAAAACTATTTATTTAAGATATTCAATAATAACGTTTTTGAAATGGATGACTGAACTGAATAATGAAGAAAGAGCAGCCAATAAGAGGACAGAAAAGATGGGAACATCAATATACATCAATATACAATGCAACGCAATTTTATAATTCCTTGTATTTGGCACCTTGGCATCATGACACAACGCAGCGGCAGCTCATGCAGTCCTGACCGCTGTCGTCCGGAGGGTTCAGCTTCCTCATTTTGTGCTGCCGGATCTCTCGTACGAGGGTATAAAAGGCGTCCTCTACGCCCTGCAGAGAGCACAGTTAACCACAGACATGATGAGAGGCCAAGAGCACATCCTTGATCTCTGAAGCTGATGCTGTATGATGCTTTCATGACAACTGATTGATCACAATCTTATCAATGCATCTTAAAGATCTTAAAGTGACCTTCAGATATGAATAAAATGGGCATTTCTGCATTTCTCGTTGAATAAAGTGACGATTAAAGTGTGTTCGCTCATTCTTGATGACATCGTCAGATGGGCAGTAACACAAAGCAGCAGTGAGTCATTCCCTGCAGTGTTATACAACACACTCTATGTGTGTGTGTGTGTGTGTGTGTGTTTGTGTTTGTGTGTAGGTGGCAATGAGGAGGTTTACTGCAGTAAAGCCAAAGAATCTCCTGAAACTATTAAATACACAAAATCTCATCAGGTCCCCTGACAGATACGTCTGAAGCCTGAACTATAGTTTGAGTTTGAAAGTATTTACACAATGAAAATGATGGACAGTCTTACAGTAAATACTATCAGTGCCCTTCAACATTATTTTTTACAATAATTAAACCTAATTAGATTTTTTACGCATTTTGTTTTTAGTTGATCTACCCCTTAAGAACTTTGACATACAAACAGATGCTTCTTTATGCCACTCACCTGTCTGGTTTTGGCGGAGGTCTCGATGAATGGGATCCCGTAGCTTCGCGCGAGCTCCTGGGCTTGCCGCGTGTCCACCGTCCGAGCTGGGAGGTCACACTTGTTACCCACAAGCACCATGGGCACATCATCCGAGTCCTTTACCCTCTTGATCTGTTCCCTGCATGCAACAGGAAAGAGTCACATACAAATAATACAAAACAATGTACTGACTAACCTGATGTCACGTGAATTTGTTACTATTTTATGAGATGGCTAATTAGTATGAATTTGTACGATCCTACATAAACAAACGATTACTAGAATTAAAGCAATACTGAAGCCCTCTAACTCTGCCCCAGACCTAACGTCAATAGAACGAAAGCAAATCGTATGAAAATGTACGAATGAGATTGTACGAATTCATACAAATTGGTCAAAATTAGCCACAGCGTAATTTTTTTTGAATGTAAGATTTTGTTGGATTTACATAAAACAAAATAACACTCCAAAGGCACTAACAGTAAACAATCCTTATCAGTTCTCATTTATATAGTAATAACAATGCTTAGTATTTTATATTTATTGGAAGAAACTCCGCCCACCAGTTTCTGATTGGAAGAGAGAAAGTGTAAGAAAGGTGCCATTTCAAACAGCGATTCCTGTGGCATGAGTTATATTGAGTATTTTAGCTTTGACGCTGGAGACTTTTCCTATTTACACTTAGTGCAAATAGCTGCTGGCTTTTTTTGCTAGCCATTTTATTATTTTGCGTAAAAATAAAGTTCTTCTGCTTTCTGAAGTGTATAAAAAGTACTCAAATTGAATCATTTGTGAAATTTTATTTTAAAGCTTTCCGGTAGCTCAGTGGTTAGAGCATGGCACTAACAAAGCCAAGGTCATGGGTTCGATCCCTGGGATTGCACATGATTAGATACAAATGTATAGTATAATGGAATGTAAGTCTCTTTAGATAAAAGTGTCTGCAAAATACATAAATGTAAATGTATTGTACCTACTGTATGTAGGGTCATGATGAGTTTTAGCCTAGTTTTCTTTACACTCTATGTGGATTAACATCTCAGTTTACAAACCTTTTTCCATCCAAAAGTGGAAAACAGTATAATGTACATTGAGTATTATACATAACTTAAAGGCTGATATTAAACAGTGCATTTCTATTAACCATGATGCACTGTAATTCATGTTTTAAAAATCCATTATCTAGGCCCGTCAACCGTAAATAACAAACTAATAGATATAATTTAGTTATCTTCCATTTCTTTTTCCTTTCATGTCTTTAAAAGCTCTCTCTCTCTCTCGTCTAACTGAGCCAGAATCGATTTCACCCAGACTGCACTATAAAGGCCCCGCCTAAGTTCCAGCTGACCTTTTTTACCTGTAAATAATCATGTTTGTTTTTTCGAAACACCTACTACAGGAGAATATTAAAGGGCCGTTCCCGGCGATACCATTTTCAACCTTTAGTTAGTGTGTAATGTTGCTGTTAGAGCATAGATAATACCTGCAAAATGGTAAAGCTCAAAGTTCAGTGCCAAGCGCGATATTGTCTTTAACAGAATTTGCCTTGCAAGGACTACAGAGAATGGCTGGAATCGGACCCTCTCTGATGTCACTATTCCGAGTGCTTTTACTAACCTACGCTCAAATAACCGCTTCCACGACTTTAACATCGGCTGTTCTGTGCAATACACTGATACTGTGTGTATGTGTGCGCATACCTCTGTGTAAAACACTTCTATGAAACGTCCTCTGAAGTCCTGCTTGCAGTCTCCTAGTCAATCTGCTTGTTTTATTATCCAACTCGGGTCCAATATAAAAAGGCAAAACTAACGCTTCTGTTATTAGTGATAATATAACATGCCATTCGGTCCGGTGTCATTTCCCTCGCCATAGTAGAAGACAAATGCGTTCTCTAACGTTTACATTTGCATATGTACTAGCAGACCTCCATTACACTTCGATCGATCTGCATGTTTTTAACTGATTAATTGAAGTTGACGCCACTGTTATTGTTTATTGCTGAAATCCAAAGCTTATGCATTCACGTGCACTGAGAGGGGACCGACCATTCGCAACAGCTTGAGAAGCGGAACTCACTGATATGGTATGGGTGGGACATCTTCACACACACACCCTAAGCGGGGAATCAATCACGAAAGACCAGATCAGCTTTACCAATCAGAGCGTTTCGGAAGGCGGTACTTTGGAGAAATTGGAAGAAATCCAGTGGTTTTGTGAGGATAGTGACATAATCAAAGGCTCTAAAACAGCCAAAGACTGGGTCCTTTAAAGAGGTCATATGGCGCTAAAATGTGTTTTTCTGTGTCTATGATGTGTAATAAGTTGCCCATGCATGTATTAGACACGTAAAATTGCAAAAATTAAAGGGTCTGAACAAATAATGCATTCTATCTAAAAGCCAATGCTCACCCAGACCTGCCTGAAACGCCTCGTGTAACCACACCCCCACAAATCTATGTCAGTTCGTGGTATGATTTGACTAAGAACGCCCAAATTTATACGCAAGTAAGGTGGCCGTACCTGTCAATACAATTGCGTTGGAACCTGATGTTCCAAATATGGTAATAGGTGATACATTTCCGGCACACACTTGCAGTATTCGACCAATCACTACACACTGGTTAGCTGGCCAATCATAGCACGCCTCGCTTTTCAGAGCGATGAGCTTTGTTCAAAATCCGAGCACTTCAGAAAGGCGGAGCAAAGAGGAGATACAAACATGCACAGTATGTGGAAAATACAGCGTCTTTTAACCTGAAATCGTGTATACACATTGCATTACATCTAAAACAAACGATAATATTCATTTTAGCCGTTTCATATGACCCCTTTAAGATTACCGTACCCGTGGAAGCACTCATCACGTGATCCGTTCACCTAGAAGCGGATGGAAACATTGTGTAATGTATATCATAGACATATATATAATACCTAGACGACACGTTGTCCGCAGGATTGTGTGTCATCGCCGCCGCCATATTGGCTGTGGCAAAAGACGACTACACAAGTGCTGTGGTTTTCTGGATAAAAACACAATATCGTTTTCGTTTCTAAACTAATTTCAATTCTTTATTATTTACGTGGAGTACAGAAATGTTTTGGCTCCGGTTGTCGATGGTTAGACTTGAAGAGTCTTTTTCTACAGAACTATTAAAACTTGCTTGTCAAGCAGTCACTTAAGCTTAATAATTGTGGACACATTGCTAATGTGATATGATTAATGGTAGATAAAATGCACATGATCACAACACAGATGGTTTACTACAATGCGAGTAGGTAGATAGTCCATAAAGGTTTAACAGTCTTATAAGAGGTAATTGAGCTATTCTATCATCTTGATTTTATATACAGTTTCAGCGGCAACAATATAAACAACCTCCATTTAAGTAGTTTAGTAGTTTCCATTTAAATTGATAAATTGAATATACAATAAAAATTTATATAAATCAATATTTATGTGAATAAAATATAAAATGATCAAATAAATTGTTACAATATAACCAAACACAAACAAGCAGTTAACTTTGGGCCATGTGCGTGTATCTGATGAAACATCTGTTTGGGACCAAATGTTACTGGTACAACGGCAACATTTTGAACTAAAATGAAGTAGTCCCTTTAACTAGCAGCAGATTCAGTAGATGCATTTGCCCAAACTTACAAAACAAAGCCCATTACGGCCTGATCTTGCATTAAATACAACATCTACAAGTCCACACACCTGTATTGATGAATGTCCTCAAAGGACTTTGTGTTATTGATGGCAAAGACGCAGAGGAAGCCCTCTCCCGTCCTCATGTACTGGTCTCTCATAGCGCTGTACTCCTCCTGACCTGCAGTGTCCAAGATGTCAAGTAGACACGTCTCTCCATCGATCACCACCTGCTTCCTGTAGGAGTCCTGTCAAATAATACATTTTAGAAAATACTGAACACTTCTACACATGATTTGAAAGTGAACAACAACAAATGGTGCACAAGTTCAATATACCCTGTAAAAGGTTTTATCCTAACCTAAGTTATTCCCAACCAATAACTGTTATTGATCAGAAGGAGAAAACTGCAGTAATGGAAACCCTTAATAGTCTGGAGGGATGCTTGCTCGTCAGACAGCAGAATTCATGGGTGACATAAACACGCAGCTCTGTGCTCGTGTGTTAGTGGAGAGACGGCGGCCATAAAAAGGACATTGTTTGTCCAGAGACGGGCGTGGTGGGAAAACTGAATAATGAGGAAGACATGCTTTAGCACGTACACACATAACCTCTCGGGCCGAGGGGAAACTCATAGAGTTAATTTGACACCGCGTGTGCATTACAAATGCAGAGAAAGAGAGAGAAACTCAGATGTGCGTTGTCTGACAATGCGTTTTTGCTCGTCTTTATTGGTTTTATAAAACTGTCAAAACATAACAAAAATGTATTAGGTACTTATTGAAAGTGTTTTTTACTTAAAGATTGAGATTGATATAAATTAGCTTTCTTTTAACATAACAATGTAGAGAGGCCGGAAACAGGATGACAGAGAGGAGAAGAGAATCCAGGACTAGAACTTCAACAGCTCACTGGACCACCGGCACTAACAAGCATGGTATGCTTGAATGTGCAAAATTCACTCGATTTGATTTTAGTGTTCTCACAAAAAACGGTTGTGTGAGGTGATGCAAAGATAAGTAGCATGCTAACAAGAGTACGAAAATAGTGTCCATAATCCTATTTCTTATTCATCATTGTTTTTGCATGTATGGAATGCCTTATTGATCAATTTGCTTCCAGAAGCACAACTACACTTTCGGTTTACTCACACTTTGCATTTAAGGCCTGTTCTTACCAAAAATGATAACTGAAAAGATAACTATATTGATAACTGTATGAGTGTCCACACCAACAGGCTAGAGCATTTTGTTCATCCTAAACTAGCATGCTGTAGTTTCATATTTTTAAATGTGTGTTCCTTCAAAGGAGGCATGAATTAAAATCACAATTTTAACCCGAGCTTTTGTTATAAAAGAGGGAATGGTATTAACGCGAACATCATGAAAGTGTCAGATCTGAAAACCCCCTTTTTACTGAGATTACATCTGTTATTGACACCAGGCTCATCGATCGCCAGGTTCTGGAATCCACCTAACTATGACAGGTTGAACACCGCCTTCACAGATAAATATCAACGACAACTTCTTTAGCCCCGCCCACTTGTTCGCGCATGACTAATATAAAGTAACACAAGTGGCGCGGAAACCAGATAGAGCGTGCAAGCAAATTGCAACATGGCGTTAAAGAAAGCTAAATATTTTGATATCCCTGGTTTTGGAAGAATAACGTCGCTGCATAACCTTCCTTCGGATTCCGATATTAGGAATGGAGTGTTAAAGTTTATTTTAATTCAGCTCATGTGGGACAAACATTGAGCGTTTATTCGTTTCATTTCTCCAAGGATTCCTTCGTGAACAAGCCACAGTTTGACACAAGATTTGTGGAATGACAAAATTTTTAAAGCAGTGCTGTGCCGTCAATATTGGATCCAATAGGAATGGCGCAGCAATCATATGCGAGTAAAACATTTTTGTACTGTGCGTCACTATTGCTTTGTTAGAGATCGGTTGATGTGCAATGAGCACTACACGCACAAGATTAGTATAACCTGGGGACCTCTAGTCATTTGTAATAATTGCAGAGATTGTCTGTGATCTTCAGCTTGTGCGAATCTGGATCTCTGTGATTTGGTGGGCTTATGTATACTTTTTCAAGGCTCTATCCACCGTTTGCTAATAATGGAGGCTGCTCTGAAGTCTTTTGGTATTATTTCAGGTGCTGGGTGATATCCATAAGTCTCCCGTTTGGATATTTATCATGGAAACTCTTGTAACATTTGAGACCTGCGATCGAGGTGAAATTTGGTCCAGTTAGCGATCACTGGTCTTAAATGCTGACAGGTACGGTCAAATATCATTAAACGCAATACAACTATAGGCTATACAAACAATACGCACAGCCTTGCCATCACGTCCGGGAAATAAGTCAGTAAATTTGAGTAAAATCATGCCGTGCGATGGCGTCACATGAAATACTGATGTGGGGAGGTCATTTATAAATCACAGGAGGTCTCCAGATAATACAAATGCCGTGCGAAAACTGTGAATGGGGCTTATGTGTAACCTAACCTGCATTTGTCTCTAACCAAATGCCACAAGGCTCCAACTACCAGACTGCTTTCCAATCAAAGCAGTGGGCATTTACTTATAAAGTCTTCAATGCGGCACGCCTATTAAAACACAGCGTTTGTACAGCTGGCCTTAAAACCCGTGTAGAAAATAGCCAGAATAAAAATTTGTGTCTGCCTTATAATGTGTTTAAAGACGGTTTCAAAGTAACAACATATACAAACATTACTGCGTATGGACACGTTCATGGATTGCCCTTAACTTCTGGGACACATTCGTAAACAATAGAATATCTGTATTTCTGATAACAGTATAAAAGAAACCAAGAAGAACTGTTACTTGGCTAAACTTGTGTCTCCAATAATTTGAATTTAGACTGAGATACCAAGCTTAACCACTAGATGTCCCTAAGTTTTTTTTGAAATGCGTCGAAACTAGAGGACACATTAAACAAATTGTTTATTTAATAAAATAAACATACGACAAATCGTCATTATACAATAAAATAATAATATTATATTAATATTAACATAACTTAAATAAAATAAAATATGATTAGTTATATTATTAGACACTAGCCAAATACAAACCGGGAGTTAACTGCAGTCCAAGTGCACATCCAATAAAACTTCCTATAAATAAAAAATGTATATGTACAGTGTAAAGACTTATTATTATGTAAATAAACATTAACTCTGAATGTGATTAATTGCAATTAATTGTTGAACATCCCTCCTGGTTATAGTCCTTGTATGCAAAGCATATAAGATGTTCCCAGAATTATAATAATAATCCTGTATGTAATATTAGATAAAACTAAATATATCAAAGTTTCTTAAGCTACAAGCTAAATATACAGTATATTGGTTTGTGACAAGCTTCAGTTACTCACACACATATACGTATACACAAACACACACACGTTACCTCTATGGTTGGGTCGTATTCATCCACAAAGTGGTTCTGGATGAGTTGGATGGTGAGTGCGCTCTTGCCCACGCCACCAGCACCCACCACCACCAGTTTATATTCAGTCATCCCTTCACTCCTCTGCAACCTCTCGCCACACCTGAGAAGAAAGCACGAATACAATCAACACCCACTACATTCACCATAAATGACAGCTATATTCTTGTTTTTAGCCACCATATTCTGATCCTTTAATGACATACACAGTGAGAGGTGTGGCCATTGCTTAAGATTTGTTGGTTTGAATCAAAGATCTCTTTAATACCTGGAAAGAAATCTGCATTACCATTCATTTCAATTGTATTTGGCACTCTTTAAAATTAAAACTACATTATTAATTATAATGCTAATTATATGAACCATAATTGAAGTAAAATGTGAGGTTTTCTTGTTGTTGCCTTTGTTAACGTTTGAAGTCCAAAGTCTTATCGTCTCTCTTTCAAATATTTAACAAGCTGAGTAATGAAGAGTACAACTTTACATTTCAACTAAAGTCTGCAAATTATTGCAACTGGTACACCTTTGCGTAACTTTATTTTTGTTATAAAACCACGTAAGGAGGGTGACATAATGCATAAACAAGACAGTCGTTTATTAAAACGTGAATTTATCCAAAGAAGATCTGGAATATTCTTAAACCCTATACTGTTAGCATTCTGTAAAGAAAGTCACATAAACACAAGTGACACCAACTGTGAAATGAGAAACGCTTTTTGGCTCTTGAAATAAGATCCGAGTCTGAAAGAAAAGCCATTATCTGATATCTGATAAATCAGACGGCTCTGGATCAACTGAATCACACAGTGTGAATCAATGGTAACTCGTAGTGCTTTTCAACTACTTTCTACCACTACTTTTTACTGGATATTCTGTCAAAGATTGGCCTTTTTATGGACTGAGGGGATTGTTGTGTTTTTCCCTTACTGTGAGGTCACTGTGAGATTTGTGCATTTCCACTCCTAAGCAATGCAACACTGACCAATACAAAATACAATGATTTTTCCTGAATTACATATTTCAAATCAATGTGTTTTTTATTCTTGTCTAATCTTAATCGAGTCTGAGAGACCACATCATGGAAATAGCAACCGAAGAGGCTACATTTTCACAAAAGCAAAAGAACATCCCTGCGTTCCATCTGGTATATATCGCACTCCGAAGGGCCCTTCGGAGTGACAACAATCATGGTTGCCATACTGAAGGGTCATTCCAAACTGAAGTGCTCATAACTGGCCACTTCAAAGGGGCCTTCAGAATGTGGGATTTCGAAAGGTACAACTAATGGTCACTTAGGGCTCCCATGATTCTTTGCACAGATTCTTTGTATGGTGATGCCGCCTCCTTATGGGCGTGGGATGATGACGCACAAGGGCACTTCATGAAACAGTTGTTTGGACCCCTACACCCTCAAAACTCTCACTCCGGAGGGTAAACCATTCGAAGGGCTTAGGGCATAGGGATGAGCCCTTTAAATTGGAACGCAGGGCATTTCTATAGCTCGTGACATCATCTCACACATCAGGTCACGTGAAGTCAAGCGAGTCTCGCCCACTGATTGGCTAAAAGACAGAATGCAGCAGTGTTAACCGTTATCTGTACTCCATTTCAAACAGGATTAACTTGCTGTCCGATTGACTGTGCAAACAGATTGAGCACGAAATCTGAGATTTCAGGTATTTTTATTTTGACTGGTTGTCGGGAAGATGCTTGTCTTTTATGGTGCTTGACGATAGCTTCACACAAACAGTAAAATTCTTGTAAAACGAAGTCTCAGAGCAGCTCTGGAGAGACTAAATTTATGAGTTAATATCCTCATTCAGTGCGGACTCAGACAAATCCTCGACCATTTCTCGTGTTGTATGTTAATCTGTGCACCTCATTCACTCAGACACGCAGAACAGCCAGATGACATTTAAATAACAATATTCTGCGTCCACATCTAGTTATATTGATTCAATAGCGCTGCGCCATTGATTGTCACACACACAAGGCAGCACACGACAAATGCAATTTACACAAACACGAAGCTCTGTTAATGCACCTATTCTTGTTGATGTTTTTTTTCAAGCTACTTGTCCGGTCCGGCAAGTAAAATTCTCTCTCACTTGCCCATACAAAACATTCACTTGTCCCGGACAAGCGTTAAAGTTGAGCCCTGGAGTGTGTCCCGGCACTCAAGGGGGTGTCCAGTCATGTTCACGTGGCGTGGGAAATTGACGTCAATGCATACCCTCTATACCAATAAATTAACATGTAAATGTTTTGCTAAATAACGAAATGCTAGCTAGTTGCTAATTTCTTTAGCAATATAACCCATAGACTGCTACAGTATGTTTACTTACTGTAACTAGAAAATAAATGGTAAGGCGTGGACATTTTTTAATTAATGGTGTAAATGACCGCTTTAAGCCCTTCTCAGTTTTCTGATTTTTCAAAAGATTTTTCAACTGCTACTGTATGCTGATTCTAGAGGGTTGAGGGTGGTTGCTAAGAGATCGCTACTTACTAAAAAGCCAAAATCAAAAGAGCCCACCCCAGGATATGGGGGAGGCCAATTTTTTTATAATGCACCCCATTTGTAACAGTACGTGTCAATGGTATTAGTTTTGCACCCAATGCACTAACTAAACCTACGTTTACAAAATGAAAAAGGAAAAGGTTTATGAATGTCATCCCAGTGCATAGCGATGTCACTTTATAAAGAAACAGTATGGATACTGTATACTCTGTATTTACAGTGTTCACAGTGTGAGTTTATGGTTTTGTGTAAACAAAGAGACAAAAGTTTTCAGTTTTTAGTTGTTGTATAACCAGCCCCTAACAGAGATCAACATATCTCATAATAGGTTTCGTACTACAGTACACAAACAGAGAATAAAGATACACGGTTCAGAAATAAAGTGAGATGCAATATCCTGTATGATTACCCTCCAGGACATTACCAGACAGTCAACACAAGCTATATTAGTCTCAGGGTGTGGATATTTACTCGCCATCATCTGGTCTGTAAGCTTTATCTGAGATTACTAGAGGGTAATTATTAATGAAAACATTATTTTGTGGTACTGTTTGTGTACTGCAAACCTGCTCAAGACTCTAGCACACTGTACAGTGAGTTACACTTAAGCCCTGGACGATTAATGAGTAACTCCACACCTGCACACACACTGCTCGGCACACGCTCTTACATACGCATCTGAGCTATTAAAGGCAAAGTGCAGAGAGTTCATACGTGATGGCTATTTGTATAACTGATGCTACCTTTAGAATCTTCAAAAACTAACCAATGTTGAGCCAAATGGATGAACGTGATACTGTAGATGAACAAAGATGTTGCAAATTAACCATAAATATTGTTCAGTTATAAACACTGAAGTGATTTAACAGGAGAAAACTAAAATAAAAGTATTGTTTTATAGAAGAAAAAAAATTGACTGTTAAATAGATGTTGACTGACAGCAATATATGGGAAATGGGGGAAAGCCCATTTACAATATTTAATTTTAATATATGTTGCAGCCCTAGTTTAATGCTAATAATTGTAGATAGTTTTTGTAATATGCAGCAGCCTACAGGAAATGTAAGTATTTTCAAATTTGGACATGCAATTAAAAAGTTGGCCTACATTTATACTAAGCTAAAATAATGCAATGTTATCAGTCAAATTCACCTTTAATTTCATCTATTTAGAGCCGGTTTCCCGGACAGGGCTTTAAGGCTAGTCCCAGATTAATTTAAAAGTTAGTGGCATCACGAAAACAACTTGAATATCTTAAAATATATCAGTTCGATTGTTTTGTCTCAAGATGCACACTCTAATGTTTATTAAGTATGTTTTTTAAAAACGCCTTAAATATCCTAATTTAACTAAGGCCTAGTCCTGGTTTAGGCTAATCCATGTCTGGGATACCGCCCCTTTGTATTTTCTTACTAATGCTAGAAAATTATGGATTGCCACAAGGATCTGTTTTAGGGCCTATTTTAATTCTCCATAAACATGCTTCCCTTTGGCAAACATGGGATTAGTAGATAATACCTAGTTATAATATAAATTCCATCAAAACTAGACAAAACCTCTTAAAAGATGTGCTGAGGGTGTTGAATTATCACAGGTGCTTATTAACACAATATCAATAATCATGTTTTTTAATATCAAGGGTAATAGTAAAATGTGGTCTGTGTTGCTGGTGTTAAAGGAATAGTTCAGCAGACATTTTGAAAAATATTTGTAACCAAAAACCGTTGGTCTCCATTGATTTCTAAAATGCAGGTCAATGGGGAACAATGATTTTCTGTTGCAAACATTTTTGTGTTTTGAAAAAAGAAAAGAAAAAAAGAAATCACACAAATCAAACTGGGTGAGTAAATGATAACACAGTTTTTGTTTTGGAGGTGAACTATTCCTTTAATATGCATCAATACAAAACCAGCAGCACTCACTTTCAATGGACTACTTGCACATATTCTTCCGCCTTCTCCTCGATGCGGCTCAGTCATTTCCGGTAACAGTGTTCAGCATATCTACATGCAAAAATCATGGTTGATTATTTCCATTTTTGGGGCGGTCACTTTATTAAAAACAATAAATCTGTTTGTGACATTAACATGCTTTAATGTGTGGAACCCAGTGAGCCGTACGATTTCAAGACGGAAGTATGTCATGAGGCTACGTGCAAGTAGTCCATTTCACCAAATAGGACTGTGTATGTAATATAGGCCATAAAAAAGATACCTCCAACTATACTAGGGCACATAAGACAGAATTAATAATACACAAACTAAGTAATATTAAAGTTTGATTGAGTCCTTCTGTCAGTGCAACATGTAGTTAGGGATGAACGCTTCATCAGTTGAGAGGAGCACAGATGGGACTCTAGAGATCACGTGGGGCTTTCTCAGGGGTATCCAACCCTCTCTCGTTCTCATTCCCTCTCACAGATTCATAATTAGTTCTGTGTGGCTTCAAAAAGATCCTAATAAGCCCCTAAAGTCCTGTACTGTTTGGGAATAAACCACACTAACGTGGACATGGACATAACACTGGTTTATTGGAAAATATGTGTGGCATGTTGTGAAATAAGTTTATAGAGACAAAACCACTGAGAAATGTCTTAAAATATTTTTTGGGGTGTTCCACAGATAAAAAAAGTAATAAACTGGTTTTGTGCGACCCGAGGGCAAATAAATTATGATAGAATTTGTATTCCTGCCTGAACTATCGCTTTAATGGATCAAGTCAAAAGATCCCGTATCCAAGTCCCTGATGTTTGGTTGGCTCAGAAGATCTATCTTTTGAGTATAAGTATACTCAGTATCTGACTGTCACCATGAACAAGCTATATAAGCCACCCATTTTGAAACTCTATAGTCCCCCTGGATGCTTACGATAAATTTACACAACATAATCCTCACACTGTACTAGATAAATCATGCCCGTAATGGGGCTGGACTAACTGGACTCTGAGATTTTGTCTGATATGGTAAATTAGATCTTTAGAGCCAGAAAAATACAGTGCACAATCTTAAGCCTTAGGCAATAACATGAATTTTGTCAACATTTACTCACCCAAGAAATGTATACAGGGTTTGAACAATCTGAGTGTTAGCAAATGATGACAGAATTTTGATCTTTGGGTGAACTTTCCCTTTAAGTAAACGTTATTGCAACTAGATTAAAATCGCGCAAGCAAGACTCTGCCTTAAACAGCGCCCTCTGTGGCAACTTGTGCAGTGCACGTTTTGACAAACTTCGAGCTTGTATTGATACAAACATTTGCATTCAAGCACTGGAACAAATCTGTTTTACAATTAAAAATGTACTGAATAAAATAGTCATAATTCATTATTCCAGGGTTCCACATGACGTTGCATCTCACAAATATCTGCTGAAAAAACAACAATAGAAACCTAACAGAAACCAATATAGAAATATTAATGGTTTCAAGGTTTTTCCATCAAAACCATTACAAAATTCAATTTGTTGCGAGTTTTGGGTATTATTCCAATAGGATTTAGTGATGTTCTATTGGTTTCCATCAGCCAGATAACCCCGCTGAAAATACAAGTAGTGTTAAGTAGTGATAATGGTTTTAATGGTTAAATAGAGATTTGTATGGGTTTTAATGGAAACTGTAATGGTTCTTCTTCTACTGGTATTTGATGGATTCTATTGGTGGGATGTTAAACCGTATTGGAATAATGTCCAAAACACACTACGAAAATGAATTTTGTAATGGTTTTAATGGAAAAAGCTAATGGTTCATAATTGTGTTTTAATGGAAACAAGCAATTCCTGTATTGGTTTCTATTATTTTTTTCAGCGAGGAACACGTCCCACAGATCCATCACATACCAGATGACACCTTTATAATTTCCATTAAAACCCATACAATTCCCATAATAACAACTACAGTACATCCATTTCATGTTCGTGTTTTGGGCACCATTCTATTATTTATTCAGCAGGGATGATATTTTCTAACCAATTAAATGGTTATAACCATTTAATTTGTCAATGACTTGTCAAGTTTTTAATAATGTACATGATTTTTTGAAAATTAAATTCCTTTTTTTACTACACACCGACTCTGATTCACCACAGATATAACCCCAAAAGGCATACCATTCAAATTACTTCCTTAATAATAGTGAGCCAAAAATTACAGTAATGTCTAATGTTCCTGAGCCACAATCCTGCAATGAAAGTAAGGGATTCCTGTTGGGTTCACACAGTAAGAAGAATCTCACATGGGAGATGAGGGAATCAAATACTGAGGAACCATAACAGATCCAGACTGAGCGAGCTGCTGACATCATCCACCAAAATAACCATCACTGGCCAGATCATTACATCTGTCTACTGGCCCAAACCTGCAAGTACATTACAACAATGTATTTCTGTACAAATCCTGAAGATCACTAAACACGAACACTCCTGTTGATCATGTTTCAAATTCATATGGCATATTATAACCTAAAATAATTAGGAAATGTAAACAAAAAGTATGAAATGCTACAAGTAATGATATAATTAATATGTCTCGATTATTTTGCAAATTAACTCATTAAACTGACTCATTCAACAATAGAGATGCATGAACACTCATTACTGTCAATCCTACAATCCTTTCTGCTCAAATCTCGGACTTTTAATACGCACTGTATTCCTAAAACGGTGAAGTCTGATACACAAAAACCTATAAATACAGTTTAATTAATAATAATAAACTCAATTTACTAATTGCCGAATTATCTGATAACATCAACTTACCTCTAGTTCGTTACAATAAACAGACTAGGCTTCAAAAACACATTGCATTTTGTTGCACACGAAAAACACTCATTTATACGGTGCGTAAAAAAACGTTATATGTCCTCTAAATACATCAAACCTTTGTACTGAAGTACACCCACCCAACTGAACTCGGTTGCCCTACGACAAGAATATTAAACTTCCGCAATGCTCTTATAGTCCAAAAATTGCGAATCCTACTATAGGGAGGGTTTTGAATATTTATGAGGTGAAACTTCTCCAGTGGACGACTTCCAGACAAAGCATTCGACGTGTAATTCATATTGAGTACATAACCGCTGCTTATTGGACGGCTTCTACAAAACGTCAGTAGGAACTAATTAATATTCATGAGTTATGTTTGCGCCATAGTACAATTCGCAGCCGTGCGTACAGTACTATGGGGCGTCACCCCAGTTTATACAGACAGACTTGTAGTTAACTGTCACATGGATGGCAGCAAAACTTAAACATGCGTTGTGTTTTTGTTTAGCTATATCGCGATAGTGTCTAACTTGTATGTTTTCACTGAAACAGTGCGTTTTTGTTCCATGCTGAACGAATAGCCTGTTTTCCCCAGTGACTGGAAGTTTTTGAGAGCAGAAATCATGATCAGCTTTTTGATCGATTATTAGAGTCTGATTCAATGTTAACTGTTCTGGGTTAGCGGTATTCCGATGCCTGAACGCCTTTCGCCGTTAAAGATGGAGAAAAACAAAACCCTGGGCGTTTAAATGAACAAACAAGTGAAATAAACGCAGGCTATTGTAAGACATCGTAGAAAAGAGGGTAGAATCTGTAGTCAATCAAAGCACTGCTTACACACATATGTAAATATTTTTAATGCGAGTATACAATGCACGAATATTTACTCTATGTTGACTATCTGTGCGTGAATATTATAAGATAAATAAATAAACACTATAGGTAAACAACACTCAGTACTGCCACTATGAATCGGTCATATACACTACGCTACAATATTGCATTGCAATGAAAAGATGCGTACTTTAAAATAAAAAAGAATCACTTCACCTTTGATTCGCGAATACAGTCGCTGTCCAGTCGATTTCTTTAATTTTGAGATTTTCCTGGATTACAATGTATGCTACAGACAGTCCACTATGAACAATGTGCTCCGCTGTAGTATGTGTATGTGTGTGTGCAGTACAGCCTACGCCCAGCCCCACACGACACACAGCACCGCCCCGGCAGCCATATTACAAACTCTACTACGGTATAGGTTCATCTCGTAAATATTAAGTACGTATCGCGCTTTCTCTCTTGTAGACTCCAATCACTTTATTTATTTAATGTATATAAAGTGGTCCATTAATGTAAATGGTTTGTTTATAAGCTAGTAGAGCAGCGCCCCCTTTCCTTTCAGCCTTTGACGAAGACAACAGGGAGAACGTCCTGGGGGTGCGTCACATTACGTAGGTAGTGTTCATGAGGGTAAACCTTTGCCATAGTAGGACACTTGTCATTTGGGCTCATTTAATCGCATACGTGTTCCTTTCAAAACAGAGTTAATATTTCAATTGACGGTTTCTTTTCAAAATAGAAACATGAATAGGCCTTTTAATGAAACTGCAATAATAATCGTGCCTTTATAGCATTTAAGCATAGAGCTTTTATATTAAAACTTTTTTTTGTTTGTTTACAGTTAAACAATCACATACGATACATAAATGGGATTGTGTGACTGTTTTACATTTTTAACGGAGTTTATGTCCATATGATGGTGGACTACAACTCCCATAAGACACGTTTGCTTTCTCCGTATCCAGGAACTAAGCGTGCCGTTGCTATGCAAACTTCAACTGCGGTGTATTTTGTCAGAAAAGACATGCTCACATACAAAAAGGTTGTCTTAGGTGATCAAGGGTAAGATGTTTTATATCTGATTTGAATAATTGTCGTAGGATACAGTGCGAATTTGTAGTTTGACATTTTACCCATAATTGCGTTAACATGTATATGAATCTGCTTCTTCAAGGCTGTTGTGGACAATGATGTGAATCATGGCACGATGTTTCTTTCAGACATAATAAAAGTGACACATTATGAGTGAAACCTCCATTAAGAAAAGGCGAGGCACAGCTCGCTCTATTGTGACTGAATTTAAAGGATCTGTTGTGATAAACCCCACTCCTGTTGAACCTGAGGACTCTGACCACATAACATCAGCAAAGTTGGTAGGATCCCAGAGTTGAGATTAAACATCGAAAGCTTCCATTGAGTTTGTGTTGTAAATGTTCAAATTAAGCCATTTCAGATGAAAAGAACAAGCAGATATCCTATTTTTTTTCAGAAAATTCTGTCAGGATCAGACAACCTAGAGGAAGTGACCTCACTGGAGATGTGTGTTGACGCCCGACAAAACAGTCTGAATGACATCGGTAAAATTGTGTATAATGCTTTTTACTCTTTTTATTAAAACATGTTTTAAAGTGATACTCAACCCAACAATGAAAATTCCGTCTTCATTTACTCACCCTCAAGTTGTTCCAAATCTGTATAAATTTCATTGAACAGTTAACACAAGGAAAGATATTTGGGAGTATGTTAGCAACTGACATTTCTGTGACATCATTGACTACCATAGTAGACAAATTTATTGTATTGTTTTATTATAATTAAGATATTTTGAAGAATTTAGGAAAGCAAATGGTTCTGGGGCACTTTTGACTATTTTCTTTTTTCTTTATCAATGATGTCCCAGAAATGTCAGTTAACTTTCTTTCAAATTCAGTGGTAAGAGCATTGCATCAAGGTAAACATTAGACTTGCAATGGAAATTATGTGTTACACAAGTATTATTACTTATAATATAATTTAGTATTATAAGATATGTTTATAGTCACAACATATGTTTTACTTTGATCGTAGTATGAAAAACTCTTACCAACTTTATCTGTGTAAAGTTATATTATATTGTAAAACTATATTGTTGCCATGACAACATTATGCATTCATTCTTGCCTACAGTAAAAACCCATTTACACCAAAAACAATAACTAGAATGATAAGTAAATTAGCGTCCACACCAACAGACGATAAAATTATGTTCCCTAAAGTCCCTAAAGTGATGATTCACCCAAAATAAAATATTCTCTCATCATTTATTCCCCATAATGTCATGTAGAAGAAGATATTTTGAGAAATGTGATCAGACAAGGAAAGTCAATGGGATCCAGTGTAGTTTGGCTACAAATGTTCTTTAAAATCTTCTTTTGTGTTCTGCAGAAGAAAGAAGGTCATACACGTTTAAATAACAGGAGGGTAAATGATGAATAAATGTTCATTTTTAGTTTAATTACTTCAAGTCCAAGTTTTTACCCCTTTTATATTTGTCTTAATTTGAAAGCGCTTCCTGCCCCCTCTGATCACATTTATTGCACCTGTTGTCCTGTGACACAGGAGAGCCAAGATTGCATAATAGGCATTGAAACTCAGCCAAACCACATCATCATTGGTGACTCATGTATGCTAAGACGCAGAAAAGTGATTTCAAGCGATTATGTGGACAATTGGACACCGCTGAGAATAAAGACATCACCATCTGTGACATCTTATAGGATCATATCCTGTATTTTATTGTGTATTTGTTTTACCTCACAGGTGTACACCTGCCGAAGCTTAAAGAACTGAAAATGAGCAACAGTTTGATCTTATCTGTACGGTAAGATGTCTTTCTTATATATAAGGATACTTATGGAAGGACATTTCATTTCTGTTTCAAAACTCGCTTTCCTTTCATCGAACACACAAGACTATGCTTTGACAAATGTATTTTGAAGAATAAACAAAAGCACCATAATAAACATATTTCTGAAAAAAGATTGACTACACATGTTGGATTCCCGGCATAATTAATACAGATGTCTTAAAATTCCTCTGCACGTCTCAAAAGGGAGGAGACGAACAAGGTTACTCTGTGAGCTCTAGGCCCGCAAGGGACTTGTAAGATGTGAAAACATTTCCTGCTTTGGGATGATGAGAGGCTGGAGAAAGTATCAGGATCCAGAGCACGGATAGGGAAAATGAATCAGGGAATGCTAGGAGGGGTGGGGAATGATCACTTATTGTTCTTATTATTTCCTCAGGGACCTCGGAACCAGCCTTTCCCACCTGCAGGTCTTATGGTTGCCTCGCTGCGGTCTTACCGACTTGGAAGGAATCCCCTGTCTTTCTTCCTTGAAGGTATAAAAAAAGTTCTGTGATGACAAATCTCGGAGTGTTTAGCATGGGAGTGTGCATGACATATGATTGTATTTGGTCTTGGTGGAATAGATCTGCTGCGCTGCTGCTGCGGCTGAGCTAATAAGGAGACTTGCTACTGGCAATATATACACAACAGCTGTTGCTGCACATAACATATGAATAAACCCCAGCTGACGTGGTCCTTGTAGCAGATCTATACCAGTGGAGCTGGGGAAGGAGGGGGGTTCTGAAACGTGCTGCACTGCTGCTACAATCACTAGCTAAGATTTAAAAGTAGAGCAGCACGAACATTGGCTGCTGATACCAAGCACTTCAACGTGTAGTGGTCAGCCTATTATTTCGGATAGGTTTAGACTTCAAGAGTACGCCATCTAGAGTTTCATGGCAGAACTATTCATTTAAGATTCAATTATATTAATGTATGTAGAACACATATATATTCTATAGATTTTAACATGTAGAGTATATACATATTCTACATGTGTATGTTTTATGTTTTTCCTCTATACATTTGTTTTCTATATTCTATGTAAATATATATTTATTCGATATGTTTTTCTATATGCTATATACATAATATGCACATTATAGACATTATACAGTATACACCTGTATGTATTTTAGTTCCCTGATTTCTGCGTGTAAAGCTGCTTTGAAACAATGCAACACTAAAAATAGATCTATGTAAATAAATCTGAATTGAATTACATGGATGAAACTGTAGCATCTATTAAATGCATATTTAGCTTTATTATTATTAATAAACTGTGTTTTACACAGGAACTTTATTTAGCATACAACAACGTATCAGAACTGATCCAACTCAATATCCTGGAACATCTTGAGCTGCTGGACTTGGAGGGAAATAATGTCAGCGATCTGTTTCAAGTGTGGCATTTGGGCTTTTGCGAAAAGCTTAGAACACTTTCGCTGGAAGGAAACCCTGTATGTTCCTGCCCCGGTCCAGGAGCTGTAGAGGTAATGTAGAGATGAAAGACATAAACAAATGCTTTTCTAAGTAATCAAACTAATGGTTCCACATGGTGAACAATTGAAGATATCAAAATATAAAAAAAAATCAATTTGCTGGCAATAAATCCAAATTTGTTGTTTTTCAGCTGTGACATTGCAACAAAGTTTCCTACCACTAATTGTTTCCGAATGATTGTATCATATTGATTTGTGGAAAGCAAACAGCAGGTTATGGGCAAGAGAAATGATTTATTTCTGCTCAATAAGGATGAGTTTCACCCTGTGGTTGAGAGTTCTGAGCTGAATTCACTCTCTGCAGACCAGACTAATGGTCCTGGCAGATAATGACAACTCCATATGCCATCAAATTGCAATTACTTACTGTATTTGATGACTGCTTGATCCAAAGCCGTCCTGCCCCATCCATTACATAAATTACACATTAATATGTATGATATTAGAGACCCAAAATGGACTATAGATAAAATCAATGAATGTACGCTAGAGCAGCGTATTACCGCATTTTGATTATTGTGCCTTTTGCAATGGAACCAAATGTATTTACGGTAAAGGTATGGTTCCCAAAATTTTACATTTTGTCCCCCAAAAATGTCAATTTTGACGTTATGTTGATGACGTTGGGTTACGTTAATGATGCTATGTAAATGACTTCACATTACGTTAATATCGGCACGTTACGTTAATGACATCACATTACGTTAATGATAACATGTTACATAAATTACATTACGTTAATGATGTCATGTTATGTTAATAACATCACATTATGTTAACGATGTCACGTTACTTTAATGACGTTACGTTAATGATGTTATGTTACGTTAATGACTTACTACAACAATATTGTCACAGATACACAGTTTTATTCACTTTCTGTGGAAATAAATGCAAGACCTGTTTTTCTGTACCAATGAAGAGCTAAAAAAAGGGATCGAATAGTATGTGTGAGCCGACATGTTAACATGTATCGGCTCTGCTATTAAAAACACACAGCATCCTCATGCAGATAACACAAGGGTTGAGAACGGTGCTTCATTTTAATCAAATTGCATTTCTTCTCCCTCTGATAGTTTTCGGGCAGCACTAGGAATTACAAAACTGGGGCAAGCCTGCAGCGGGTAAACAAACTACTTTGAATATGCATGAAGTGGGAAACTATGGACAACCTCATTTGCTTTCCTTCTGTCTCCGACTCACTTCCTGTACCTCAATACAGTGAAAATCAGGTCTTGGTACTTTCACAGTAACAACTGACCAATAAAGATGTAACCTGTAGAATAAAATGGTAAAATGGTAAAAATAAAAAAAGTAAATATTGGCTGTGTTCACACCAAGAATGAGAACTATGAAGATAGCTAGTATAGCACTAACTATATTAGCGTCTTCATCAAGGATGATGTTTCTTGTGAGCAGCTTCACATTTTAACAACACAAACCTGAATGGACTGAATGGAAGTTGCATCAGGTACAAAAAATGTGATTCCAACCAAAAGTGATCCCATCCGTTCCTCTGTATCTTTATAGTTGGGATGTGGACATACTCAGGCAGACTATAGCTACAGGTCTGCAGTATACAAACTGATTCCACAGCTGCGATTTCTCGATGACGTTCCAGTCGAGGAGGACAAACCTGAATGCTGTAGAAGCACACCAACAGACTGGACACTTCTCAAAGAATCAATCAAAGACAGTTCCAACAATGACAGACTGGAAAACACAGATACAGGTGAACACCAGGCTTGACCTTTGTGATCCAAACAAGAATATCTATAACAGCTGGAGATACTGTAGTTATCCATTTTTATTCATCATGATGATTGCAATCGTTCTGAAGTTATCGTGTGACCTACATGCTGTCATTTTTGTTTACAGAATTTTTTGATGTACCGGTAATCTAAATCTTAATGACTGAACAGCAGTGTATTAATCTGTATGAACATGATCTGGATGTTGTTGCCATCAGAGGAGCGGCCTGTCGGTGTTTGTGGTGTCAGACCTGGTTCTGCCCAGGACCTTAGCCCAAGAATGTCCTCCAGCAGTCTCTCTAGCCGTCCAGGCAGTGCCAGACCTCTCACTTCTAGCGCCGGGTCAAGACCGGGGTTGGATAACTCCGATCTAGCCACCCTGGAGCATGAGATCAGCAAGCTAACAAATGGTGAGAGAAATGTCGGAAATTGTACCTGGTGTTTATTTTAAGCAGTTATTGGGTGTTATTGGTTGGACATATTTTACTGAATGAAAGGGAATATTAAAGGGGTCATATGACATGGCTAAAACTAATATTATCGTTTGTTTTAGATGTAATGCAACGTGTATACATGATTTAAGGTAAAAAAAACTGTATTTTCTACACACCGTGCATGTTTGTATCTCCTCTTGTTCCGCCACTTTGAAACGCGCAGATTTTTTACAAAGCTCATCGCTCTGAAAAGCAAGGTGTGCTATGATTGGCCAGTTAACCAGTTCGTAGTGATTGGTTGAATACTGCAAGCGTGTGACAGAAATTTAACGCCTCTTACCATATTGGAAACATCAAGTTCCAAAGCAATTGTGCAGACCGGTACGGCCACCTTACTTACGTATACATTTGGGCGGTTTTAGTCAAGTCAAACCACTGACGAAGATTTGTGGGGGTGTGGTTACAAAAGGCGTTTCAGGCAGGTCTGGGTTAGCATTCACCTTTACATAGAATGCATATTGTTTTCCGCAACTAAAATTTTTGCAATTTTTTGTGTCTAATACATGAATTGCCAACTTATAACAGACCAAAGACACAAAAAAAACACGTAGTCGCACCATATGAACCCTTTAATATTGAGATTCAGTGTTGTGAAATGCATGAGCATGTCAAATCTGAAGGTTCACAAGACAAATTATTCGCAAAAATAATTTAAAGCCGATATCTCATTAATTGCCTAATTATTTTGAAACGAAATTTGTGAAATTTCGTCCAGTTACATGGCATCAACACAGTCACACGCCACCTTTGAGGTGGCTGCAATGTTAAGATCACGTGACGATTTTTTTGGGGGAGCACAATAACTTTTAAGTTGCTGCTTCAATGCTTGAAAAGCAATGGAGACAGAGCATTTTTGTAATCCATGTAGATTTGATTGACATAATGAACATCACTTGCCCTTCCCAATCTGGCGGCGTCATGTGAAATGGGATTTTGTAGCAGGAAGTTGTGTTTTTTCTCTTTGTACTGTGAGGGGTTTTGAGTAGAAGATGAAGAAGCTAAACACACAGTATCTGCCGAAACTAAAGCCCTGATGGTTTTAGAGGGAATGAGGTGGGAATTTAAAAAATGAGTACAGTAGGGGGTGCTACTGCAATGTTTTAGTTTGTGAGCTGTCCTTGAAAAATAATACATAGCTAAAGAGTTTGTGATATATGTGACATGTTTCTAACATGTGAAATCTTTTCGAAGGTTTTGGCAGTGTTCTCTGCGGAAATCCACTACAGGCTGCGCGTGCAAGGAGACAGAAAAAGACGGTCAGCTTAAAATTACAGATCCAATCCTCAACACCAATAGATGATATTATTTAAAGATATGAATTCCATAAATTTAAAGGAATAATTCGTCCCAAAATGGAATGCTAGCTTGATCTACTAAACTAATTAACACAAAAGGAAGATTATAGGGACAGTTCACCCAAAAATGAAAATGCTGTCATGGATAACTCTCTCTGGTTATTCAAAATCGGTATACATTTCTTTGTTTGATCGAACACAGAGAAAGATATTTGGAAGAATTCTTGTAACCAAACAGTTCTTGGACCCAATTGACTACCATAATAGGAAAAATAACAAAGTAAAAGATGTCATGTTTTTAAGTTTCTTATCTTCCGCATGTCCAGGTTCAAAACTCTCATTCTCAAACCCGACCCAGCACGCGGCTCAGTAGTTACATTCCTGAACACTCGTATGACAATGAACAGCCAAGCAGTCAGGACCGCACTGATGTTTATGCAGAGCTCAGAAGCTGGAGGATCGAACATAACAAGTATTGATCCATTATCAAACCACTCGCACACTTTCTGTTAGTCATTTGCGTACTACTTGTAAACTGTTTGTCTTTTGACCCCCGACAGACGTCTTTCATTTATCGAGAAGGACCGGCAGTCCCAGGTTATGAAAATCCTGCACTGTGATGATGGATATGAAGATGATGAAGGCGGTCACAGTCATAGTTTTATGAGTGATGACATCACTAGGAATGAAGAGGATGAAAGGACTGTCTGCAGGAATACAACATCTGTTCCTTCTCTCTCACCAGGTGATCTTTCACCAGGTGATCTTTCTCTTATACAACAATGCATGTGAAGCGACCCTTTGTATGTAATTCATCTTTCTCTGTTCAGATGCGTTTCAACACGGCACAGAATCTCAGGAGGCATTCAGACTCTCATCATCAGACTTCATGTCCCCTTCACCCCCACTGGACGCAGTGGCTCCCCATGCTGGCCGGAGGACAACAACGAGTCGCGCCAGGAGACTCAAACCTCATAATGGTGAAGTCCGCATTTCGAGGCCACCAGAGGACAACCTGATGTCAAATCTCGAAACCTTTAAAACAAACTCATCCTTGGATCCTCAGAGTACCACTGCGAAAGCATTGTCGCCTCAAGCTCTTAAAAAAACATGTAGACCATCCACTAGTCTTGGGGTCTCACCTCTACGAGCACAATGGTATGTTTTTATTTCTACATTTAAAGGGGTAGTTCACCAAAAATGGAAACTCATGTCATACAGAGCCTTTAGGACTTTCTTTCTTCTGCTGAAGACAAAAGAAGATATTTTGAAGGATGTTTGTAACCAAACAACATTGGACCCAATTGACTTTCATTGTATAAACACACAACCATTTCTCAAAATATCTTCTTTTGTGCTCTACATAAGAGTAAGAGTCATAAACAGATTTGGAATGGGAAATCGCATTTCTGACTACACTGTCCCCTAATGAATATTTTTTATGTTGTATAGGTCAGAATCTACTGGGATTCAACAACAACTAGACAACTGGCATAAACCAATCATACGTTCTAACTCATCGGTTCAACTTACCCCCACACGTCCACGAACAGCCAGAGCTGCACTGCAGAGGTTACCGAACCGGACCCTCCTGCCTGACAGAGGAAATGGATTCCTGGAATAATGGATTGTAAAACACACACCGTTATGCATGCAGCCCTACAGCAGCTCAGAAATTTTGTTGGGTGTTAAAGGAAAGTCTTTGTTAAAAAGTAACCATGTTCTCTTAAAACGTCTGTCCATTTGGAATGTATTGTAAGCAAAGCTGGAATTAAATTAGTTCATTTTGCAAAAAAGTACATTGTTAACAAGCGACGCATTTATTGTAGTTTTATACAACCATTTTACTTTTTAATATTCTAGGTGAAGAAAAAGTAATGGTGTGATGTCCAATATACACCATATAACACCGGATGGCCTTAAATAGTTTGGATGAAGTCACTTACATTGATCGATCACTAGGAGGCGCCATGCCCATTTTTCAAGTTTTGCTCAGAGGCTGTTTTTGCAGACATTTTCACAAACACAAAACACCAATACAAAGAAACAGGTTATTGCACAGTATGCAAGTCTAGTTAAATAAAAATAAAATACCCCACCCCCTAAAAAAATATGTGTTATATGAACATTTTTTAACCCTCATGTTGTTCGAAACCTGTTTATGACTTTTTTTCTGTGGAACACAAAACACACTCTGTGGCTTTGTGTTCATAAATTTTCGGCTTTGTATTTATAATAAATGTTATTTGGTTACCAACATTCTTCAGAATATCTTCATTTGTGCTCTGCAGAAGAAAGCCATACATGTTTGGAATGACATGAGTAAATAATGGAAGAATTTTGTTTTTAGTTTTATGGCATTATATTTGATGTTGATGTCAAATAATATGTTCTCCTCCCGTTGATCTCTTACAGCAAGCATCCTCTCCGTCAGATTTAACATGTCTAGTCTTGCTCTTACATGTGCAGCCACAGGTGCAAGACTGTAATTCCACGTGTCA
The DNA here is from genome assembly GCF_015846415.1 of Triplophysa dalaica. Classification (NCBI taxonomy): domain Eukaryota; kingdom Metazoa; phylum Chordata; class Actinopteri; order Cypriniformes; family Nemacheilidae; genus Triplophysa; species Triplophysa dalaica. The sequence goes on along the minus strand of NC_079565.1, from coordinate 11,582,351 downwards.
CTGAAATATTTCCTCATATGACATCCCAGATAACAGCAACTTGTGTTGATGAGCATCATCCTGACCTTGAAGATGTACATCCTTATCAGTCATAAAATTCCCCTGCCTCCTGTTAAATTCTTCTTTAACAGGTTTTACAGTTTCTGAAAGGCATAATAATTCATGTAGTGCTTTAACAAATATCTTTAATAGTTCAAGATATACTTTGTTTGTGTGCATTACCTTTTTTGTCTTGCTTACTTTGTTACATGCTTCCTTAACATCTAAGAGCAAACGACCACATGACCAGTAATAGGCACAATGGTAAATAAATTGAGCTAGTGTTCATATTGTTTTGTTTTAGGGTGAAAATTACACTTTTGCGGGATAAAAATGACAGTCTAGCATTTTGTGCATCATTACTCTAATAAATAAATATATCACACTTTTTACATAATTGCACAAAATTCGGTTGTGGTGGACATTATGGTGTTATCTGTGTGATAGTGGCCTTCCACAATCTTTTTTTTTACAATTCCTTAAATTAAAAACATAAAATTTGACTAAATAAACACAATCTCGAAAGACTTAACGATAAACTCGTAAGGACGAAGTCTGTGATTGGTCAAACGTGTGCGACGTCAAGGTTCTATCCATTGAGCGTCGCGTTCACTTGCGTCGCGTCTCTCGTTTGGTGCTTGTTGAGGTTTATCTTACATTGAACGAAATGGAGAAAATACTTAGAGGGCGGGGAAATGCAGCAAATTAGTGGTAAGTACTGATGCATCTTTAGTTGTTATAGTTTGAGAAATAGGTACATTCGCAAATATATGAAGTTTGTACTGTTATAATGACGCTGTATTTACATTACAAACACCTGCACAAAACTACTGCTGAAGTGAAGTGACCTGACTTTACACACTGACGTCAGCTGCTTAAAAGTCAATATAAAAGAAAGGTGCAGTTGCTTCTGAGTAAATAATTTACCTAGAGACGTCACTCGCTTTAATATTTTGATATTTGATGCAGTGATGCACACACTTTTAAACGTGGCTTGGTTGTAAACACGCTGTATATAGATCGCGATACAAATTAAAGAGACAATTGTTTGGTATGCATTCAAGGAGCGTTTGATTTCCGGTTTGTCTGTGTCATGTAACTAAGCAATGACTAAAGCATCTGATGTCAAATGTCTGCTTTATGTACATAAAGATAACCCATCAATGTCATAAAGCTGATGTGAGCTAATTATAACAACGCATAGCTGCAGTTGTGATGTGATGCTTTGTGTCATGTCAGTTGTGCACCTTGTATTCAAAGTCAGTATTTAGATGTGGCAGGTGATTGATGTAAAAAGATTTGTATAAATACCTACTAGAGTCTCCTTGTTTTTCTTTTCTGTCAACCCTTTAACCATTAACCGTGGCTGTATCATAAGAAACGTGCAGTAACCATTTATGACCAAAGTTTTAATACAGAAATCATACTACGTACGTATGTGTACTACACATAAACTATGATTCATTTTCATAAGGGACTGGCACTTGCAGTGTAAATTTATCATGGGTGACGGACATCTGTGATAAGACCATTTTGCTTGTTCGTGCCACTAGGGTTCAGCATGCACCCTAAACCCAGCTAACACACTGTGCATCTTCCGAATATGAGTCGTACATCGCTTTTAGTCAGGCATGCTGTGCAAACAATTTCACATACTTTGCACAGTATATGTGCTACATACTACAGAAATAGCAACGATTTGCTGAGTATAACTTATACTGGGCCGGGTTGTGGGGCCCTAGGTAAAATCATGAAAATGGGCCCCACTGGTTTAAAAATTGTCATAGCACTGCATTTTGTCAAGTGAAAAAAAAAGGACAATTTATATATTTACGTGTAGAGGTGTTTATTAAGTGCAACTTATTAACTCATTCCTCGCCAGCCATTTTTTTTAAAAAGTTGCCAGCCTACGCCAGCGTTTTTTAATATTTTCATCCCACTTTAATGGCTTACAGTAAATTTTCTGTAAAGAATATATGGACAAACAATATGTCAAATGAAAGAACAGAGTCTCAGCTTTTAAACAAAAGAAACCGTATTCTTCTATCTTCATGTGTTCGTTTTTTATCACTCCGTAGATGTGGGTAGGTTTCTTCAAAAATGCATCACTTTGATTAAACAGCTGAGAGAATTAACATTTTTTTGTCAAAGATTCCCCCCAGATTACACTCAGAACAATCATTAAAAACCGCTAAAACATATACGTTCTAGGTTTGGGATTCTGTACTTTTTCCCAAAGGTGTGTAATAGCGCCACCTGCTGTAAAACAGTACAAACACTGATTGCCATAATAACTCGTCTTTGGCGTGGAACTTTTTTTTTTTAAATGACGAGATAACACGTCAATGGCGGTGAAAGAGTTAAACATAGCAGTAATAGTGTAACAGTTGTATGTACAAATACTTAAACAGATAAGTGAAGACAAGGAATTTAAACTTACTATAATACATTCTATAGAATTTTACCACATTTCCTATTTCAATCAATAAGGTCTCTTTGCATGAAGCACTTATTTCCGCCTGAATGCGTCTTGCGCGGTTGGTGTATTAGTAAAATATTTTTTATTTTGGGGCCCCGCATTATTTTGTTGCCCCGGGCAATCACCTGTTTTGCTTGTTGGATGGGCCAGGCCTGAGTATTAGTATGGTGAACGTAGCTTTATTTCTAAAATACTGTATCCTTACTCCTCCTTAAAACAATTCTAGTACTTTATTCCTTTGTAATCCCAATCATTACATGATTACAGTTGTGATGAAAAATGAATTGCGTACTCTTCTCCTACGTGATTTACTGAGTTCCTCACGTATAAAACTCTTTGTAAGTCGCTTTGGATCAAAGCGTCTGCTAAATGACTAAATTTAAAGCTTTTCTGCCATAAAGGTTGACATGGGAATCTAATAGTGTCGGTCTCATCATCCCGCAAAAGCTCATAGTGAATCATCTGTCCAGCTGCTAGATGATAGATGAGAACAAAAAGGGCTTATCTACCAGCTGGAGATAGCGCATACTTCTTCACGGGGACCCCCTTCGCATTACTGTGCCTTCTGAGTGCACTCATGTTCCCATGAGAGAGGAATGTGGGGAATTGCCCTTCACACATTTTAGATTTTGGGATTACTGGGTGAAGTTACAGTTCAGTCTGTCGAGTGAAAATAAATGACTGTCCTATTCCAAAATAAAGTGATATCACTTCCTTATCAAATCATTCCTACTATTTTCAGGAGATATCTTTGGACAAATCAGTTACTGTTAAAAGACTCATTTTGGTCAGCCAAAAATGAATATTCGGTTATTATTTTTGCCATTCAACCTCATGTCATTGAACCAGGACTCTATAGTCACTTATTTTTTTAGGGGCACTTATAAAAATTAAGGAGCACCGGCCAAAATTAAGGAGCACAGACAATTGAAGTTAAAAATAAATAAACATTAATTTTGCACCGTATAACATGCACAAAGTATGGGGAAGCGTGATAAACTTAGCTTATTGCTTATTATTGATTGTACCAGTTGGGCTGTTGAATGCTTCATTGTGATTGGCTGGTGAACAGTCTAAGGGTGTGGATTTTTTTTCAGGAAGCATACACCTATAAAGTAGTTCCAGATCTGTCAACAACATAACAGTTTCATATCACTGCACCAAGTTTAACTGAATAACCTTATTTTACTGTAGCTTTCTGTCCACAGAATACAGACAAACAGAAACATGAAAGGAATCATTAAAATATACTAATAAACTGATATACTAAATCATATTAAATATACTGTACATATGCCTATATAACATTTGATTTGAGATTTACAAACGATGAAATCAATTTGCCCATTACTCTCGTCTGAACTTTATGTCTTGCCTTTGTGAAAGCCAGCTCTCAACAAAAGAGGAAGATCAGAGGCAGCCAATTCTCAACCAAACAGTAGCTTAACATTGTTTTAAAAGGGGGAGGACAACAAAAACAATACTTTAATAAATTGTTTCTGTAATAACTCTTTGGAAACATTTATCATATATAGTGGGCGGTCGGTCCATATTTGCTCTAACAGTATGTGGTTTCCAAATGGTCTTTTGAGGAAGGTCACTTGGCTGTTTTGGTGCATTACACTTAATACAGTTTATGCCTATGACAAAAAATGTCACTTGTTCATTGGTTCACGCGTTTTTGTGTTTGGACACTGGATGCACAAGCAAACGCCGTGAGCGTAGATGATGCACGCATCTCATACTGGCAGCGTTTCTGAAGTCGCGGCTCTCTGTCTTCCGCAAATATAACTTACGAGTTTTGGCAACGGGAGATGGGAGATTTTCCATGAGTTTTAGATGTTAAAGGGATAGTTCATCCAAAAAAGGAAAATTCTGTCATCATTTTCTAATCCTCACTTTGTTTCAATCCTGTATAAATGTATTTGTTGTGCCAAACACAAAGCTAGATATTTTGAGAAATGTTAGTAACTTAACAGATCTCATCTCCCATTGACTCCCATAATATTTATAACTATGGCAGTCAATGGGGGATAAAATCCGTTCGGTTGCTGACATTCTTTCAAATATCTTTCTCTGTGTTCATCAGAACAAAGAAATGTATACAGATTTGGAACAACCTGAGAATGAGTAAATGATGACAGAGGCACATTTGGGAATCATAGTTTTTTATTTGATTGTATTTAAATGGGTTATGACTCAAGAGTTTAGATCGGGTCAGTCACGCCTTAATATTTTTCGGTCTCGCGGACTAATTTCCTGTCGCACATGCAACTGAAATAGTCACAGTGTAGAGCCCTGTAAACCCAAACAAATCTTGCTCATTAAATGAGGGTGGATAGGGACTGGGGATTAAAAAAGGACAAAAAGCAATGCAAGTAGGCTATATAGTATAAAAAGGTCCAACTGACAAGTGACGGCTTAAAAATATCTTCTTTCATGTTTAATGAAAATTTAATTACACAACTTTGAAAAGACACGGAGGTGAGCAAACAGTGACAGATTTCATTTTCGAGCGATCTTTTGCTTTAAACAGTTGCTGTGTTCTCTTTATGCAGATCTGTTTGGTATAAATCAATATTATCTGCCTGAATCAACCCGCCCTGCTGGAAATCTTCAAGGTTGCACGTTTTGTTTCTGGCTTATCAGCATTCTTGTCACAGACAGATCAATCAAAGAAAAAATTATCGTTGACCCTTTAAATCACAACCCTTGTAAACAATAGAATACAATCAGAATGATGTTTTTTATTACATTTTAATTGCTTTTTTATTATAAATTTCAAAAAACAAAATCGTTGTAGCTTCTAAAGAGCGTTGGACTTTGTCTCAAGAAAAAGTTGGTGCCTCACCACGGTGAGACAGTTCACAGCCTGATTCTTTTGTGACAGTCTGAAGAGCCCCCATTCCACCCCCAAACGCCCAGCAACTCTTACCCACCCCAAGCCCACTCATCATTTCTTGTATTGCTCAAACACTGGTCATGTGACTCCTGTCCCAGAACAATTGCACTGTTCTGCCATTGGTCAGTTTCTTTGAAAGCGCATCGGTCTCCCGGGCAACGGAATGGCGGCACCACTTCAGATAGTCTGCCCGGCCCCTACTGATGTCTCACACGCACTCTCTCACATATTAAATCAGGTGCCATCCAGAAACCTCAACTGCTTCTTGCTCTCAACCTTGCGAGTCCTGCGCTTTGTAGGTGAGTAAACTGGTTTGTTATGGCTTGTTTTTAGCATAATTTTTTTTCTGGTAAGATGGTCCAAGGATAGTTGATGTGTAAAAAGATGGTGAAAGTACAATTTGAAGAACGTACACTGTAAAAAAATCTGGTGTGAAACAGCTGGATTTACAGATATATACTGTAAAATAACATTGTTATACTCTAAAATTACAGTATATATGGATATAATAAATTGTTTTCGCCTTTTTTGTAAATTTGCTGTCTTTACTGCAATTGTTAATTTTTGGACCAATGTTTTTGACCAAAAATGCATAAAGAAAATGTGTAAAAAAAAACGGTAAAATTCAGTTTACTTGGAAAATTAGTAAAAATAAACAGAATTTTATAAATTCCGTTTTTTTGTGTATCTTACTATGTTTAGACCCATTTCTACCCATTCTTCGAGGATGTATTTCATCATTTAAAGGCTTTTCTAATTATCCACCGCTTAAGGGTGCTTGGTCATGACAATAGGGAACACATTTTTGTGCTACCATGGTAACATGAGTTGTAAATATTCTTTAGGAGGAACAGGTGAATTCAACAGATGCTCAGAACACACTTGAGTAAGAAAACAACTTCTCTTAGGGATCTTGTATTTGTATCCTTTTTTAATAAAAGTTTGTTTGGTTTCAAAAGATCAAACAAAGGATATTTACATTTTATACATTTGACATATGCTTTTATCCAAAGTAACTATATATCTATAAATAATACTGTAAATATATGAATCAGAGCGTTAGATAATGACATGAAAGTAACAGAAAGTGTTTAAGAGGTATATTTGAAAAAGCAAGGTGTGTAATATAAATAATCTCAGACGCACATCCTTCCTGGTAACATTGTCCTTTGACCCATATGTTTGTTGACCTGTGTTATACTAACAACAACCCTGACAATATTTTACACGGGTGTTGTTAAACAAGTAGGCTACAGTTAAACAACAAGGAACAACTTTCTTAGTTTGTGAAGCACTAGACAAGAACTCCCCATCTTAGATTCCTCTGGTGGTTTCTGTTCTTTAACTTTCCAAATCTGATGTATTTGAAACTTTTCCAGTGCAAAGATGTAATGGGATAGAAAAATGTCAAGTGATTAATACAGTTTATACAGGACCGCTGTTGCCTTGCGTTGTGCGGTTTATTCAAAGCCCAATTTGTATTTTGTTAGCTGAACAGCGCTACTCTTTAGTCCCAGAGTCAAAGTAACTGTTTAAAATCGCGCTTGTATGATTTAAAGGCCTTTACATGAATAAGCTAGACAAAGAATGAAAAAATAAACGGATGCTGCGTTAATTGCGTCAATCTGAAAAAAGTAAGCGCATGTTTATATACAGCCCTTATACATAAATATATATATATTTATATATGTTTTTATTTTTCTGGATTCCGTGTTTAATAGTAAGTTATACATTTGCCCACATGAAAAATGGTCACACTTTATTTTAAAGTGGGGTTTCTGACATACTCACATTATTCTTGAGTACCTATAGAGTCATAGTGCATACTTCATATCTTCAAAGAGTATTTAGTTTGATCACATTTATAAAAGATAGATACAGCTGTTCGATTGTTTCCGAAAAACATACGGCGAGTGCGGGGGGAGGGGTAGGCTCAACCAAAGCATGTATGGCATCTTTTAGTGCTGGAACGGCTCCATATATTGGTTTCAAACTATCTCCAAATACAGCGTTATATCCACCGTTTATATAACATTCATCACCCAAATGCAGTGAACAAACAAACACCTGAACGTCGCGAACGTATGCTCTCTCTTCTGCTTACAAGTGAAAGTGACGTTTGCGCATGCTCCTTCTCCTGCTCCCCATGCTGCCATGTGGCCGTGCCGCATGCTTGTCCGAGTGAATTGTCCAATAAGGTACGAAAAGTTGTTACAGAATAGTTTTATATGTTCGAAAAAAACTTTCTCGAAACCTGTACAATCGCTGGGGGAGTGTATCGAGCACAGAAATACTACTTAATAAACCCAACTCGTTTTTTGACAAGTTGACCGTGTAAAGCATGAGTAGACCGCACGTTTAGCATTGTAAAGAAGTCAGTATGCATGAAACTCCGTTGCTCGGCCACTTTAAGGTCCAATTCTCGGTATTAATAAACCATAAACTATGACTTTTGTTTGATTAAATTACTAATTTGTTGAATTTTAATAATTAGTAAAGTAGTTGTTAGGTTTAGGTATTAGGTAGGATGTATAAGTACTAATAAACAGCCAATATGATAAATCTAATTCTAGGAATCTAATAAGCAACTAGTTCATAGTGAGAATTGGTCCCTGTACTGAAGTGTTACCGAAAAAATACTTCAGTAATCTATGCTATTCACTTATAAACTATATTAAAAAACCTACAGTGGATACTTTGAACCATACAGGGGAAAATTATATTCCATTTACTAAAGTAAATAATATAACAAGTGGTCTAATTATAAAATAATTAAGGGTGGTGGTGTAGAAAAATGTGTGTGTTATAAATTTATTCAAGTTGACCGGACTTTAATTTTGACGGGTCTCCCCAGATTATTTAAACCTAAATAATCTTAATAATTCTTACGCTAGTCATAGCACAATTTGCATTTTGTTAGCTTTTCAGCGCTACTTCCTGTTTAAGAAGTAATACATTTTCAGGATTCGTGCCGTTCAGTGTTCATCAAATTATGCTTTTATGCCCGGATTCCACGATTCTGTCCATGTTTTCCGCATAGCAGAAATCATAGTGCCCAATATATGTATGTTTTTTTTGTATATTTTTATACATGTGCAGTAAATATACACATCACAAACACATATATAAGCATAAACATTTATTTTTAAATTTGACGGTACTTGTTTATGATTTTCTCTGTGTAGAAACAGGAGTTTTTTTATGCCGTAAATATGTACTGTATTTAAATGGTTCAGTACCCTTGAATTGGTGAATTTATTTATTTAGTATAATGTTATTAGTAGTTGTTTAAAGAATCTTGTTATTCCAGTTTATCCAATACCTATGGGCAATGATTCCCTGTCTGGAATCCATCCAAGATTTTCATTCACACAAACCGGTTCATAATTATCTGACTAAAACCTACACCTGTCCAAAACACTAGTCCTTTATTCATAGAGAAGATGTGCTGGCTACATTTCAAAAACATCTGTTGGATACGGTTTGAAACTTTTTGGGTTTTAGGATCTATAAGTGTTTTTGGATCAAGACCACTTTCTGTTTTTCTGATAAATTTGAAATGAAACAAGAATGTCATTCAGTATTTGCACTGTCGTCTGAAGCTCTTTGACGGGGTAGAATGATGAAAGTGAAGGTTTTGAAAGCATCTTTGTTCCTCGTGTTTGGATATCTGTTGGACGAGAGAGCTCGGAAGGGCGGGGAGGAGGGATTCAGCCTTTGAAAGATGAGTTCACAGGCTCTTTGTTTCCCATGACCGATGACCCCCAGGCACATGACAGGTGATTTTTTTCATACTTCACTTCCTGTGCCTTCAGAATGGCTTTTGTCAGAAAGACTGACAATCGACCCGCCCAAAAAGCCCCTGTGAAGTTGTTTTACATCCAGCTGTAGTTGTGACCTTAAAGTTCTCATTTCGCTGTTAGACTTTATCATCCCCACAGATAGTCATGCAAACAAACCTGTTTTTAAACATTTAAATGGTGAACATGTAAATGTAATCTTTTTGATTAAATACTTTTTTACATATTTTTATTTTTCTTATAAACTTGTATAAAAATGTACTCAGAGCTTAAAGTAAATCAAATGTGTATAACTGAATCTGATCTTCTTTCTACATAGGGATCATACATCAAATTTACACTTAATTAAAATAAAACCTTAATAGTACATAGTACTATACATTAAGTGTATAAACTAAGGGCCGGATTTACTAATAGCTTGCGGCAGCGCAAATGCCTCTTTTGGCGTAAAAAACTACTGTCGGTATTAAGCGTAGACATGTAGTGAAAATTGGCACTGAAAAGGTCGTGGTCACATATGTTTTTGCGATGGACCTTATTGATATGCATTTGTAGGAGTTTCCTCTTCAGACGCAAACTTTATGGAAGGAGAGTATTTAAACGAATCACGCAAAGTGATTTACTAAGGTGTATGCTCATCATTGCACTGGTATTTGTGGCATTATTTAACCCCCAAAAATGCATGTCTTAAACATTGCGCAAATTTGTGCTCCAGTTGGTAGATTGCGTTGGTCAAAACAGTGGGCAGAATGTCAACAATTCTATTTCACGGAATGAGTTATTTTATATCACTGTAACAGTATATTTCACGGTAAAACTCTCCCAATATAATTTTAAATCTCAAATACCCTTATTTTCCTAAGATTGATTTCATTTATTAATTTATAACAGTTCATTTAAATGTTCACCACAGTTAAAATGTAGACAAGTTACGAAAATGCACTAAAGATATCAAATTAAGCTATGATAATCAGATTTTTTTATTTATATTTATCTTCTGGCTATATCATATATGTATACAGTAGGAAGATAGACAACATGTATAACAATAAAATATGGTCTGTACTCTTGGTCTTTATAGCTCTTTACTCTCTATTAGATATGCACTTTTGGTGTGTTGCGACTCTTTCTTTAGGTTTGTTTATTCTCGTGCTTGTCTTTGCACTGCTAGTCTTTGGTGACTCCACACACGTCTCCCAAAACAAGGGTTAGAGGTGCGCCAGGTGACTCACGTCAAAGCACTCACGCGGAGCACATCATCGCTTGTTTCGATGCAAGTTTCACACCCGGCTTGCCTAAAGTTAAACTTTATTAAAACTAATAAGTGAAAGTGACATATTAGTCAGATATGGTGACCCATACCCGAAATGTGACCTCTGCTTTTAACCCTTCCAGAGAGTAAACACGCACAGCAAGTGGTGAACACACGTACACCTGGAACAGAGGTCTAGTGGGTTAAACCACTGAACTGGTAAATCAAAGGTTGCTGGTTCGATCCCAGCAGCCACCACCAGTGTGTCCTTGAGCAAGACACTTTACTCCATGTTGCTCCAGGGGGATTGTCCCTGTAATAAGTGCACTGTAAGTCGCTTTGGATAAAAGCGTCTGCCAAATGACTAAATGTAAATATGCACGCGCAGATCCCTGCACATCAAGCACTGCGGGTGAGAGAGAAAGTGTATGACTGGAGCGTATCGCGAAACTGAAAGAAGGTCAAAAGAATATTTGATTTGTTAATTTGTTACGGATGGATTAATTCACACGTTTTTTCATCATAAGGCCCAACTTGCAGATCACCAAGTTAACCACGCCTACTTATTTACATTCCGCGGAATACACAGAATAGTAAAATCTCTTACGGTTGACATTTTATTCCACAGTAACGGCATATTCCATCATACCGGCCAGCCCTAGTTGGTCATTATGGAAATGAGATATTAGCATTGTTAGTGAATCACCAGCTGAAATTTCCACTCCCATCTGCGCTTTTTTTAATTGTGCTCTATCTCTACTGTATGTTGCCCTGTTTAGTAAATTTGGCCTTAAATATGTGACGTTTTTTTTTTACAAAAAACCCTCAAAACTATTCCTGCAGTATAAAAATTACTAAACTAGTAGTTTTACCAAGTGTATACTTCAAGGTTTCTAGTGAAAGTGTGCAAATTATTGAACTAGTTAACTAGTTTACCTACAAGTTCACTTATTGTTGCAGTACATACGAAGAACGTAGTTGTAAAATAACATACATCAGTTGTAAACTAAGATACATAAGTTGTGCACTCAAAGTTTACTACTGTTACCTGTTAAGTTTACTTAAAGTTGGTTAAAAAAGGTGGCCAATTTAGTCCCAAGTAGTATTGAAAATAGTACACTTTAGTACACATAGTACATGACAGTATTATTCTGATATTGGGAGACATAATACATATAGTATTGTTTAAATATACTTGAACTGTACATAAGCATACACTATAAAATTAACTTGAAGTCTACTTATTTGTCACATAATTTTTTTTTACAAAAACACTATTTTTCATTCTTTTTTTAAGATTGAAAAAAAATCATAGTATAGACCATTTTGCAAGATGTTTTATCTTTGAAATTAAACATGTAAATGCAATTTTAAGATTTATTTTATGTAACATTTTGTTATAAATCTTCTTTTGAATGTATTTTGTTAAAACATTTTTTAAACGTAGTGTTAAAAACTAAAAATACTAAATACCCATTGTTTATGTTCTCCAAAAAGTAGTTTATAGCAACCTGCTATAAACTCAATGCTTTCTTCTGGAACTTTACAACCTAAGCTTTACAACTTTTCAAATTTAAAAAGTTCAGACTGTGTGATGTTTTAACAATAGAAAGAAAAGCATTTCTTATGATTGGGTCTTTATTCAGACAAAAATAGCAAAGCTATGACTACTCTTTATTCATAGTTCATGACTCTCTCATACTAACTGTGTCTGATTCATGGTAAGAAAGTGTAAGAATTCTCATCCGTTCAGAATGAATACACATTGAGTCATTCTGTTTGGGAACTGATGGATGTTTGGAGTGATTATGTGTAACTCAGCTTTTTTTCAGCTGCTGGTTGTGTTTGTGTGGGTTTTTGTTTGTTTCTGCTTTGAGATCTTTGGCAGTGTTTTTCCTCTGAGTCGTCTGTTTGTGTCCGATACTTTCTTTCTGACCTGATGGTACAACCTGAAAGATTAGTGCTTGTTTGTTTCTAAACATTCCTACACATATCTCTAAACAATAAGCTATCCATGGGCAAAGCTTACTCAATTTCTTCAAGCCCCAAAACACGCAAAAAGTACGTTTACAGTCATGCACAACAGAAGTCTATGGGGAAATAAACTCTTAAGCTCTTGTTAAATTCTTTCTGTCAGAAAACAAAACCTCAACATTCTTTTAAACTCTTCTATTTTTATTATTTTCTGCGACAGGGTGTGCTTATAAATAGAATGGATACATTGTCGTGCCTGAAACTCAAGCCACTTTGTCTTCTGCCTTTAGGAGGAAGGAGAACTCTTTCATTGTTGACATGAGATTCAAGGTTGTGCTTCACTGAGTAATGAGAGTTTAACTGAAAAATGAGAAGTATAACTTGGACGACACACAAATCCAGTGAACGACAAAGAGCTCTGTTATCATGTGGTGGCCGTAATGACAGAGTAGAGCTATATTTAACCACAGCGCCTCATAACAACATTCAAGCATTACTACCTTGCTTTATTCTGCTTTCACTTCATCCGGGAAGATGTGGCAACACTTGATATTGAACCAATTTAAATTCTGTGTGTGTGTTAAAAGTTTCAGAGTCTGAGTATATTACTCTGTTCCTAAACCTGTTTAAAAACATCTGATAAATGTCTTAGAAAAGGCAGTTTTACATGCATTCTAAATCATAAACAAGATGTCTTATGGCATTTGACAGGATATGTTTCAGAGATGTATTGCAGATGAGCAAATAATCCAAAAATACGTCTTTAGGATGTAAATGCAGACACTAAATAGACGTCTCCCAGATGTATATGTGCTATCAGGGATAGAGTCTGATGTTAGCATGTTGCTATGCTAATGCAACAATGGTCTAAATAGCACACAAAAATGTTGAAAAATGTGTACGTTTGTTTCAAAATATTTTAGTATAATTTTAGTAAACTTTCCTTCCATCCTGTTCCACATTTTTTCCCTGTTATTGCTGCAACGAATCATGGGATTGTTTTCTCCGTAAAAGATACAAAAGTCTTGTTTAAGACGTTAAGATTACATTTAGTGCTGCCCTAGAATTTGATCAAAACAACAGTTATTATAAGTATTAGATCCAATGTATCCTTCACAATAAATGCAATCCCAGAATACACTGCCCCAAGCCAAAACTCTGATAGCAAACATACATCTGGGAGACTTCTGTTTGATGTCTGCCGTTATTTGCAAGATGTATTTTTTATTGTTTGCACGTCTGCAAAACGTCTCTGAGACGCCTCCTGTCATATGTCAAATTTAGACATCTAGAAGATGTCTGTAAGATGTTTATGATTTAAGAATGTGACCTTTAGCAGACGTCTTGCAGTCATATCTGCGCCATCTGGGAATAGTTTTTATGCTTATAGAGTATTCCATTGTCAGCTTAGCCACCTGATAACATGCAAAGTCTGTCAGAAGAATCATGGATCTAGTATTTCAACGGTTATGCTATTTGTGCTATTTAAGTGGACACGTGGAGCCTCACATGGAGGACTTTGTCACTTTTGAGGTTGTATATGCCACCTATGTTGGCTGCAGAGAGCTGGCAGCTAACATTTATGGCTTTATTGTAGAGACATTGCATGTTAAAATTGAATTACAAGATTTTCTGCCTTCAATGCTTTTAAAGGTCATTTTGTTTAGTTCCACAGCGTTTAGTTCCTTATTCAACAGTTTTTATAATATAGGTCACATTTTAATTAATAAAGCATCTACTGGATGATGAAATCTCTTGTTGAATCGCATCTTATTTAGAAACAAGTTTACAGCTGGGTTGCCTTTCTTTTATGTGTGATGATCATGTGACCACAGCTCATACAACAGATTTTGTTTGACAATGACATTCATCATTACATGGATACATAGACAAGGAGGCAGTTGCATGTCTATTCAAGTTAACCTGCGGTTTGGGTTTCTTTATGAAGTTGGTCATGTGGTTATTAGACATGCTTTCTGATGTTCATAACGTCAAATGGTGACTTCAATGTGATGGTGCTTGATTTTTAAAGTGTTCCTTTCTGCTTAAAGACGTTTTTGCATGTAAAAATATGAGCTAACGTAACAAATAGATATTACTCTGCTGCGTTTCTAATTCACGCTGTATATCAGGATTGCAGTCTAAAAACAAAGGAATGTTGAGATGACCATAGATCATCTAGATTTCATAGATTTCTTTCTGAGGACACTGAAGAAGAACCAACTGTCTTCAACTATCCTGGTGAACTTCTATCGCTGCACGATAGAGAGCATCCTGACCAACTGTGTCACAGTCTGGTACGGGAACTGTTCTGTTGCTGAGCGCAAGGCACTGCAGCGGGTGGTGAAAACAGCCCAGCGCATCACAGGAACTACACTCCCTTCCATTGAGGACATCCAGAATAAACGCTGTCTGCGTCGAGCTCGCAGCATTCTCAAGGACTCCTCTCACCCCGCTCATAGACTGTTTACTCTCCTGCCTTCCGGTAGGCGCTTCAGGTGCCTCCGGGCAAGAACCAGCAGACTAGGAAACAGCTTTTTTCCCAGAGCTGTTTCATTATTGAACTCTGCTCCCCACTGATTTCACTACCTCTCATAACTTTAACTTAATGCTGCTATTATAATGTTTACATTGCACTACAGGGCTGCCATGCATGACGGAACTGTACACACCAGTACTTCATGTATCTGCTCTACCGGACTGTTTACACGCATCATTTGCACTCTATACTGCTCACTTGCACACCAGGAACATTACACTGAATGCTCATTTGCACTAATGGACTACTCTCATAACTGCATTAACTCATCTACTGCACTGTAACTTTCATAACTGCATTAACTCATCTACTTCACTGTAACCTTAATAACTGCATTAACTCATCTACTGCACTGTAACTTTAATAACTGCACTAACTCACCTACTGCACTGTAACTCATCTATTGCATTATTGCATCTATCGCATAACAAACTGCATCTACTCATCTATTGCACTATAACTTCAATAACTGCATTAACTCATCTACTGCACTGTGACTGTATATCTGCATCTACTCATGTATTGCACCGTACCTTTAATAACCACATTAACTCATCTACTGCACTGTAACTTTAATAACTGCATTAACTCATCTACTGCACTGTGACTGTATATCTGCATCTACTCATGTATTGCACCGTACCTTTAATAACCACATTAACTCATCTACTGCACTGTAACTTTAATAGCTAATGTCTGTAACTAATGCACACTCAAGTCACTTGCACTATTGTATAGTCTATATTGTTATCTGTTCATAACCTCCTGTACATTAATGTTCACAGTATATAGCCTTCTGTATATATTGTTCATAGTACATACCGATTGTCATATTTTCATAGTACATGCCCAACGTAAATTATTTTCCTAATATTGTATTCTGTATTTATTCACACTGTATATCTGCACTTGCTAATTGCACTTCTGGTTAGACCTAAACTACATTTCGTTACACTGTACCTGTATATGTGTAATGACAATAAAGTTGAATCTAATCTAATCTATCTAATCACCCTAAAACAGGCGTCTGCAAAGTGCATGGGGGGTCGCAGATACTACAGGGGGAGGGGGCGCGAGATTAGAGGTTTTAGGAGTTGACCTCAGGAATGCCACCAAGAGGGTGTCAGAGAAACGTAAAACAGACAATCCGAAAGTAATACGCTTTAAGCTCTGAAAATATTCAACCCGGCTAATTCATACTTTTGTTATTTATAGGAGGCATGTGATGCTGGCAATAACCAATGATCAACAAGTTGTGTCTATGTAGAGGTACGTCATGTTCGTGTGTGGCGTTGTGTGTGGGCAAACATATTGACATCACAATGTCATTTAATATGTCTGCTGTCATTGACAGATGTCGTACAGGACAGTAGATATATGTTTGCTTCTATAGCTGTTGTATATATGCGGAAATCTCATATAGTGTGTCATGAACGTTTCTAGGTCATATTTTACAGCAAAATCACATTAATAAAATATAGAATTATATTGTAGATGAAGAAAACATAGCCTTTTTGTCATCATTAAGATGTTTAACTTGTGTGATAATGCATAAAAGACAAATGAATAAAAGAATAAATATGATATACATGATGTACACTATTTGTTTCTTCATTCAGTATGTGCTTATCCATTTTGTTACTTAAATTTCTGTATTTTTTATTTGGTTACACAATAAATAAATGCAAAATTATGTAAAGCTTAAAATCTTATGTCCACACATAATGTTTATCATTATTTTATTACATACAGATTGAGAAGTGCAAACAAACAAATGTTCTTTATTGAAAATGGCCAGATTAAAAAAAAGTCCTAAAATTGGTCTTCTTTCTTTTTACCTAAATTTCTCTTATCATCCATCCCTATAAAATGTTACCTTGATATGTTTTCGTGAGATTCACCTTCATGGTTTGTTGACAATTTGTAAGTTCATCTGATCTTTTGCTGTAGTTCAGTTTCGGCGTGTAGCTGATGGTGTGGTTTCACTGTATATTGTGTGTCAGCACACACAACAGAGCACAACGTGACCCATGACAGATGTGACGGATGCTTAAATATGACACTTTCTCCTAGACAGCAATAAGATTAAATAGATACTGTATGCATAAAGGAATAATTCACAAAAATTCAATCAGTGGTTTTTCAACCATATATATGTGGTTCTAAAACTGTTTGAATTTTTTATGTTCTTCTGTGAAACAGAAAAGATGAGTTGTTATAGTCTCTGAAGAAGAGCCTGAACTTGTTACTCACTGAGAATTTAAATTTTCTGATGAACGAACACTTTAATTTTCTCAGATGTTTTTCTGAGAATAATCTCTCGATTTCGAGACAATATTTCAACACTTAGACTGTTCTCAGATTTGTCTTCCCAAGGTTTCAATATAAACTCTTTTCCAAGACCAGATGAGCTTTGCTACTTGCAAACTATTAACTAACACAATACTTGCACTAGCACTATAGTCCTAACATAAGTGAAGACCAGTTTTCTAAAGCGTGTAATTTTACTTTTATCCAAAGCGACTAAGATTGCACAATACTGTACATTTGATACTACACATGCTCTAACTGCTGAGCTACAGGAAAGATATAAAGAACTATAAAGTATCTCAAGAAAGAGCAATATCTGAGCAATACAAATTACTTCTAGGATACCGAGATAGAAAGAGCGAGAGAGAGAGAGAGAGAGAGAGAGAGACAGAGAGAGATCTGTTTGAATAGCTAAACATGTGACACGGTGACTTCCGTGGTAAGCATCTGGTTACACTCACACTAAGATCGCTGACTGCAAAAACACTCCCATAATGCTCAGTCACCCTGTGTGTGTGTCCTCTAATGAAAAATGACATCAGGATAAGAACAATATATTTTGTGTGTTTTAGGCTTAAGGTCCTTTCACATACAGTCAGAAATTTTGGTATGCGTTTTTTCACATTTGACGCTTGTTCTAAGTTGTCTCTGAATTGTCAAATAAATTTTCAAAATGCTTGCTATGGATGCGAAAAACGCAGAACATCATACCCAGTCATATTTTTAAATGACAGACGAAAAGATCAGAGACTTGTGGTTGACACAACGTGAGGTAGTTATATTTTTTAACCGGTGAGAATTTTGTACGCAAATTTCGGATTCTATGTACAATGGGCTTTAGTTTTAATTGTGTTTGCTATTCAAAATTTCGTTATAAATATAAACTATTCTGTAATGACACAATTGTTGGCAAAAGTGGATAAAATCTGACCTTCCTTTTACACATCCTGATTTGAAAAATAAGACTGACCTTTTATTGAGGTAATTTGTAGCCCTTATTATTAGCTGGGTTTAAAACAATAGATGTCTATAATTATATGTCTCATTTGTGTACATGTGTGAATGGGTGTGTGTGTGTGTGTGTGTGTATGTGAGGGTCGTTAAAAGTGTGTGACAGAAACTGCTCAAAACAAAACAAGACCCTCCTCCTACCTGGAGACATGGGCGGAGCTGGTTGTATCAGCAGAGGCCATTGAGGCGGGGTGAGAGAGAGAGAGAGAGAGAGAGAGAGCTTTAGATGTGAGTGGGAAGTGCTGTCAGAAAGTCGCCGGGGATATCAGCATTCCTCAGGAGCTTTTACAACCTGCACATCTGCCCCGTTCTCTACTAAGATCCACGTCTGTCTTCTCAAAGGACATTTTGGGATATTTATAATTTCTCCTGGAAGCAGCACTTGAAAAATAAAGGGATTTTATGTTTTACAAGGTAAGAGAATTTCTGCACTTCACATATTTGGTGGATTTGTAAATCAACCTGTTGGTCCAGAGCATTGAGATCTCCGTGTGAAAGTCAATTTACTTCACAAAGTTCTCAGGTATGTTTAGAGTAGATCTTGGATGTTTTCAGTATTCCTTGTAAGTATTAAAACGAGACATGAATGAAACAATTGTTTCCATATTATTGTTGGGTCATTTGGTCTTGGGAGAATTCAATGAGAAATGTTTGAGTTCAGGTTAAGATCTTGGCAAATCCGAAAATATAGTTGAGAGCTTTTCTGAAATCCGAGAGGGAAACATCTGAAAACCATGAGACCGCGGTTTGTCTCAGTTTGACTGAATCTCATTGCTGTCTATGAGACATTATTTGAGTTCTGCTCACGATGAGTGATCAGACCAGTATATTTGTATTACTAAGAGATCAATGATTCATGTACAATGAGGTCACTGGATATGTTCACTGAAGATTCTTTAAAGAGGTTGATTTTTTCGTAGGGTTTATAAAAATGCATCTGCTGTTTATTTCCCTAAAACTCAATGTGTTCTCGTCTTGTGAGAGAAGTGATATGTATGATGGATAAAAGATGAAAAGTGTCGAGGCTGGAATGTGATTGTGTGATGTTTGCTTTTAATCTACAACCACAATCCTCTGTCAGTCAGTGGTGTTTCATTACATTCGCTCTGTTAAAGATAGGGTGCTTTAAAGCCCTTCACACACACAAATCTGGTTAATATGTCATTAGGAGTGATGTGATATCATTTTCTTATTTCCAAACAAATTTACTCATCAAAACCTTACTTTTTAGGACTCAGTCTAAAGCATTTTTGTTGTTGTTAAGAATTGCATTCATTTAATATAACCTGCATCATGTGTTCAAGTCAAATATGTCATTTATATATTTAAAGTTGAAAATTATGAGGTGCCATTCATCGGTTATATATTAAAACAGATTCACATTAAAAAAAAATATATATGTGAGTGGTGGTTGGTGTGCCCATGCAAAACTCACCATCATGATGCTAGGCTGTTGTGAGTTGTTGCTATGTGGTTACCATGCGGTTGCTAAGGTGTTTTGAGTGTTTGCTAGGTAATTAGCAGGGTTTCTTGGTGGTTGCTACGTAGTTACTGGTTGTTTGGGTAGTTGCTAGGTGACTTAATGACCTAGGTTAAAGGAGCCCACCCCTATTTGCTATTATTGTACGGTCCTCAGGTCCCCCTTTTCTATAATGGAACGCTTGAGATTTTTTTAAAGGGACAGTTCACCTGAAAATGAAACTTCGGTCAAAATTTACTCATCCTTAAGTTTTGCCAAGCCTGTATACATTTGGTTGTTCTGCTGAACACAAAGAAAGATATTTGAAAGAATGTTTATAACCCAACAGATCTGGGGAACAGTTATGTAACTCAATGGTGGCCCAGAACAGGTTTTTCACATTTTTCAAAATATCTTCTTTTGTGTTCGATAGAAAGACATTTATAAAGGCTTGGAGACACGCGAGAGGGACATTTTTGAGTTAACTATCACTTTGACATCTTCCGGGTGAAACTTGTGTGTCTTATGGCTTAGAACAGTGTGATTTAAAGTAATATCAATCATGCCAAAATAATAGGTTTCACAGAGCAAGGCGTTAAAATGATCGCCTAACCCTAATATTAGCAATCGTAATACCAACGAGTGTTGTTATTTCTGATGTCATTCGATATTAAATTTAATAAGTCATTGATAACTTAATTTGTGTCGTAAAGGCAAATGCAGTAAGCGTTCAGCTCACCTCTGTGTTAATAGGGGAGTGCCGGAGGGCCGGTTAAAGTGACGGTTCAGCACTTGGCTTGTTAAGCTGATCAGGTCTCATCTGACGCCTCTAGAAAGCTGTCAGAGTGGCTGATCTACCGGCAGGCCACTTCTTCATCACGCCTGCTGTTACCCATGACAAACAGCGGGTGTGGGTACACAGCTATCTATTAGAAATGCAGGTGCAGAACGGTGCTAAAACATTGATCCGGAGGGAGAGATATGGCCGGTGCAAGCGTTAGTGGTAAAACTGTACACTGGAAACTCATATTTTACAACAAGCTTAGTGTCAGTGTCTTTGGTTTGAAGACCGTTAAAAGGGATAGTTCACCCGAAAAAGAAACTTCTATCATTATTTATTTACACACACATCTGTATATGACTCTTTCTACATTGGAACACAAAAGAAGATATTTTGAGAAATGTCTCAGTGGTTGGTTTTGTGCCTATACAATGGAAGTCAATCGGGTTCATGTTGTCTGGTTTCCAACGTTCTTTAAAATATCTTCTTTTGTGTTCTGCTGAAAAAAGAAATTCAGACAGGTTTGAAATGACAAGAGGGTGAAAAATTATGAAATAATTTTTATTTATGGGTTGTGACAGTTAAGGGCACTTTCCTCGTTTTTCCTATACGTATAGTGGTTCATATCTTTATTGTGATATAAAAATGACTACAATTCCATGATTTTTTAAATGCAATAATTATTTATTTATTAAAATTATAATGTAAACACCCCAATGTGTAAATATTTTATATTCACAATAATTATATACATGTAAAATAATTTCTTTATTTGTTTCATAATAATAAAAATAAGGTTTTATTGCATTACGGTAATAAGAATTATGTGTTCATTTAAAAAAAATGTCATAATGCCAAATAATCTAAATGGTACACTGAAAAAAACAATAAGTAGCATTTACTTAATTTGTTACTTAATTTACACACAAAAATGACATGAGCGTGAATAAAACATTTTTTAACACATGTTTTATATAAGTTCACATACAAAACCTGTGCAAACAAATTAAGTAAATTAACTCTACAAAAATTCTACAAGTTGTTTACATTGTACTAAAATATATAATGTTATTTTAATGGTACTAATATCAAAACATACCTGAACATATATGACCAGCTCAAAACATACCTGCTCCGCATTTACTTGACTAACCAACAACAGTCTGTCTTTAAAAAATGTTCTTCATTCTCTCCTTTGCTTACTCCAACTTTAATCTTCCTAGTAGCATGGCCTTGTAAACTAACGGCACTGTTTAGCGTGTTGACAAAATGTTTATATGCTCTCCTACTTGTAAGTCGCTTTGGATAAAAGCATCCAAATTAATAAATGTAAGTAATTTCTTAAATTTTCCTTTTATGACCCATATGTGCTATTGGCAGGATTTGTGAGGTCTTTCCTAAAAGTGCTGATTGTAGCAAAAAAACAGACCAGTCATACCCTATGGTGACCACTAAGCTTCATTGGATTTATTGGATCAATGTTGAGTGAGCGTCCATTAGGGTTTGAGAAAGCTTCTGTGTGCTTGCTTAGGATGAACAGTTTCACCTTACATGCCGATCTTTAGCTTGCTTTGTACTCTTAAGTATTCAATAAAAGCCTTCTCTCCATTCCTCTCTATCTTTGTCTTGATCTTCTGGTTCTGCCTCTCGCTGCTCACACATGATGTGCAAGTTTCTGTTTTTAACACTCCATTGACAAATTCAAGAAGGTGTAAAAATGTGTGCGCAAAAGCGTGAAGATAGCCCGA
Organism: Triplophysa dalaica; assembly: GCF_015846415.1. NCBI lineage: Eukaryota > Metazoa > Chordata > Actinopteri > Cypriniformes > Nemacheilidae > Triplophysa > Triplophysa dalaica. The sequence continues at coordinate 11,560,057 of NC_079565.1, read as the reverse complement.
TAACACAATGAAAAACATTTAAATTGCTTTCAAGTTCAGGCTAGATCTCCGTGAACTAGACAAATCAAACTTAGATAATAAACAAATCCAAGAAAAATTGAGAAGAAATGAAAATGCGGGAATAATCAAGATATTGTAACTGCTAGATTCGGCATCTAGGACCACCCAGCTTTTCTCAGAGGTGGTTTGATGTTGACAGATCCCGATTGGTGCAAGCATGAGACAAAAAGCAAAATAACCACAACACAGACCGTCTGCTTACAAAACACACAAAGGCGGCGAACCACATCATTAAAGTCTTATATAACTATCAGCAAGGACACATTGCGTCCTTCAAGTTCGAACTTGGTTAAAAGTTATTTGGCTTTGTTGGATATCAAGACTCGGTTTAGTGGTTACTAAGCATATAAAATCTTTTCTCAAAGTGTGAATTTCTGAGACAAACGTGTTTATTTTTAGAAGAGCAAAGTCTTAATGTTTTGAGGCCAAGCGACACTTCTATTTTCTACCTTTCCTTAGCATCTGCTGTTCATTTGATCACAGTTCAGGGATGACTTCGGTCTGTCTCTCATTTTGTCATGTCGCGTCCTGACCCCCTTCACAGTTTTTCTCACAAAGCTCACTTGTTTGATAATCTTTGATAATCTGTTAGAGCTCAGATCCGCATCGCAATTGATTCATCTCCGGTTCCCATGTCTCAAGCAATCGATCTCTTATGGGGCTCAAATTCCCACGAATGCTTATTTGCACACTTGTCAGGTCCGGAACGTTGGGAGGAACATCTTTGCATCTCTGCGCCGTACGTCAAGGATACTTGGAACCGTGCAAGAATTCCAGGTGCTGACGCTTTATATGTCCCAAGGCTCTCGAGGTAATTATTTAGCAAAGCTTACATAATGAGAGAGAGAGAGAGAGAGAGTATGTGTGTTACGCTTCAGCAGGTATCACCCAAAAAAATATATTCTCTTGGGAACCACAAGCAGTTTGCCGCTGTTGCTTAGTGCCGTAGCCCCGAAGTTCCCATCTGCTTGGTTACAAAATGTAGCAAAATAATGACTACTGGTTATATCCGCTAGCGATAACATCATGATTGCTAACAAGTAAGCGAGAAGTATCTGTTCAGTTCCACATATTCATTAATATCTATTATAATTAATAACTGTAATTTAAAAATAAATATAAATTAAATAGATACATACATACAAAATAAATTATTTAACATTATTTAACATTATTATTTTTTTTGTAATGTGTGTTTGTAGGATTAGATTTATAAGATTTAAATATATTTAAAATATATCTTTACTTTTGTAACAATACCAATTTTATATTGGCAAAGTCCTTTTTTCATTTTTCTTTAAGCCTTTTCTTATTATTGTATTCACACTGCTTTAGGGTGAAAGTTCCTCAGAGCTAGTTGGCTTGGTTTCATCTTAAAACTCTTCATAGAATATTTTTGTAATTCACATGGAGATGAACAAAAAAAGCACCAAAAAGTGGCAAGACTTTGTTGCACGCTCTGTTGGGGGTGGGGGTGGGTAACACGTTGCTTGTTCTCTTAGTGGGAGGTAACCACAGATTTTCAGGTTCAGAACACTTGTAAGAACAGCTATCTGAATAAGGCAGGCAGGAGGACGTCAGGAATGCACACACATCCCAATGCTCCCACACCAGGAATGTAGCTTTTCGCAACACACACATTCCAATAACGGTCTGACAGAAACGTGGTTCCTGCCATGGATTCAGAAAACACTGCACGCTGCATAATGTGAAATGAGATTTTATATTCCAGACCTTTTCAAAACATTCACGGAAACTTTAAAGGGCCGAACACAGACCCCTGACCTCAACCCGCAGAAGGAATGCAGAAAGCTGTTTATTCTCAGTAGGGGTTGAATTCAGCACAGATTTTAAATAAACCTTACATCTGAAAACAAAAGATAGTGGTCAACATGCAGCATACCTACAGGTCTCTGTACTGCACAACTATAAACTTAAAGTCATCTAAACGAATTAGTTCACCCAAAAGTACTGTCAATTGTTGTCATTTATTTGTCAAATTATTGTTAAATTATAATTCGGTTCAATTAAGAATTTACATAATTGATGTAGAATACCCAACTAGTTGACAATCCAGACCTATCTTATATTGTTGTTTTCAAAATCTCCTTCAAAAACGATTTTCAAAGTTTTAGATGGTTGATGCGCACCAGTTTCAAACATTTCACTTCTTTGTCGTACCACCACGGGAGATTGTTCTTGCTTTAATATAGCCACTCACAGTAGGTGCACCTGTTCGGTCTTGCATTGAAAACAGGCCAATGCCTCAGGACTTTCCATGTTGGCGATCTACCTTTTAATACCACAGGCGTTGATATTTATCATCTAGATATATTTGGAGCAGGATGCAATGTTGTAAAAAGAGCAGAACATAGTTCTCAATTATTTAGGCGATGAATAACTTATGAACAAAGTGTCATGTTGCAAGCGGGCATACCACATGAATAGAGTTGGTCATGAATAGAGTTTGATGGCTTAAAAGGACACGGCTATTTATACAAATACAGTGGAAGAATTAGTTATGACAATAAAGGAAAGGTTTTTAAGGCTGGGCAACTACTAGTTTCCTCCTTTTTGCTGTGTTTGCCAGGCTTGTTGTATATGACTAACCAAAACCAAATTTTCTCTCTGGACTTGCTTTACACCTGGGTGCCTTCTGTCATCAGAAATGAACATAGCGCCCTTGTTCATAACATCAGCACCTTGATCCTAATATCTAACAGCTAGGATTCTTCCAGCTGCATACAAATCATTTTGGATACAAGATGGGCCCTTATTTAGCTTTCAGCGGTGCAGAAGTAGACTCAGAAGTCTGAAAGCTTCTCCCGGGCTGCCTGACAAAAATGCCTGCCCACACTCTCACAGTTTGTATGCTATGTGCGTAGTCAAGATAGAGATTTTTGGGCAGTGGGGTGACATTCTCTTTTGTTTTCGAAGACCGTCTTTGTTTAGTTTAGAGGTGAAGCTTGGTCACTTTTTTTGTGCCCTCAACATTCCTGTGTTAAGAGTCAAGGGTCAGCGGTCCATTCATTCACACTGAGTGGGTATCAAGTTTTTCACATATACTGCTACACTTAAAATGTATGCATGGACCAAACCTTTCGCAGGGTTCTTTATTGTTTCAAATGAAAAAACAATAGAAATTGATTTGTAAACTATAAAAATCCTATACAAATATTGCATGACGTTTATGTATTTGGCAGACAGTTTCATAGAAACGGAACTGTTTATACAATGGAAGTCAATGGGGTTCAATGTTGTTTGGTTACCAACAGTCTTCAAAATATCTTCTTTTGTGTTATGCAGAAGAAAGAAAATCAAACAGGTTTGGAATGAAATGAGGGTTTTTTAAATCTTCTATAAATCATTTTACAAACAGACTTATTTCCATGACCCCCCCCCAAATAAATTCCATCACATCTGCGTCTATACTAAACATACTGTGTTCAGACAGCCGTGCAATATTTTGGTCTGATGCATTTATTGCTGTATGGTATTATAGAAACAAACCCATTATGAAAGAATATCTGTTCACGTTGTGGATGGAAACTTCGTCTAGGGAAGCTGAACCTGCAGTTATTCATGTGTGAAAGTAATGACACGTTCGTAGGGTACAGTACAGGTTGAATCAAAGCACTGTAATCACTCCATCATGAGAGAGGAAATAGAGAGAAAAAATGTTAACCGCAGAGCAACTTAAGTTTAATAGTGTTTGTGGTAGGGCATGTACAAGACTTGCTCCACATTGTCTGATGGATATGTGGTTGCTGAATAAGAGAGCAGGTACATTTGTATCTATTAATAAAGTGAATAAAGTAAAAAATCATACAACAAAAAGATTAAACAGACATGTCCTGTAAATATTTTATTTCAACAAACGTATCATTTTTTATTTATAAAGTGCCACTGGGCAGAGATATCACCAAACTACACTGTAGCACAATGCATCATTGGCGTCGGGTGGAGATGCCATCCTGATAAATCACAGTTTAATGCATAATGAGAGGAGACGGCAATAATTCTCTCTCCTCACACACCCACCAAACACCGCAAATCTGTTTGCTTTCTCAGCACCCCATTCATTTGATGATTAAAGCTGCAATCTGTAACTTTTGCCTCTATATCGCCATCTCTGTTTGAAATAAAAAATTGCAGGTAACTTTACATTTATACATAAAAAATAATTTACAACTTTAAATAGTCATTATAAGCTCACTGTTGTGAATGCGGGTTAGGTAAAGAGACAGTTTTGAACACTATTTTTGTTTTCTTTATTTTTAATAAAAATTGTTGTGAATTGCAGATTTAACTAATGAGAAAAGCTCTTTTACATTTCTCATTGCTTCCATTCAAACCCTTTTTACGTATTTTAACAAATGTCTTTGATGTTAAAGAAGCGGAAACATTAGACGTGTTATGCCATGTGTTAATGGTGGGGTGTTGTAAAACATAGAATAGCTTTTCTTCTCCCAGGTGTTTTGTGTGAGAAAGAGCTGTGTGTACACTACCTATTAAATTTTTTACTTCGCTCACTTATTCATATTTTTCCACATTTTAGAATCATCCAACGCAAAGGAAATGGGAATTGTTACAAAAATCAATTAAAACTTATGTTTTAGCATAGTTAATATAGTCACCTTTGGCCTAGAATTTGCAGAAATGTTTAAATTGATATTTTTTTAAATAATAAAGGAGTTTGCATCTATATAAAACATGTATGCATTACTCTTTCAAAAACATTTTTATAAATAAAATGTTAGTTTTGCAATAAAAACATCTATGTTTGCAAAAAAATCTGATCTGCGGAACTAATTTCAGGTGCTTTAATATACACATTCAGGTCAAAACATTTCACTCAAGTGTTCTAAAGCTAATGACCTGTAGTGTATAACTTATGTGGGATCTAAAGAGATGCAATTATGATTTGTTGCACCTCAATGGCTATGAATGAAAACTGTGTTCGGGTTATGTCCATTGTGCTGCTATGTGGTTGCCAAGATGTTCTAAATGATTTTTGGCATGTTGCACACATGTTTTAGCACATCTGTTTCCATTAGGAAAAGGCCACACCCCTCATGCACAAACAAGCACTTTGCTTAGAATCATTTCCAGAGGGCCACAAGACAAAAAGATGATGATGATGAGAGATTATTGATATAATTCCAGTAATAGTATTTGGAGGAGTCTCTCAGATGGGACAAGGCAACATTAAGATGTGTCTGGGTTGGGTCTGCATTTCTGAAGCAGTGGGCCTGGACATGTGTGAGGGATCTAAACTATGTAAAGATCAACAGATTAAGCAGGTGGTGATCCACCCAAAAATATGAAAATTTGTGTTTTTCACCTTGCAGACATAAGAATAAATGAAGTAGTTAAAGACAAATTTTGTGTAGTTCCTTTGACTTAAGGCTACTTTAAAACCACCAGCCACCACACAGCAGTTTCCTGGCAACCACCCACAGCACCTTCTCATTGGGGCCCAAATATGAGTTCAACATAAATCTATACTGTCCCTAGCCCGATGCATCTGACACCTGTTGATTCTTCTCTCTGTGATTCATACTTCACGTCCGTTGCTTTGTGTCTATGGTAACCGCAGGCTGTTGAAATGTGTACCCGGGGGCCGTGGCCTTGATTTAGTATGAGCCTGTTGGAGCTACAGGAGACAAAGAAAGATTTGTTTTACTCTGCACTCTTCTGAACACAGGCCAACAAGGTAGCATTCCTCAGCTTCAGTGCAGACGGGCCGGAGGAATGCTTCAAAATTAGCCAGCAGAGCTTCTGAACACAAAGAGTGGAGGCCATAAGGAAAACAAGAGCAGGTGGAAAAAAGCAGGATATTAAGTTTTGGGACGGTTTGAAATAAGTCACAAGTTGATGTTGATAGCGTGGATGTTAATCTTTTTGTGTATGTCTCTGCTACAAAGAATGACTCATTCAGAAAGGCATACATTGTATAAATAGCCAAGTTTTTGTTTTAAAAACACATTGCATCTCTTCGCAAATATATTTTCTTGTAATTTGACTCAAACATGTTTCTGACAGGCTTTATGAGGTTCATCCAACTGCAAAATGTTGTTCTCTTTCATCTTTATTAAACATATCTTCAAATTGCCTTGAGGTATAACAACCATCGTTGGTGCTTGGCAGATGCTCTATGCCTTTGAATGTTTCATACTAACTGCTGAAGACTTTACCAAAGTATGCAACAGTCAAAGAGCCAACATGTATGTCACCTCTCAGGCAGATATACATCTAACGTAGCATGGCTAAACCTTACCTTAACAAAGCCATCTGTTCCTGCTGTGAGGCTTCAAAGTGGAGTCGTGCGCGTTTGCAAGCACATACAGTCTCTGAAGGTCTACGTTCTGCTTGTCTGTTCCTATAAGCGTTAATCTGCCAAAACGCCTTTGAAGGAAGCCGGCAGTGCATATAATTGGAGCAGTGCTACGCTTCAGAGTCCATCAGCTTTCTGCTAATAATAGCTCTTGAAATTTGCTTACCCACTGGACCTTATGTTCTTCAAGATTTCTTGTCTCATGGCTGGAAATCCTGCCGGGTTTGACATTGTAAAAAGATAGGTAGCATAATAGTGAAGGTAGCTTGGTTGTTCTTATCGGATCTGTTTTGTGGTGTGTACTAAATGTGCCATTAGAATGTAATAGGGTGGTTGCCAGGGAGTTGCTACGTTGTGTGGGGTTGTAAAGACGTTTCTGTGAATACGCAGTTGCTTGGGTGTTCTGTGTGGTTGTTAGCATGATGTGTTGCTGTAGGTTGTGTGATCCGGGCCATTGCTAGTAGGTTTGGTTCTGGCCTATTCATCAAGTCTATGGAATTGTTTAATTATAAGTCAGGTAAAATTCCCTCCATTCGCTAAGATAGGTAAAAGCACATCTGATTGCATCCAAAGTTGATACTTGATATCTTGTTCAAGTGATGAAACTATCTGAACTCTTTAATCTTTATCGTTTCAGAATCCAGACGTTAGGATGCACTGCTGATGTGAGCTGATCTGAGTTCGGCGTTTCTGATGGAGCTGAAAGTTTGGGTGGACGGGGTTGTCCGAGTGGTTTGCGGCCTTTCAGAGGAGACATCATGCCAAGATGTAGTCATTGCACTTGCCCAAGCCATTGGTAAGTACGACTAAGCTTAAACACACCCCTACCGCTACCTGAAATACTAAAGAAGCATTTTTTATTGGAGATTAAACCTTAACATTGTCTAGAATTAGTGGTGTGGTTGAGCACTTATTGGCTCAACAAGGGGGTCATTGAATTAGCCAATGTACTTAAAGCGATTCCAGGATAGTCCCACTTGCTCCATTGGAACTGGTCCTGTTACTGCCAGTTGCTTTGGATAAAAAAAATATTTGTTAAAGGTGTCAGAATGTCATAGATCATTTTGTAGCTGATTTTTTATTCTTTCTACATTTGTGTCGTTTATAGGTCAGACGGGTCGCTACATTCTTATTCAGAGACTGAGAGACACCGAGCGCCAACTTCTGGCCAATGAGCGTCCACTGGAGTCCTTGGCCAAACTGGGCCAGCACAGCAGCGAGGTGCAGTTCTTCCTCAGACGGACCGGCCCCAGCAGCAGCGAAGAGCCAAGTCCACACAACCACACACTTCCTCTCCACAAGCCGTCTACACCAGAAGCCAAACGGGGCTTGCCGAAAAAGTCCTTGACCTTCAACTTAGGTCCTTCCAGCACCTCTCGTACAAAAACAAAGGATTTGCGGAAAACGCCTTCTCCTGAACAAAGGTTGTCCCCGGTTCCTCAAGCGGCGTACCTGCCCGGACCTTCCAAAGAGGACATTTTCCGACGTTTACACCAGCAACAAGAGCAGTTAAGAAACCTTGAGTCCCAGCTGGTGACTGTAGAGACGGAATGTGAGTCTTGCGAACGGTCATCCGGTGAGGAATCGACCTTACAGGAGGAGATAGATGTGTTGGAAGAGGCACTGTGGAAGAACCAGCAGGAGCTGGAGGAGGAGGAGCTCTGGGAGGCGGAGCTTAAGGCAGAAACAGATCGGGAGCGGGGTATGAAGCGAAGGTTGGGAGAGCTGCACGCTAAACTGGACGATTGCGGGCAAAAGTTGCATGAGTTCAACGGCCGTGCCTCGCAGCTCGTGAAGGACATTCAGAAAGAGAGGCTGGTGGCGGAGACTTCGCCCGGCCGAGATGACTCGAAAGACTCTGCAGAGGAAGTCAAGGTGGAGCTTGAAAGTCGACAAAAACATGGGGAGGAGTTGGAGGCGGAGCTTATAGAGCTGGAAAAGGCTCTTGGGAGGGCGGAGACTCTGCTGAAGGTAAGCAGAGAGGGCGTGGCTCTAGAGAGAGGCCAGTAGCTATTGGCTGCAAATGCGCAGATACTGTGATCCAAACAATGAACTGATGTTTTGGAAGCAAAGAAATGAAAATTTTGAAATAAGTGTTTTAATTGTACATATGGTCTCTTTTATATCGTGTGCATACCTCTGAAGGAAAGACTTAATAAAAACGTACCCTTCACTTAGTTTCTTTTCCTGCCAGACAGCCGTGAATTTCACACTGTATGTAATTACAGACCAGCCTTAGTTTTTCAATATTTCAGTATTCCAGCATCTTGCAATCAAAGACTAGAAAGTCTGTGAAGATCTAAAATACCGCAGTGCCACTCAAAGTGGACGAAAAGGCAAGGAAATCGACCATGACTGACCCATGTCTTACATAATGAAAATCTATTCCCATCAGATCAGACTTGCTTGTGAAGTAGGAGGTTGAATTTCCTCCAACACCAGCAGACGGTGAATTATCATAGTTTTTAAAACGTAGGTCACGGGGTTACCCGAGTCTCATACTTTGCGGTGACCTCCGACTTGTCTATGTTTGAATTTTGTTCGTCTCCTTACACACTTACGGCAAAGTGACAAACAAACCCATAGAGGACAAATCCAGAGATTACTGTAAATAGAGCCGCAGGGCACAAACTTAATATTAAAGTGATAAACTGTACTGCCTCCTCCGAGTTGATTGCGTGCTTGCAAATATTCATCCAATGTGACGTCTGTTAAACTGTTTTTGGAAGTAATTTGAGTGAATATTTATAGATTATAAAGTTGTGGGTAAAAGCATGTTAGTGATGTACAATATTTGCCGTTAATGCTTTGTAAGGTAAGACCATCAAAATATGAGGTGTATTAGACAACACTGAGCTTTTTTGGTATTTGTTGGACAAAATTGTTTGGCAAAAAGGTTTTATTTAAAAATAGACGATTGATTAAAATGCTGACTGCACAAATGCATACATTAACTGCAATATTATCTTTTATTAAAAAAACATTTGTTAATAAAAGAGTTCCTCTCTTATGGTAAAATTTTGTGGCTCTAGTTCAAACACACTTATGCATATACATACGTTTTTAATCTCTAATAAAATATAAAAAAGTGAAGTGGGACCTTATTTTAAGGCACCACTGTATAGATAGTAGATATTACATTTAATATTATATTAAATTAAATATTATATTAAACTCAAAGATATAAAAATAAAGAGTTTATTTGCAAAAATCATGTTTTTTTGTGTGTTATTGTGTTCGTTTTTTTACTTAATCAAAACAAGCCAACTGCAGTTTCAATGATATTAATTATAATGCAATAAAAAAATGATTATAGAACATGTTTAAAATGGATTTATCCGTTTTTGCAAATTAACTCTTTAAATATAAATCTTTGAAAAATGTAAACTAAACTATACTAAGACTACTGAAATGAATGTGTCCAAGTTTAATAAAATACCACAAGGATTTCTTAAATAAAAAAAGTTAAGAACAAGGCAGATAAACTTAACACTTTACTTACCAGAATCATAAAATCCATAGGATCAAGGTGTGTTCACACTGACACTGCTGGAGAATGAAGATTTGTTAAACTTTTGGTTGGTAGCAGATCCTTGTTCAACAATGACATCTGCTGGATGTTTTTCACATAAAGGTTGCATCTAATGACCTCAGTACACAAGCTGGTGAGTGGGTGATCCAAGCAGACAAAGGCTTTCAATTATTGAAAAATTCATTTGTTTTTATTTAGCTGTCAAATTGTGTGATTATTCGCATCCAGAATAAAATTTGTGTACGTACACAATACAGTATATATATGCGTAATATGCATATTCATTTTGTATTCAAAAACACATACATGTGTATATGTATTCACATGTATATTAAGGAAATATTTTGATGAACTTCAATTTATTTTTACCAATAGTTTATGAATTTTTATGTTTTTCTTAAATATATGCATGTTTGTCTTTTTAAATACAAAAGTAATATGCATAGTACACAGGCATATATTATATACACACAAACTTCATGATCATGACTGATCTTTTCACAGCCCTTAATTTTTTAATTAATGAACTGTATTCCATATGAAATTCTAAAAGAATAAAAAGCCGCTTCTCTTACTTTGAAAGCAGCTCAATTAATTTTGCAGTATCTATATTAAGAACACCTAAAATAATTTGTGAAATGTTCTCTGCACCACTGTCTTTGGTCTTTGGCTGTCACTTTCAACCACATCAGCGGTGCAGATTGCTTTCAGTGTGAACGTACCTTCAAAGCAAATATACTGTACATCACCTACAATGTGAATTAGTGTATAATATAAAAAAATAGGCATGTGTTATAAGTATCCTATTTACAGAACAATATAACAGACATTCAGTCTTCATTAAGGTTTTTATTTTTTGCATAACATCTGGTTGTAAAAACCGATAATTAATAATATTTTAGAACTACACATTTAGGACTACACGTGACTACACATATTGCATAGATCGTGCTACTGTGTTTCATCCATCGGGGGTGAGCAGGCAGTCTGTGATCGTCTGTTCTCTGTGTATGTAGGCTAAGGAGGACGAGGTGGAAGAGTTGAATAAGGAGCTGAGACAGTGTAATTTACAGCAGTTTATCCAGCAGGCCGGAGCCCCTCAATCCCGCACACATCTCACCGAACAACTGGAACAACTGGACCTGATGCAAGAACTGCAGGACAAACACATCAACAATGGTACGGCCTACACACATGCTGCACTGTATTTTCAATGTATTCTCAATGGCTGTTCTTAAACGGACCCAAAAATGAAAATGCATCCATCATTTATGCACTTCTCATTACACTTTGTTGATATTTTACCGGCCATATTTTGCTTTGCCACAGATTCGCCTCCGCGTCCCACCGCCAAACAGTTTCTGGGTCACCCGCGTAACCTGCAGAACCCCCTGGTGTCCAGTTTGAATCCCGAGGGTGTGTATGTGTGACAACCTGCTGCTTCACTGTCTGCTCCGCCCCTCTGCCCCGCCCTGCCACGCCCACTGGTGTGAGCCCTCTCTGGGTGAAGGTGCCTGCATGGTGGCTCTTCTCTAACTGCCCTCTTTTGATAAACGTGTGACTGTAGCACTTTAGCTGAAAGGCATTATGTACAGTTTCTATAAACTCATTTCCATGACGTCACTGTTACCTTAATGTATAATTTCAGTCGAACATACTGTGTGCAGCTTGTGCAATTTAGGTTGCTGCTTAGATTATTTGTAAATAGGAAACTTTCAGAGCTACAAAGCGAGCATATAGTGCCTTTCAAATAGAAGTGTTACCTTGATCTGTGCTTAACGCTTTAGTTCTCGGGATAGTGGGTTTGTTTCAAATTACACATTCATTTGATTCGCAAACTAAAGTGTTTCTACCCGGGTTCTACACTTTTCTTCTGTCTGCTCTTGTGTCGCAGTATTGACTTTGTGAGTCTTTCAAGCAGTAAGTTGGATTTCTAGAGAAGTGGTGTAGGTTATTCACCAAAAAGCGACGATTCTCATTTGCTCATTCTCATATAAATGCACTCAAATGTATAAATTACACACAGATCCAAGAACTATGTTCAGCTTCCTGTGACATGGGGATGCACATCAATAAAAGCTATCAGTGATCCTGTTTATATTGCATGATGAGGGGACGTCAAACTCCAAAAATATAAATGCAATGTTTGTACTTATGCTCAGCTTCCACAAATGTAAGAAAGTCTTACAGGTTTGTTACAGAATGATGGCGAGAAAATGGGAGTAAACTCTCCTTTCTGACACATTAATTCCACTTGTTCTATCCAAACGTATGAGTGAATCAGTCATTTGATTTGTTCTGAATGTACTAGAAACATTGTACATAATAAACATACATCAAAAACAAAAATCATTTGAATAATTGTAAATCAGGTGGTCCAGAAAAATGGACTTTATGAATACTTAAAAAAATGTGTGAGTTTTGAGAAAACGGTAGACAGCCATTATTAGTAAAATTTCTCAACTTGGAATGTATTAGACAGACACATATGTGCAATTTGGTTGAAAATGGTTTGAAATGGTTTGAAAAGAAAAATCTATATTATTGGGTATTTAAGGAGAAAGTTCACACAAAATGAAAATTATTTGATCATTTATTCACTTTCATGTCATTTCAAACCGGTATGACTTATTTTAAAAAATGTTGGCAGCCGAACAACATTGAACCTCGTTGACTTCCATTGTATGAACACAGACCCACTTAGACATTTCATGAAATATCTTCTTTTGTGTTTCACAGATGAAAGAGTCACATACAGATTTTGAATGACATGAGGGTGAATAAATCATGACAGAATTTGTATTTTTGGGTGAACTGTCCTTTTAAGGCATAAAATAAATGTGCTTTTACCTTTAATATCTGGTGTTGGGAGACTCTGTGTGGTGTGAACCTCTTCCCCTAAATGTGTGTTGGAATGTCTCTGTGTGACAATTCATATTTCGTCTTTAAAAATATCCCCACACCTCCATCCCTTGTATTTTATTATTAATCATTAATGGATTTATTACCTAGAGCTAGGACTGTGTGTATTAACACAACAGCTACACACATGTTTAGATATTTTGGGGGGTTTGAAATTTCATTCTGCTGCCTCCCGGCTGCCATGTGCATGAACCCTGCAACTTGTGTATTTTTGTACCTACAGTGTTACAAAGTGTAAGCAAAGCAAACCCAAAGCATCACTCAATGTGCTTTTCTGTGTCTTGCAGTCCTGAGATCCAGCGAGTCATCTTGGCAGTAAAAACCTGAATCATAGGGATAAGGATCTGTAATGACTTTCTGCTATATACTCAACCCCTCTGTCTTAACTGTCCATGTCAATATAGCCGTATGTTATATATTTACTGTATATATGAATTATATATTTACTACTTTTTGGTACATTTCAAAGATTTCATGTATTTACTGTAAAGTATGACCAGAAGATTTTATCTTGAAAACGTTTACTTTTGTCTATGTATTTAAATACAATAAAGACTCTGCATTGTGTCTTAAACATGTTGATGGTGTGGTTTTAAATGATGGAAATGTTTGAAATGAGATGCACAATTTAAAAATTGTATTCGTTATTTTCCATCAGAATATTTCTTTTTTTTTAATGAAAAGTGCAAAAACTTTTTTCTAGACATTAGACATTAGGACCTCTACATTTGTATTCAATAACTTGATAATAAATTTGGGAACCAATGCCCCCAGGTGGTCAAAAAAGTGTTTATAATTATAATTCAAATAACATCGCATAACATAATTCAAATCTTCTAAAAAAAGTTTTTGATTGTGTATTGACTTGTGTGTTTAATAGTTACACACCTTACCTTTTGAATTCAAAGATATCATCTATCATTGGATTATTATCCAAACAATTTCTTGTTCGAAATTTACAGCATATTTCTTAATATGTGACCTTTTTTCTTACAAAATATCTTTGTTTAATCACACCCTGTATATCTATTTAGATTGGAGTGTTAAAAAACATTTGAATCATTAACAGCATTCTGTAAAATGTATTTATTTGAAACATATTTCGGTGACACCATATGAGCATGTTGATGTTTCCAGCTTCATTGTAGTATCCTTGTATGAAAGATTATTTGAAAAGCATATTTTTATCAGTTTACTATTTTTCATCAATGCATGGCTTTGCAAGTGAAAATTCATAATTAAGTGTGAAAGTGGATTATAAGAAGAAGATTAAGAAACTTTCTGACAGGCGTAGAACATAAACCTCAGGTCATCACTTCCCTCATGGCTGGCTTGCTGCCAGTCCTGCATGACAACTATATACATTACACCGTTACAGAAACTATGGAGTAGAACAAGGAATAAAGGCTTGGCTGAGGTCATGAAATTCCAGAATGAAATGCATTATAAACTCATTCCCCTGAGATAGTTCAATAGTGATTAAATCAAATCTGTAAACGGTGAAAAATTCCCTAATCTGAGCTGGTACCATTAAGTATTAGAAGCAAGTCTTTGCTACTCTGTACAAGGAGTATTAAAAATGTGAGTGAATTTTAATTATATTTCGTAAAATTTTTATTATTTTTATGTTTTACAATAATTCAACTCAAAATAAATAAATAAATTATACAGGTATATAATATAAACTTATTATTTACAATAATCGAAAATAGACCAAATAGTAAATTGACAAATTAAATGCCCACAGTGGTGAACCACTAATAATTTAACAAAGCAAAATAAACACTGCAACCTTTACTTTATTTAATAATTTTATTAAAAATAAACAGGAAATAACACAAACGTTGGCTACAAAGTCACAATATGTATCAGTGTTGTTATAATTCACAAGCAGTTACACCAGCACATCCAACTGTAACTGCTCTTACATAAAGCTACAAGTTCAGAAGTTCACCGGCAAAATTACACACACAATAGCAGCAACTACAGCTACAAGTCAAGCGATAACATATACAATACAGCGTGTTACACACATTCTACAAAATACACATCCTCTAGCTTCAGGACACGTATGATATAGCAGATACATGACAGTGACGCCCCGCACGTACATTAAGGCTGACGTCATAACGACAAGCGTCGTTCATGCATTTGGCAGACGCTAATGCAAATCCTCTACAAGTGTAATAGAGATATACATTTCATCCTATTCCGTGTTAAAATAGGATTCGAACCCTTCACCTTGGTATTGCAAGCACCGCGCTTTACCTGTAGATCCACGTGCACCCAAAGGTGTCGCTTAAACTGTATATATCCGTCGTGGGACGTTTCCACGAAGTCAGGCATACATCCAAAAGCTGGTTAGCCGCTGTCACACGCACAGTGGGATGGAGAATAGGCGCAATGTGCGTTAGTCAGTGGCTTACCTGCTTTCAGTAATCAAACATTCTCAAATGACGCCATAGGAAACCATGGAGACCACTGTAAAAAACTGAATATAAAACACATATGTTATTAACAATCATTTTCCAGCTCATGCATTCAGCAGAACATTGTGGCTGGACAATTATTTAATGATAATGATTTATTTTTAATGACGTTACTATATGATCATACATTCCATGCCTCGACCATGTGACGACAAACGACTGAATAAGTTTGAATATACAAGAAGCACATTCGTGAACAGTTAATCATATCATTTGCTGCCTTAATAAATAAATTACCACTGTTGGACAAATATCACTCATAATAATATTGTATATTTGTCTGTCTGTACTACATGCATAATTGTGTATCTAAATGCAAGAACGATTAGACAGAGAAAGTAAGCTTATAATATACAATATCATTTGTCTATTTATCTTCACATAAATATGAATTGATTTGAAATCTCAACCAAAAAAAAGACACTTACATCAAATTCCAATAAACCCTTTAATTACAGGAAGAAGCGAGGATTACATAGCCAACACTGACGTCCTGTTAAAAAAATACGCAGCGATATCTGTTTTCCTTAACGAAATTAATTTCTCCATAAAGTACCAAATTGTGAATAGTACACTACAACCGGAGCAGAAGTTCAGCTCACTCGTGCGATCCCAACCCTGCCCACTACCTTGCAACGGCAACCTGACCTGCTTATGCAAATCAACACTGATTTATGAAAAAGACAGCAAATAGGCTGCGCGGCATCCGCGAGAAAGCCCGCCTTTTAGATGGAACTATCGAATGACTGCGCAGAAGGGGCGTGGTTATGTCCATCATATGTTCGGTGGATTTTCTTTGAGTTATTGTGGGGTGCGGCGCGTTCTGTTTTGCACGTCGTACTTTCGGAACAAACCATTTTCTGTTCACTCTCTTTTTAAGGCTGAGGAAACGTCCGATTATTTATGCTTTATTTCTCTCCTCTTCAGTTTTTAAAGCGGTTGGCGGTGTTAAAATGTTCATTTGAGGCCCATATGTGACGCTTTTTCATGGTTTTACAAAAATTAGCTCCACCCGCGTTTCCAGAGTGGGTTGACTCTGTTCGGCTGTGTGTAGCAAAGCCATGAAGCTAGTGTGGATGTGCACGTACGAAGGATGCAGAGAATGAGAGAGAGAGAGAGAGAGAGAGAGAGATGGCGCGAAAAAGATGTTTATATAAACCCGAATGTAGTTTGTCAGAGTGACACTTTATTACGTAAACTGGTATTACGTGAAGTGGTGGGATTAGTAAAAACGCATTGCATGAGTTTTAAAAAATATATTTTGTGTTTAAAATTAAATAATTTTACATTCAAGGTGTTCATTTGTAAGAAATGTTTTTTGTTTGTTTACTTCAACTGTTACAATGTTAAAAGGATACGAACACGAGGAATCAGAACAATACCCAGTAAAAAGAAACAAACAAAACAAACATGCACAATCTTCGTATAAAGTATATGCAATATGTTTAGGAGACATGTAGTGTTCTTTGAATTAAAACGAAATGTAACTTTTCATTAAACCTCACATTAAACGAATAAAGAAAACCATTTATTACTAAATCGAATAGTAATAAAACATATTGATATAAAACAAGATCGTTATTATTAATAATATGAAAATGCGAGACCTAAACACAAGCTACGCACGCTCACTAAATGAACGAAACGAAATGCTAAATAGTTGAACTGGGGCCTGTACCATGAATGTTGCAGAACAAACTCTGGGTTACAGGATTAGTTTTGGGTTGTCAAAACCAAACCAACGTGATCAAGCTTTGTTGGTACCATGAAGCAGACCCAGGAGTTTCTTTGTCAACTCAAGCTTTGATCCTGAAGCTAAGATTAGTTTGTGCGCGCGTGCACATGAATGAGTGACGTCGGGATCGCTAAACCAATCGCGTTCAACATGGATAGACAGAGTTCCGTAGGTTTCTCAGGAAATAATTATGCGCAAATATTAGTAACACAAAAATGTATTTCAGCCACGTAGTTATACTGATTCTGCTGTCTACACAAGAGAGAACGGTTTCAGAAACACTGCTGATTAAGTTAATGCACAAGTTGAACAACTATATAGTACACACATTTATTGTAGTATACTGAAGTAAGGTAAATATTACAGTAATGTATCATGATGTGTGTTATGTGTGTGCCCCCACAGTGGATGAACATATCCTGCTAACATTAGTTTTCATTTAGTTTACCTTTATTAATGAGGATGAAGCATATGATGAAGTGAAACGATCTGTGTGCTGACAAAGTTAAAGAGATAAATGTACTGTACTATTCATTATGGCACAAGTGTGAATGTGAGGATTTATATTTTATGTTACTGGTGTCTCTGTTATTGTAGGACATTTCACAACCTTCCCCAGAAACTGAAGTGTTTACCTTCATAGGTTACAGAAGAATGGTGAACAAAATACACTAGAGAAGCTTACTGTTAATAAAGAAGGTTAAATGAAAAAATACCAGTATGTGAACTTAGTAGTCAGTTGAAGTGTTTATTTAAAAATCCGATGGTCATCTCAATCCTGACTCTGGTTTGATTGAGGGCCATGTTGAAGTGGTTCGGTGGTCAGGATAGCAAAATCCTCTGGCATACATAGGGACCCCCGTCTCCCACCAACAGGCTATCAAACAGCCCTGTTATACTTTACCTTCCTTAAAGCACTGACAAAAACACAGATGCATAGGGAATGTTGTAGGCATTATACGTATTAAAAACCTCTTTTACATTTAAAAATGTAGGCCTACTGTATGATACATTACTAAGGTTAATTGTAAGTGTAACATGATAACAAAAAGATTAAAATAGCAGTGTTAAAAAATATGTGATGTCACCTGTCAATTTATGGTTTTGTCTATATCTTACTGTAGCTGTTTCTTCAGTGGTTTTCTTCAGTATAGAGTTTCTTCAGTGGACAAAGAAGATAAATGTTTCACCCAACACAGTGAAACTGGATGTGTTCCTATATTCTGCACCACAGACAAGAATGTAAAAAATGCAATGCAAAGAAATACATATTGTATGTAGTACAATAAAAGAATGGAATATTAATACATTTAATTTCATGTGTAAGGGAAAGCCAGCAAATGTCATCTCTAAAATCAGATTTTACCAACATAGTTACCATTACTTGATTTTATATTTGTAATATATATTTACATCTTTTTATGTTAGTATTTTTATTTTATTAAACATTATTAAAAATAACTAGCCATTGTGACACGCACTGTGAGTTAGTTGCCTCACTTATATGTGAATTTGCTCGCCGCTGATTGGTTAATTTTCGGTGTGAGATCTCTAATCTAGATCATAGCCTGCTCCGGAGCAGGTTAGCCGTGCAGCGTAAGTTACCATGGCGATGAACACCGATTAAAGCTGAGTTACTTTCATGGTACCTAAAACCCAGGGTTGGCGCAAAGTAATCCTAAACTTACCTGTCTAGCCACCTAAACCGGCTTCATGGTACAGGCCCCTGGTTGTCTTCAAATATAAAAACTTTAACTCGTGAATATTAATTGTTCGCTTAGTAACCTTCACAATGAATATTTACAAGCCAAACCTTCACGATAAGGATCTATTAGGCTAATCACTCAAATCCTACTGGCTAACGTAACGAACCGTAATTAATATTCATGAGCCGTGTCTTCGCCATAGTAGCATTCGTACATTCCTCTGCCGGTAGCGTCAAAGACAAACGCTGTATGGACTTCAAAACACAAATAATGTCCTACACAACCTAACTGGGTAGGTAGGTACAAATAATTAACATTACACGCTCCCCAATTAATTCAATAAATGAGAATTATATCGCATATAAAAGCTGTTTATAAACGACCTGCACAAAAATAGCCGACGGTTAAATTTAGACTGAGGACAAGAAACACATCTAGCGTGTTAGCTTTAGCCGTCGCTTTAATGCCAGTGCTCAAGGTTAATAATTCACCGTATTTGGCCTTAATTTAAAACAATTTTAATGTTTTAAATGCTTCCTATTGTGAGACCTCGTTGGAGTTTTTTTGCTTATTTGAATTAACTTGAGCTGTTTTGTTAGCTAGCCTGTTGTTAGCCGTTAGCGTCGAAATGAACATTGTGTGTTATCAAATAAATAAAGAATTGTCTCTCGCGTGCATTGAACTTTAAAATGACAGTGCAAAAGCGTTTCTAAGCTAAGAGTTGTGTAAATAGTGAGCCAAAACAGATGTTGTGTTGTCGATAGTCTCTGTGCCAGTAGCTTTGATTTAGTAGGCGTGTAGTTAAGGTAACAGTTAACTGTGATATGAGCATACATTCAAAAGGCTTTTGGTCTGAATATGTTTAATCTCACATTTTGCCAATGTGATGCTACACATTGACCATCTTTATTCAGTAGTTTAAGGTGATGTTTATTCTGTGTTGACATTGCATTTAAATGTGTGTACAATCCATATAAAACCCTGCTGATTGTTCGGTACTGTGTCATTTACAGTAGACTGATGCATAACCATGGATGAAGAGGACAGTCAAGATGAGCTGATCAACCGAAACGTCTCCCAAGGAAAAGGCAAAAGACCTGCCATGTCCATCATCTCTGATGATGGTTAGTAATAGTATACAAGCTTTGTATGCATCAACAACTGGACCATCTGTCTCCCTGTACTCCAGTTGTCCTGTATGCTGTGTTGTTTATTATGTCCATTTTTATGCTATACCTCTTGGCTCCATGCCATCAATTTTCAGAAGACAATTCAGAAGATGGAGGAGAATCAGAAGAGGGAGAGACTAACAGCGAGGAAGATGCTTCTGAAGATGAAATTTTGGATGGTGAGGAGGACGATGAAGAGGAGGATGACGACAGTGAAGGTAAGAATACATTTTCCGTGTAACGTGTTGAGTAGTTTGACTTTGTCAGATGATCTAATGGCTGTCTGCATCTTTAGATGAGGACTCTGCTAAGGTCCTGGAGGGAGCTGTAGGAAATGTTGCCGCTGATGCAGTGGACCTGAGCTCAGATGAGGACTCTGAGAAATGTTCCATCTGCCTGAACTCATTCCACGAGCAGCCTGTGGCCACACCAGAGGCCTGTGAGCACTACTTCTGCCTGGACTGTATTCTGGAATGGTCGAACGTAAGATTAATTGATTACTGGTTTCTTTCTCAAAATTAGGTTCTCGAGCACAATGCTTATTCTGAACGTGAAATTTCCATTACATTTTGAATCGAATTAAAGCATTAAAGCGGCCACGGAACGGTGTTTCATGCATTCTGACTTCTTTACAATGTTAAACGTGCTGTCTTCTCATGCTTAACATGGTCAACTTGGGCGTATTAAGTAGTATTTCTGTGCTCGATACACTCCCCTAGCAATCGTTCAGGTTTCGCAAAGTTTTTTTCAAACATTTCAAACTGTTTCGTAACAAATTTTCTTAGTCCCTTTTCTGCCTACTCAAAAAGCGTGAAAAAAGACAAATCATTAACTTGTTTTGTCTGACCCCTATCTCTGCAAGCCTTTGAAAAAACGAGTGGTTCAGAAATCGCTCTCTTAATGACGTAAACACAAGTCTTTAGTCACAAGGCCTTAAACGTGTGCAATAATTTTCCCGATCTGGACAAACCTTTAGTCTCTCAATTAAATTATTTTGCTTCCTTTCCTCCCTTCTGAATTATGTTGCATTAATAAGGAGTTAGTCTTGCGTAGCCAGACCGTCATACTGATGGTCTGGAACTTATCACTGCTTTCTTTGGTAAGGCCTGCCCAAGAGGCCATAAGACTGACCGTTAAAGCAACCAATCACCTTTTGTTTTGTGCTGCATCATGTTTAGGGGAGTGTAAATGTCCCCGCAGTAACAGACAGGTGTAAATTCACAACTATGTCAAATGTAAACAGCAACCATATGATTATAAAGTTATGCCGTGAACCTCACATACTTGTGAGCGTGAAGCGTTTAGTTGATAGAGATTCATTCTTATAGCAAACATTGTAAACAGGACAGCTTCAATCTTAGGTCAGACGGCTTTGTGCTATTTCCAGCGGACCGTTAAAGAATGCATGTCTCCCAGAAATCCTGTGAAAAATCAACCAATCAGATGACGACTTCGAAAGTGCTGGAGTGTTTCCAGAAAAGTGTATCTTATGCATCAGACGTTCAGCCAATAGTCCGTCTGAGGATGAGACTAATAAGGAGTAATCACAAACTAACACTATTTAGTTGTGCTTACAACAATCTTCTAACTTAAAGTGTCGCCAATGTAACTGGTTAAAACTTGAAGTGGCAATGAGGTCTTGAAAAGTATGAAAAGAGTCTTAAAACAGATCTTAAGTATTAAATATTAAAATATTTTTGGGCATGTAAATGTAGTCAATGATTCTATACAATTATTTAGCATTTTATCTTTAAGGCACGCTTTTAAAAGAATAGACCTACTGAAATAACTTTCCAGTCTTTGCTTTGCTCTTCACAGACTCAGAACCTTTGTTTTCTTTTCTTTTTTTCAGAATGCCAACTCTTGTCCAGTGGACCGGAAAATCTTCAATAACATTCTTCTTAGAAAGTGTCATGGCGGGAAAGTCCAAAAAACAGTGAGTCACTTGATAAGTTTTTCCATTAGTAGCATTTTTACACCGCTTTGGCATTGTTTTACATTGTTTTTTGAAATAGATGGTATAATGGGGTGTGTATTTGCGTTTGAGTAGATTGCAGTCCAGAAACCGATAAAACCCGGGCAGGAGGAGCAGGTGGATGAGGAGTTGGATCAGACCAGCTGTGAGGTATGCGGGGGTCGAGACCGTGAAGATCGCCTCCTGCTTTGTGATGGCTGTGATGCCGGGTAAGACATTTATCAAAACTTTACTTTACTTCTCAGAGCATTTGTATTAAAACTGCTTCTAGCTAACAGTACTCCATGACATGAGACAAAAAACTTCTTCCATTTTATTCTCTCTCATTTTGGATTCAAATACGTTAGAATTAAAATCTATAGTAGTTCTCTGGGCAATAATTTACACCTCAAGAATGACATTAAGAAAGTGCAATAGCTTTTAAATTGTAAATACTTGATTAAGATGCGTTATACCAGTTATGGATGCCCTAAGCCCCGCCCATTTTATTATCCATACTGACTTCTGTTTTATCATTGAAGGTATCACATGGAATGTCTTACACCGCCTTTGGATGCTGTACCTGTAGAGGAATGGTTCTGCCCCGAATGCATCGCCAGCAACCGCAGCTCGGGTAATTCATATCTCACCCTCCAAAATAACTCATTATATAAACAAAACTCTCAGCCAGTTTCATTGGTCATTGAAGATCTGCTAATCAATAATATCTGCTGATATCTTGTTCGCTGTTTCAGGGTCAAATCAGGTCAGCGAGGAGGAGAGCAGCTCTCTGCCCACCACCAGCCGTCCGCAATCCAGACCCACCCGAGCTATTGCGCGGACCCAGCACAGCGAACGGGTTCGGGCCAACGTCAACAGGCGTCGCATCACGCAGGCACGAACAGCAGCCGAGGTTTGCATGACGCTTTTGCTCGGCTGACTAATCACAAACGTGCATTAATTTCTTAGCTGATTGCATTGCTGGGCTGAGATTTGTGCTAATATAATGAAGAATCAGGTTTGACTGCTGTGTTTTTAAGTTTAATCAACTTTACTGGATCGCAGTTAATAAGTCACACTGATGCATGGGTTTTTGTTGGGAGGTGTGCAAGCATTTTGGCTTGCAGTGGGTAAAAATATCCAATTAACTTACTTTAGTCAATTAAGTCTTCTTTAATTCGAATCCATTTTATTTACAAAGCACTTTTTACAGTGTTACATTGTTTTAAAGCAGCTTTACAGGAAGAAAAAACTAAAGAAAAACAATACAGTACAGTACAAGTTATAGATGGACCATTCTAGTGAGCAGTGTTAATGGAGTTTACAGAATCTTACAGAATCCTCAGTGAGGATACCAACACAGCCCAGTGTCAAGGAACTCTGGAGAAACCAGACTCGGCAGGGACGGCCAGGTCTCCTCTGGTGTCTTACAGTTACACTCACGAACTTTGAGTAAACGTTTTTGGTTATGCTTAGGGATCAGAATTAATGTTTGAAGTAATTGTGACTTATTTGTGGATTGCTGCAATGTTTATTGTCTGGTCAGGCATTCAGTGCATTCTTGTATTCTAAAGTACACAACATTGGAGACATTTACAGTGAACTGTGGGAATGTGTTATGAGATCCATGATGTGCAGCATTGTTGAGTGATTGTGCGTCTTTTATGTGTTTTAGCTCACGCCCAGATATCTGATGCAGTCCACGTGGTTGGATGAGACCATTAACGCTGTAGTGGCTGGTCTCAACACAGCCGTGTATGTGCGAGACCTGACTCCCCGTGCCAAATCCCGTCGGAGGAGGAAGACAGGTGGGACAAAGCTTTTATATTTTAGTATTTGTTAGTAAAGTGAGGTGTAGTTGTTCTGTTTCTAATGTGACTCTCATTGTGATCAATAGCTAAAAGAAGGAAAACCAATGGCAAATCCCTGACTGTAGGAAAAACAAATCTAGGGGTTAAGAGGCGGAAACGCAAAGCGAGGAGGTCAAAATTTAGACGAAAAGTGGTAAGATTATTTATACATAACACAGGATTTATACATTAAAGAAACAACACACTTGCGAGTGAAATCTGCTTTTCTGATATGTGATGATGCAACCAAGGCTGTTAATAATCGTAAAATTTTGTCCAATACTGTTATTTTGGTATCATGAAGTGCAGTGACAAAAACAGGTTTGAAGTTATGGGCCCTGGCCTAAAAATATAATTTAAATATTTTTGTAATTTCAGGTTAAAAGGAAGGAAACCAATTCCAGAGGTCGTATTGCACAGAATTTGGGGATTAAAAAGGCCAGATCTGGTTCACTCATCCCTTCAGTTTATCGGCCGTCTGAGAACAGTTTAGGAAGCATGCGGGCAGAAATCGGAGCAGCCTCTCTCTCGGTGTATGGAGATCCTTTTGATCTGGACCCAATTGATGACAGGTACTGCATCGCAATGAATAATTTGCTATATTTTGTTTTTGGTGGATTGTCTTTTAATAAACCATTATGTAAATCAATGAACCTGTGTGGCCATTCATGTTAAACACAACCATTGCATTTATGCTGACCTTGATAGGGAGGATGAGATGCAATTTCCAACATCACCCTCTGTTTTGGCTGCCAAACGCCGCGGCCTGTCCCGTTCTGCCCTGCGCTCCCATCAGCCTGTGGCACGTCCTATTACTGCCGGCCTCTCCAGGTAACTACAAGACATGCATGAAGACAAACTTTTGTTGGGTACTTATTCGCAATCTGCCGTCACCCAATTTGACCTGCAACAAAAACATATCCCATTTTCTGATAAAATACTAATAATATTCAGTTCATTTAAAACTATTTAAATGATTCAGCGAGAAATTCATTAATCAGGGTTTCTGCGGGGTCTTAAAAGGTCTAACAATCATGTAACAAAAATCTTGAATTCCAAAGTTTCTGCAAGTATATTTTAGAGAAATTTTGAAAATCTAATGAAATTCTCCCCACACACATTCTCAGACACTTGATGTAAACACTATTTATTAATTTACTGTTGTTGAAAGTAAAAGGGATTTGAAAAGAAAATAGAAATGTTAGTTGATCTGAAAAATTACCCGAATCGTGACTAGGGTTGTGTATCGATTTTCTTTTCCTCAAAACACTGGTTAACATTAAGAACAATAAAGAAAACACTACACAAGAATTTCACAATTAAAGTTTTAAGTGATTGTGAAATGAGCATGGACACTAACATTGCTAGAAATAGTGTTTACTGTTTACCTTAAGTTGTTTACCCTCCATCTTAATGTTCACCATAAATGTGGGCAGAATATGGGCAGTGGAATATATCAACAGATTAAGTACATTTAATGCGTCATGCGCTGTCCGCATGACGCATTTTTCATCAATAGAAGGGTCTTTTGCACACCTTGTCAGCATGCAGCCCATTTTTGGAGACTGCGCACGTGCCGCACTAGTTCACTAGGGGTCAATACACATACAGAAAGTGTGCAGTGTGGCATTGTCCATGAAGAATGATACAAAACCAACACGCTGAAACTAAGGACAGTAAACTGAGAAGCACATCCTTCTCCATAGTGTTTGATTGTTGTTCTTGTTGTCTTGCTGTTTGCATGGATTGTTTGCAATGTTGAAAACACTTCTTCGATCATTCATTTGCAGAGGGTTGGTGAATGAAGTGACTCAGTCCTTCCCTATGATGGTCTGGTATAGCATGCATACTCATTTGTTTTGCGCATGTGTTGAATTTGGACATCCGTGTTTAATCCGTGACGAGTATGCACAGGAACATAGAAGGACGTGGAAAGTCAAGTATGCCCGGGCCTTAACAGAGAGCCTTCTAGGCTACATTATATGTGCATTCTAGATATTATGAATAAGTGAAGAGTATGGTTCCAAAATTAGATAAAAAAAATCAAAGCTGTAGTTTTTGTCAGTCAGAATAAAAAGCTTGACACGATGATGTCTAGATCAGACTGACAATGAGGTTTTAGCACTTTTACTGCTGTTTCTCACTTGTCTTTCTTGGCAAATGCGTTACTGCGTTTAAAATCGCGCAGCAGTTTTATTTTGACCGCTTGCGTAACAAACACATCATTTTTAGGGGTGTCACGGTATGTGTATTCGTACCGAACCATCACGAGTTGTGAAAATTCCAAATTAAGTCATCATTTCTATGCCCTACCCCAGGGGTGTCCAATGTCGGTCCTGCAAGGCCACAGTACTGCAAAGTTTAGCTCCATCTTGGCTAAACACACTTGTGTGGAAGTTTCTAGTCTGCTTTGTGAGACCTTGGCTGTTCAGGTGTGTTTGATAAGGGTTGAAGCTAAACTTGCTGAAAAACCAGCCCTCCAGGACTGACTTTGGACATTTAACATTTTAAAAAGTAAAAAAAAATTGCTATATAATATATAAACAGTAATATATAAAACTTTTAAAAATATTAAATGTATTTTTTATTTGCAAACAGCTAGGTTTTTTGCTTAAGTTGTGCCATTAAAACAGCGAGATCTGCTTACGGACACAATTCTTCGTTGTCACAGGGCCATGCCAGGTGAAGATAATGAGGAGATTACGTCTCTACCTTTGCCAAGTATATTCCAAACTTCTACATTATGGCACGCAAATACCCCGTTCACTCTTAGGTCTAAACTACAAGGGCTCAGCCGTTTATAGGAGATAGGAATAATGGGAATGATGACTTCATTTGGAATGTTGCCCATGACAGTTTGGTAAAAATACACATACAGTTACAGCCCACAGATCATTCACGATCCATTTAACCAATCAATTGAATTTGTATTATTAGAGCTTTCCGACTTTCATTCACGTGAGGACAATCAACGGATCTGTCAGGATTTAAGTGGCACCGAAATCTGCGTTATGATTTGGTTCAGTTACATACGGGTTGGGATATATACACACCTGAACAAAACTTAAGACCAGGGAAAATATTACAAATTTTCACATTTCTTGATGGTGGATAGTAACCAGGTTGTTAGTACTGCTTCAAAATGCCAAAACAAGAAACAGGAGCAAGTGACATAAACAGACTAGGCAATTTATTGAAAACTTCATTTAAACTCAACAGGCTGTTCATCAACTGATCAAAAGTTTAAGATCATTGATTGATTTGACATGGAATCCATGATCATTTTCATTACCAATTGTCAGTCCTGTTACCATTATTTTTTTGAGTACACATTTTAATACTGTTTCCGTAAGTAAAATCTTTAGAAAATAAAATTGAAGACTTTGATTTGTCTTAAAAGAGCACATGTTATTGTAACGGGTTTTTAATTTCACGCATAATTCCTTTAAAATGAAAGGTGTAGGAACAGGGTTGACAAAGAATGAAACTCCTAGGTTATTTTTATTTTTTTGTTCTAGGCGTGGTCTGAGTATCCCACAGGCAGAAGAGGTTACAGCAGCAGGCCCTGTACCAGACCTGCTGGGGAGTATCCTCACTGGTCAGAGCATGCTTCTCATGGACAGTTCTAATGTGGTCATCAACAGGGACGGCTCTCTCAAATCTAACAGACCTGGTAATGCATGCCTTTTGTTTACCCTAAATTAATGGTAGTGAAGTTAATAATCCTATAATCCTCAATCCTGATTTACAGTCACTACTCATGCTAGTACATTTTAAACCTATAACTGTAATTTTTGTAATAGCAGAAGAAAAGGACTAGGGTAAGGAGGGATGTTGCGGGAAATTATACTTAGAAAATATGCTGCCTTAATACACTTTGTGGTATGACATAGAGCTATGATTCTGAAAGGTGGCACAAAAAGAAGTAATATCTTACTTGTCGTGAAGTAATTTTTTTTCACTTTATTAAAAAGCATATTGCTTGTCAATATAACTTGAACAGTACATTATGGGACAATTCCTCAATTTCTCCTCTGGTGGTTCACCAGCTGTTAGTGTGTGATCTTCTATGTTCTTTCTTTTGAATTACAGTGTGCCTGTCCTTGCCAAGAAGCACTACCCCAATTGGATCAATCTTAGGGGAAGCAGCAAACCCGACAGACTCCGAAACAAGTCCCTTCCACACCAGTGGAGGGGCTGGTTGTCCTTCCTCTAGCCCTTTGAGGAGACCCTCATCAGCGCACTCCTCCCCAAGTCCCTGTTCAATACCACAAACTCCCACATCTCTGTGTCCACCCGTACCGTCTCCTCATTTTCCTAACTCTCACCCATCTTCAGGGGGCCATCCTCGCTTGAATCCAGGTCCTCCACCTAGACCGCTTGCCTTAAACACGCAGAGACCTGGAAATGGGATTAGAGAATTGAACAGCCCTCAACATCAAGTCAACGGCAGCACCAACCGACAGCCGCCTGTAAAAAAGCCCCCTCCCAAACCTGTATGGGTGGATGTTTCTATATTACCCAGGATACCCAAAATTAAAAAAGAAGGTACATCCAGCACAAATAATAGCAGAGGGAGTAATAACAACAGCTTGCCTGAGTCTTCTATGACCACCTTAGCAGGCGATACGGGTAGGGAACATACTGTTGACCAAAAAGGCACAAGTAACACTCAACCAAACAGGACGATGGACAATCAGAGGCAAAGACCTGACAGAACCGGGTCTTCCTCTACGTTTTCTAACTCTTTCACGTCCACCACGTCTTCCCTCGGTGCCTCGTCAAATTCATGCCCGTCCTCTTCCTCCTCCGTCAGTTTCCGCATCAACACAAGTGGAAACCCGTGGCACGCTCGGCGACTTTCTGCATCAGGAGGGACTTCGCCTGGAAATAATGAAGAGAGCGTTAAGAGAAATGAGAAAGGTAAACAGTCGCTGTTTTCTTTAAAATCACGGTCTAAAGAGGTCAAAAGGGAGGTCTATGACCCCTTCGACCCTACGGGCTCTGATTCTTCTGATAGTGAACCTGAGAATAAGAGTTCTGACTTTAGAACTGAAAGAACGGAGTCTAGAATACCAGCAGGACCTAATGAAGATGCCTGTCATCAAATAAAATCTGAGCCTATGGATGAAGATCCAGAGAGAGGCTTTGAAATATATCCTATAGTGCTTCAGTCAGACATCGCCCAAATTCAGAAACCTTCAAGAGATCATGTTGTGGATTCAAGCAGTTCAGAAGGAAGTCTGGATGTTGATCATGGTGGAACACAAGGAAGCCCAATTAAAGACTCAGAAGATCTTCCAGAATCAAGTATTACATGCAGTGTGAAGACCGAAGTAAAGTCCGAGCCTGAAGATGGACCTCCACTTGTCAATCCACAGTCGACGTCTCAAAAAAAGGAGATTCGAGGAAATCCACAGCAAGGGAACAGGGTTTTTAAAGAGCTCCCTGGAGTGAGTGCCCCTTTAAATGCTACTAATGTAGCAAAGGAGGAGAAAACATCTCACAAGTCGCAATCCAGAAGGAGGTCGCCGTCCAACTCCCAAAGTCCATCTAAAGACACGCACAAAAAGAAACACTCAAGGTCCAAAGACAAACGCAGGTCACGCTCAAACTCAAGAGATCGGCTGGATTCCAAATCGAAAGAGAGACAAAAATCTCGCTCTAGATCCAGGGATAGGAAACAACCGCGATCGAGAGACAGGAGGAGCTCGTCTAGCTCTAGCAGCAGAGAGAGGAAGCCGTTCAGGAAAAGCAATGAGAAAATTGACAGCCGAGGGCGAGAGAGAAGAAAGAGGTCGAAAGAAATAAGACGATCACGATCGGTTTCTAGATCAAGATCGAGAGAGAGGAGGAGGACGTCGAAAGATGGTGGCGAGAAGTCAATGAGGCACAAGTCAAGATCAACGTCTAGAGAACGAAAGCGGCGGGAGGATCGATTGGAGAGCGATAGACGTAGAGAGAAGAGCAAGAACATGACAGAGGCTGGTGTAAACAAGACTTCAACCCCCTCAAAAAGAGAAAAGGATACAAGAGCACACAAGAGCAAAAATACGGTTTCATTACCATCAGTAAAACAAGAGGTCCAGACTGTAAAGATACCAACCCATTATGTTGGGTCATCAAGTCATGATGACCCAACCAAAACACTTACTGAAAGCAAAGATTCTCCCAACTTGTCGAATGAGCTGAAAATGTTTGGGGTTGAAGAAATTAAACAGGAGAAACTTTCATCCATGGTGGGATTGAAGGCTTTAAAATATATCAAGAAAGAGGAGGAGCTCAACACCTGTGAAGAATCAGATATCGTGAAACAAGAAACGTTTTCTTCTTCAGACGTCTTCAATGAAAAATCTCCAGATTGTAGTGAAATAAATTTAGACGCTGGTGATTTTGGGAAAACCCAAGATGATGAAACAAGCGCTAGGCCAAAAAACATAAAAATAGAGCAAATATGGCCCGATGAAGAGGATTCTCCATGTTGCAGTGACAACCCTCTTGTCATCAGTTTGGAAATGCCTGACGTAGACTCTGAAAACTGTATGAAGGAGAGCATGGACCTATCTCCTTTAATGGACGAGACATCAGAAGACCCAATAGAACAGGAACCTGTTGATATGTCTGATGATGATATCAATGTTGACTACTTGATTGACAATTTGGATTTCATTAAGAAGGAGATGAGCGAGAGCTCTGCGGCCGACTCCACAGATGCTGTCAACATCAAGTCTTCTGCTGAAGAAGCTGAGTGTGAGAATAAGACGATGACAGAATCTGTCACTGGTGGTGTGAAGTCCAAATCACATGGAAAGAGAGTCACCTGGAATCTGAAAGAACCTGAAGCACCCTCATCTGAAAAAAAGAGCAGTAAGTGAATTAGCTTTTAATGTCACAGCCATCAAAAATGTAGTTTTATCAGTGCATATGTGACCAGAAAACCAGACTTAAGGAGCACAGATATATTTGTCGCAAAAACACATTGTATGGGTCAAAATGACAGATTTTTCTTATACGACAAAAATCATTAGAATATCGTGAACATCATTTCCTACCGTAAATCAATCAAAATATGTTTGGTCTCCATGTAAAGCTTAGAATTTTCGCCTTGGGGTTCATCTACTCTCCACAACGTCATTACAGCAGTAAGCCAATAGAGAGCGCTAAAACAAACCTGTTTCTTCCAAATATTGTATAAATGTATAAATCTCAATTTCAAAAAATTGACCCTTATGGGGGACTGGTTTTGTGGTCCAGGGTCACAAATGTTTTGTTATACCTTTTGTCTGGTGTTTTGAGTGTTTAGATGGGATTATATTTGTTTTTCAACCTCTTACATGCTTACTCATGATACATCAGATTTACCTTTCTTGGCGCATTGTTTTGACCCCAAAAGTTTTTTTAAATTCATAAATATGATTTTACTGAGGAGTGAAATAAATTACAAATATTAGCCATATTTGATGTCTGTTGCTTGATAATAGGGCTGATCAATGATTAATCACTATTAATCGCATCCATAATAACATTTTGTGTTTATAATAATATATGTTAGTGTCAGCCTCAGACGTCACACCCACTGGTTGGCTGAGTCTCTGATACATAAGACACACTTTTCTGGAAAAACTTCAGCATGTTCGAAGTCATCATCTTTTTTGTCTGTATTGATTTTTGAAAACAAATAATGCTTTTGGTAGGTTTGGGTATCGTTTTAATTTCAGCGATTCCGATTCTGCTTATCGAATCCGGTTCTTATCGATTCTCTGTTCCGATTGCAACATTTTTTGGGGGAGAGAAAAAAATAGCAAATACTTAAAGAAAACAGTTTTTACCTTTTATTCTAGGCACATAACTGTAAACTGTGACAATTCGTCAAATAATTAAATAAACAACACTTCCATTAAGGAATAATCAGAAGCAAACCCAAACTATTTAAGTATAACACAAAAATACAACATAAAATATCTAACATGCAGTTGCTAGATCGTCCAATAACTAAACAATTATTTTTGAATAAAATACTGAATTAATTCATTTCAAAAAGTTATTGAAGGAATAATTCAAATTAATATCATTTAAAATAAACTAGAACATGTTGTCCTGTAGCTTCCCGGATGTATTTAATTGTGATCAGCACTATTTAAAAAAATTAATTAACTTAAACAAAACTATCTGTATTTTGTACGTTAGTGTAAGACGCTGCTAAAAGCTGTGAGTTATCTGGTGGGTTGTAGCAGGAGGACTCGAGGCTGAGAGACTTAAACACGGTGCATTTCTTCAGATTAATGACGCGATTCATCATATAAGAGGTTCCTAAAATCTTTACCACACGTAGTGCATGTGGCAGTTCTATCATCTTTTTTCATAAAGTTTAACCAAACTTTTGAATGTTTGCTCCACAGTGCCGATGGTAATGAACTGCACATGTGCATAATGAAATAAGGTCCTTGTTGCAGGTCCTGGCAGACAGATACATCCGTAAAATGCTCACTGCTGTTCGCGAGTGATTGGAAAAAGTCAGGAATCGATAAACAGAACCGAGATGCGTCCTATCAAACCCTCGGTTCTTAAAAATTTGGAACCGTTTCTGAAATGCAACTGGTTCTCGATACCCAACCCTAGCCGTGGGTCCACCAGACCTGTGAAGAAAAACATGAACACCATGCAACGGTTTAGATGCATAAAAGCTAAAGAAACTGGTTTCCTTGCAATCATTTTGTATTTTTTTTTGCTTAAATTTTACTTAAATTGTTCTTAGTTTGAAATGTTATCTTTTTAAAATTCTTTCTGGTTCCTGAATCTTTACTCTTTCTCTTTTAGAAATTGCGCTCTTCAAACTGAAACTGAAGCAGGATGGCTTTCGTAGGTCTTCCGTCGCCCAACAGACCTCTTGTCAGGTACAGACTCTTTCCACGTGTTTCGGATCACTCTTGCTGTAAACCTTTTTCACAAACTGTTGTATTCTGTCTGTCTGAAATGTTGAAAATGGAGCAAGCCATGACCCCTTATTGTTTCATAATTGTTTTTTAATAAGTCTTTTTAAGTCTGATGATTTACTCACAAAAGCTTGCTTCAGTTGAACACAAATCATTTCATATTCATTTAATATTAATATTTCTATAAATTGCATTCAACGTCTTGAAGCTCCAAAAACGTTATCCATAATAAAAGTGATGCAAATTACTTTTGTGTGTTAATAATGTTTTATTGAGCAAATAGGTGTGTGAAAAACAATTTCTTTTTTGCATGAACTGGTAGTTAGAATGTAGTTATTATAGACAAACTGTGGGTGGCGTCGCTGTACTGTTATCTTGCACACATGGCAATTTGATCCCTGTGGTGGTGAAATAATGCTGATGCAATGTGCTCACTAACCATGAAGCTGAAACTGAAAGCAGGGCAGTAAGGCATTTGTTCAGAAGAAACGAAAGTAAACATTAGACTGGGTAATGGTAACTCCCTTTCACAAGAAGTGTCCTGAAGAGACCTTAAGATTCATAAAAATTATTGATGCATTGCATGTCAGTGAAACGGTTTATATTCTTTAATGTGAATCGTAAAGACTTAAACATTGCATCCTACAAAGTTATTCAATAAATCAATTTTACAAATAAGTTTCAATTTGACAACAATAGTCCTCAAAGGATTGTGATTCATTTTCCCTCTGCATCCCCTACGGGAAAGGCTGGAAAATTACAGGAAGACTTAACACACCTCATAAATCTTAAAAGCGTGTATGTACATTCCAGCAAAACCCTGATTAAATTAATTGCATCTATTCATCCAGTAATCCCAAATCTGTTTCATATTACAGGATAAAACTCAGGCTGAACAGAAACTCACAGCAAATGTCTCCAGTCCGCTGTCACAAGATGAATCCAGCAGGCCAAAATCCCACAAGGAAAAGCTATCACAGGACCCCCATCAGAAAGATAAGGTGAGCCTGCTGACGTTTCTAAACCACACAGAAGCACATCAATATGGTTTACTCGAAATAAACGGAAGCTTCTTGAATCGGTCACGATTTGGCGTCCTATTGCACATTGCCCTCATGACCTTGATGAACGTTCGGTGTGGAGCTCTACACTGATCAGGTTCTCGAAGTATGTTTGCCAATCATTTCCTCAATAGGCATTGCGTACAATTCTAAATTAAGTCTTGAACCTAATCAAACGCATTAATATATTACATTGAAACTAGGTAAGAACCGCCCTCTTAAGCAGGAAGAGCAAACCAACCACAGCGTGTTGTTTATGCCTCATTTAAGGGTGGGTATATCAAAGTAAAATGCTCCAATAGTTGCCGTCATTAAGGAGAAATCCACTGCTTGTATCTTAATATTAAAAATAAAACTGCATTAAAAAACATGTTGCGTAGACGCTAGAATTCAGAACAAACCTGCTTGCTGTCATTCCCATTTTCACTGTACCAGCAACTGCTCTGATTGGTGGATTTCACTTTAGGATTATGGGTAGTGTAGTTCCGAGATTTTGATATGGGTTTTACGTTACACTCAATCACGACTTCTACAGAAGGATATTTCATCCCAACCTAAGAATTAGTGGTATGTCTTTCTGGATGGTAAATGTGCTGAATGATGGCATTGCATTTCTGAACATTTTGATCATTTGTGTTTTTCTAGTACATGACGAAACTTCAAATGCAGGAACGGGCCATAGAAGAGGTGAAACTGGCCATTAAACCCTTCTACCAGAAAAGAGACATTACTAAAGAAGAGTACAAGGAGATCGTGCGTAAGGCCGTTCAGAAGGTGAGATTTAACGGAGTCATTTCCTCATACGACCTGGAATAACTCCAGCTAACACCTGCATTACTGAGTTTCAGCAATGCCTATAGCAGAACAATTGGATATAAATAGACATGCAGGACTGTTTAGTTCCGTCTTCAGTGTGCTTTGTCATGTTATTGTATGGAATAACCCTATATGTTTCTCCCGTTTAAGGTGTGTCACAGCAAGAGCGGCGAGATTAACCCTGTGAAAGTCGCTCACCTGGTCAAAGCCTATGTGGATAAGTATAAACACGCGAGAAAACACAAGAAAGAGGACAGCGAACAGAGTCAAGGCACAGACCCAAAAAACATGCAAACGTCAACTTGAGGAGCCACGTCTGCACCAAATGGTGTCTTTAACAAACAGCTTGGTGGCTGTTGGTTTAATTTGAATGTTTTTAAACGGGGAATTTCTATATTGAAACTGGAAACTTTAAGGGCTCAGTCTTGTTTTCAGGTGAACGTTGTATGTTGTATGTTTTTCTTTGATTGTCAAGATTATTCAGAAAGAAAGTGTCTTTTCAGTGTTGCGAGTGTATCTGAAGTGTAAAATATGTTAAATGTGTAATATTCTCCATGGTTTAAAAGCTCTCGAGGGAGTTGAAGATAAAAGTTCAGTACACGATAGGCTGTATACGAAAACAATACTGAGACGGTGAGTATCAGTGAAACCGACGTACGTACAATTGAAACCTATGGGGCGATAATGAAATACTGTCATTTGCAAGATTATCACATTTTTGGTTTTGGTTTTTGCACTTTCACAGACAATTTTTTATGGTCGTCATCAAAAATGTCACTCAGTTTAATCTCTGTTTGGAAATAAGTTCTGTCCCACTTGTAACTTTGGAAAACTGTCAAGTTTTTAAAGACCCTAAAATCATTAGAAATGACTTCACAGGAAGTGATGTATACCAGCAGATGTATACGTGACACATAAGGTGTTTGCTAAAGATTATTTATTTGGATTATGATAAGAATACAATTACTGATGTTGAGACTTAATGTTTACTTTTAAAGCAAATTGGTGTTTCAAGCAATGCAGTTTACACATTTAACCGAAAAACATGCGAAAGATTCACTCAGAAGACACTCCGGTGGCTTTATGTCATTCAGGTTATAACATGTAAATAAAGTAATATACAAGGTTCTCCAATGGCACACATGAACAACGCCTTATTTTTTGTTAAGCTGAAATATAGACATGAATATGAGCTGTACTGAACTGTATGGCAGATTTTCCTTTTGATTTAGATGTTTCTTGTTTGTTGCAATCTTGTGAAGGACATGCACGGGGCTTTTATAAGAGGACTTGTTTGTTTAAAAATGAAAATGTACCCACATGAATGGCAGAGAGCATAACAGTGGCTGCTGCTCAACGGCAAGTTGACTCGGAACGATTTGCCTTTGAAATGAGATGTTTTGTAAATGTATGTCTTCCCCATTCATGGATTACTAAGAAAGAAAATCTGTTAATTCAAATGTTTTGTTTTCTAATGTTTTCCACTGACGGTTTTAAATTTTCGAGAGGTGGATTGAAAAATATTTTTTGGTGATTTTTCTCATTTGGTAACATCTCACGTTGAGAATGATTGGCCTGTTTTTCAGTGGCATATTGCATGGGGATGGAATTGTGTATTGGGAACATCCATGTTGCTGTTTTGTAAATAATTTTATTAAATACGTTATTTAATTAAAAAAATCTGTTTCATTTGACATGGTTTACTGTTTAAAGAGATATTTTGAATAAGATTAGTCTATATGTACGTAATATATACTAAATAGAGTTGGGATGTATGAGGAGTATTTGTGAAGGCTCTGCTGTAGTCTAGTTTTAAAAGTTAAAAGGCAGATATATCAGACAGGTGGATTAATGATGGTCATCGGCTGATATTTTCCTTTTTTAAGATTGGCCAGTAACAGGGGAAGTTACACATTTGGTTTGTGATTTACACATGTGATTTACACAATACACAAATGTTAGCCTTAAGATGAATAACAAGTTTTTACCATACTGTTTTTAAAACGGAGTAAGGTAAGTGTCACTTCCTTAACAGAATGTCACATCCATAACTGTCCATATTCTTCATAAATGGGCACATGGAAATTTAGAACTGTTCTATGAAGAGTCACACATTAACTTAAAATAACTATGTCATTTATACTAAAAATGTAGTACTGTTGGCTTAAATTAACAAGTGTTTGACTGGTCAACTCAACATTGTTGAGTAAAATGCAAAACCCTATAATATTGGACCTATTGTTGAGTTTACTTAATATAAACCAGTTAATTCAACACGACTGGTTGAGGGGGATTTTCAGTTCCAAGCATTCTTTGCATAAGACTGCATTTAGGCAGTAAATTTCGACATTTAGTGTTTTTTCAGTAAAGATAGACTTGTTTGTGCTTAATGTTCATTTATCTTTGAGGTTTAAAAGAGTTTGTTGTATTTTTGAGTTTTAGAAAAGTGGTACATGTGCACTAACTGTGAGAGATTAAAGCACACATTTGATGTCTATTGCATCATTCAATGAGCATTAACTGTACTAGTGCAGTCTCAGTATTGAGATACCTCTCATCAGATTTGCTCATTGTGTTTTGATTTCCGTGCAGTAAGTCTATATATATTTATATATGTCAACAAAAATGACTTATTATTATTGCTACAATCTGAATGGTTTGGATTTACTCTAAACAGTTTTGTCAACTTTGCTTAAATGTCTTTTGTTCATACATCCAAATTGTTAATTGTAGAAACTACTCATCATACACTGATCAAAATTATAAACGCAACACTTTTGTTTTTGCCACTTCACAGGTGTGGCATTTCAAGACACTGATAAGTCAGCATGAGTATTGCACAGGTGTGCCTTAGGCTGGCCACAATAAAAGGTCACTCTAAAATGTTCTGTTTTATCACACAGCACAATGCCAGAGATGTCGCAACTTTTGAGGGAGCGTGCAATTGGCATGCTGACTACAGGAATTTCCACCAGAGCTGTTGCCCGTGAATTAATTGTTCATTTCTCTACCATAAGCCCTCTCCAAAGACATTTCAGAGAATTTGGCAGTACATCCAACCGGCCTCACAACCGCAGACCACGTGTAACCACACCAGCCCAGGACCTCCACATTGTGTATTTGCGTGGAACCACTTGACACTACTTTTTCATGTAAATACAACATACATTTTTTGAGTGCATGTGTTGGATATTATTGTTTCTGGTTTGTACATTTTAATTCCTATTAAGTATATTGTCTCTCAAAAGCGGTGACGTTTTTTTGACACATCCATAACCCATTAATTTTTCTTTCTTTTGAAATAGAAAACATGCATAGACTGATATTTTTTGATGTCAGCACTCAACGGGAGTTTAGTTAAGTTTAAACAGATGATTGTATACTGGTAATAATGCATTCTTCAAGAATTTCAAGTTTTGACTTAAGATGTCGCATCCAAAACTCTGGAATTGCCCATTTTTTATTCTTTTTTTTTTAAGTTTATTCACAGCCAGTGCCAGTTTGCTCTATAGACTATAAAAAAACAACATTTTTTTATTTAATTTTTGTTTAATTTAACATGACACCAAAGTTTTTAAACACCAAGTACTCGGAAGCAACACACAACAGGAAATAAACAAGAAGCCCTTTGGGCGATATGCAAAAGATTCTTCACTAGAAGACAGAATATCATACGAGTAAATGTTGCCAAAGATACAACGTTAATGCAAATTTGAGAAAATAATCTCATTAGGATAGCAGAATCACCAGATTGTCTTTTATGAAAACAAAAAAAGATTCCCGTTAAATGCCCCATGGAAATTCCTGCTGGAAGTTCTCTACTTTTCGATTATGTTAGGAGTGCAACATACATTTTTAGGTACAACCATGTCTAAAAAAGCATTGTCAGTTGACAGGTTTTATGGTGGTCATATGTCCATGGAAGGCGGACCCAAAGAATTAATCAGTTCATAAAGGCTGTTGTGGGAGATCTGCAGGCTGACGTTATCGTTTTGAAGAGACGACGCTCCGTCTAGCTGAGCTCTGGCGTGAAGTTCGCGGCATATCAGCGGCACAACCTGCGTGAGTCAAAAAGATAAAGCTAGTACACAGCACAAGACCAAAGCAATTCGACGCATTTAGTGAATGTGCATTTTGTGATATTTACTTTGACCACGATAAGTTTCTTCTGCAATGGCTTTCCGTCCGGAAGTTTCTCCCCAAAGCACAGGTAGATGGTGTAATCCGGCGACCCCCTTCTGTTCCCTTTGAATTCCCTAAGATCTGAAACAAATATCAAATTTCAAACCACATTTATCCAATGCAAATGAGAGAACCACAGCAGCATCATGTATATTTCATACCGCTGATGTACTTTTCGAAGCTGAACAATTGCTCTCTGATGTTCTGACGCAGTTTTTGGGGTTCTGGGTTTTGGATCTCAGAGGGGTCGCTGGTGCAGACGAAGACGTTGCACATGTCCTGACGGAAGCCGTAAATGCCATACTGGTTGACTTCCAGAAGCAGGCCTCTCTGAATGCTGTCAAGTAACCGTTGAGTGTAATAGATCTGTTTGTGGTCGATGAGTTTCTCGATGGACGGGAAGGGTATGGGATGTCCTCTCACCTCGGAGGGATTGCACTGGTAGTGAAACTGTACAAGATGTGAATCCAGGACAGTTTTAGAGACCTCGGTTTTTCTGTAGTTAATTGTGATCTCCAGGTTGCAGAAAGATGGAAGGTTATGTTGATATGCTAAAGAGAACAGATGTTAGCGTTACAGTGTGGGTCAACTGATGATTTTTATAGCAGCTGTTATGAGAAAACCAGCTTGCGGGGTTACCTGTAGTGTATGGTGGTTGAACTGGAAGAGGCGTGTTGTTCTGTAAGAACTGCGCACCTGAGACAGGGTAGCCATTTTGGGGACTCGGTAAGGTATCCAATATTTGGGGCACTGTGAGATGAGAAGGATTATGTTAATCTAGTTTTCCCAATTTGGAAACCAACACTGCATTATTCTCACTACGTTCTTGTAGTAAATGAGAGTGGTAGCATCTGCTCCGCCTGTATTTAAAATTTCGCACTACATTGTGTTTTAGCATTAATGCAAACAAAATGAACAGATCAGTAACATTAACAATGTACTGGCATTTTCCGCTATATTTTGTTACAATATATATATTTGAGTAAAGGTATTGCCTTAGCAAACATCTCTATTGAGTTAGTATTTTACCTGGATCTTGTTGATTTATGCACATAGTTTCCATCGGATTGTACAAGTCCTGCTGTATGAGACATACAACAATATGATATTTAAACCTTATAATTGAATTAGCACTGTATATACATTAAACACATTTTTATTTATATAAAACTAAGCTTAACGTTCGGCAAAGATTCCTGGTTTTTGTATGTATTAGGGATGTCACAATTTCAGATTTGACTACACAAGTATCATGACCAAAGGATTTCACAACAACAATGTCGTCAAAATATTTATTGACATTTCTTTTTTACAATTTTATTATTTTCGTTTACTCATTTAAACAATGAATCACAGTCAAAATACGAGTGTATTGGCTCGTAATGAAAAATGATTGCAAATAGGTGATGAGTTATTACGATATTTTCATATTTGGGGTTTTGACGCACACTGTAAAAAAATATAGCAAAATAAACTTTTTTTCATGTAAAATGTCATGTTTTCACCATGATTTTCTTTTAAATTTGCAGGCATTTTTCTGTAAATTGACATTTTTTTTTACCGTTCTTCAAAATGTAAAAAAACTGTAAAATTTTGTTAAATTACAGTTTCTTTATTATACGTTGTAATAAAAATAACAGTATAATTCTGTAAATGTACTGTAAAAACCGTAATATTATTTTACAAACAACTTGAAAATGTACTGTTTATTTTGAAAATATAAGTATATTATATTTAACATTGCAATATCAATAATCACGGATTTAATATCACAGTTTTTGCCGATACTGGTATATTTTGATACTCCTAGTAGGTGTGCAGTAAATCATAAATTTGGAAATTACCTCCATGTTCTGAGACGTTTGATCAGCGTAGATCTGAGGAATAAATATCGGGTTTTGAATCGGCTCTGCATTCTGAGTCCCTTGAAATAAACACATCGAATTGATTTTCATACATCCTGCTCATTTATTTCAAGTGTAAGTATGCAAGCTTATACAAAAACACATTTCCGTAGTGAATTAGTTGAACTTACCTTGTGGACTGATGATGCAATAGACTTTGTGTGGTTTATCCTGGTCTTTGGAGTTGTCCGCTATTTTCTTAAACATTTTCTGGCCTTCGAGCGCACAACGGAAATTAGTCTTCCATTTTGCTTTGTTGGCAGGGTTCTCTTTGATTTTTCCGCTAACTATAGCCCATTCCTATAACAGAGCGATAGACATTGATAACACAACCATATACCGTATAACCAGTTTTTAAAATGTTGTCAAATGTCTGAAAGTACACTTTTCTTAAGAACAGAAGTTTTCGCAACACAACCTTTGGCAAAATGTAAAAAATACTCATTTTTGTTTTATTTGTATGAATTCATGTGATCTCATCCGTATGTTTTTGTACAGTCTGCTTTCAC
Organism: Triplophysa dalaica; assembly: GCF_015846415.1. Taxonomy (NCBI): domain Eukaryota; kingdom Metazoa; phylum Chordata; class Actinopteri; order Cypriniformes; family Nemacheilidae; genus Triplophysa; species Triplophysa dalaica. The sequence goes on along the minus strand of NC_079565.1, from coordinate 11,518,898 downwards.
CACATTGACCATTTTGTTTAGGGGTGGATCTTCATGCTTGCTTTTTTAAGAACCGTATGTTTTTGAATGATTTACACTGTGTAGATTTATTTGAAATAGCCATATCATAAATTTTGAGGTTACATTTTCCTGTGAGATCGGTTCATTGATTCATAGAGGTAAAAGTGTGGATTTTTCCCATTTAAATGACCATACAAATATCATGGTTATTATGGACTTACTATACTTACTATACTGATATGATATATACATAGCTTTCATGTGGCTCAGTGGCGACGTATTGCATAGTCAGAAACAATTGAATAATATAATGCGATGTAAGTTGCTATGGATAAAAGCGTCTAGCAAATGTGTATATGTAAATAATTTACGATAACAGTGCTTTTACTACAAATAAAACCAACCCATACTAGGCCTATATAGATAAAAACAGTAGTTTTGGTGGAGTACTGAATGTCAGGAGCGGGACCCCCTTAAAAGAGAACTAATGAGCTGAAACAGCACCATTATAGCAAGTACGCAAATTGACAAAATTTCACAGAGTTGTATATTTTGTTCATTCGCGTACTTGCTATAACGTCTGCTAGTGTTTTTTAGATATTTGAATACAAAATCGTACATATTGCGCCTTTAATCAATAAGGCCAGTGTTTGATGTACAGCCCATTGTTTTGTAACTGTTCGGACGCTGTGTTAAGTGTCACCAAAATACAGACTCCATCAATGCAGAAGTGAAACCTCGCGACTGTGACAAAATAAGTTACCTTGAATATTTTCACATCCTCGTCTTCGAGGTTTCTGCGTGCGTTGTGTTTCCATGGGATCCTGAATGTGTCAGGGGACATCATGTATAACCCCTCATACTGTCTGCTTTCCACCTGCTGTATAAGCCACGGGCCAAACTGAGGTTTAGCAACCGTGCTGCTGTCAAAATCAGAAGATCAAAATCATCTCATTGTCACACACTTATTTGTATACCTTTCAAACATGTAAGAATAAAAGCATTTTTGTAAGCTTCTAGGTTACAGTATTCTAGGCTTATATTTTGTATGGATGGATGTGTCCCACAATTCATATGTCTATTGTATTCTGTACTAAGCAGTGTTGGGTAAGTTACTCTGAAAAAGTAATGAATTACTAGTTACTCATTACATATTCAATAGTGTAATTAGATTACTGTACAAATTACTCCCTCCAAAAAGTATTGTTACTCATTACTAATTACTTTCTATATCCTACATCAACCTTGATTAGTTAAGTGATTCAAGGATAGACATGAAACGGCTTATTTAAATCATTCAAATTAATAATATTATTAACTGACCAAAGTATTACAAATGTGAGCACAGATTTTAAAGTAAGACTTTGAATTTTGATGTCAATTACACTATTGCACACACATACATTTCACAAAGTATTTAGTTTAATGACATCAAAAGTAACTGTAATTAAATTACAGAAAACATATGAGTAATCCCTTACTTTACTTTTTCAAGGGAAAAGTAACTAATTACTTATTAACTAGTTACACCCAACACTGGTACTAAGTATGTGGAATAAATACATACTGTGCAATCAATACATAAATAAATAAGCTACAAACACGACTATGAATGCAAAGGCAGTTTTTCTACAATTTGTGACAATTTCAAACAAGTTGACTAAACTTGTCAAAATAATAACTAAACTTATTAAATCAGATGTATTGCTTTATTAATTTCTCAAAGTGATCTGCTCGCTCAGGCGTTGAAGTCCAAGTCACCGGTATTTACAGCGATTATACGATACAAGCATAGCAGCTTTCCAGAAAGTCCATTAAAAATAGAATTGAAAGCGTCGCTCTCTCGGTTAAAACTCGTATGTTATGACCACGGTGCGTTTACACAGGAAGCGTTCTTACATCGCGTCCGCGTTCATTTTAAATGCAAGCTCTTGTATTGCCGGAATCTCATCCGAGTCAAGACGCAATGAGCGTCGCGTGTCAAGTTCAAACGCGCGTCGAGACATCTACGCGTTCCGCTTCTTAACGCAAAACCGCGTACTGTGATTACGCACCGTTCGTATTTAAAAGCATCACTGCAATCTTACCTCCACTGTGTCGTCATGTCTATAGGTCCCTATCAGAGTTCCACTCAAATTTGTTTGACGTAGGTTGGTCTTTCCCTTGTGTTTTTATACTCAAGAGCTGTCACGCGGGACATCCCAAAGCTCAAGGAGGAGTCTTTCTCTTATCAATGAAAGTGCAAGAATAACGTTACGTTGTTATTTCCGGAGTGGGAAAAGATTTGCTGATGAAAGTTTCTGGTGAGAAATACCGTGATATGACTTTCAAAACACATCTGCCTTCCGGTTACACCAGTTTTTCAGATTTGTTTTATTTCAGCTAAAATGAAACTACCCATTAAAGCCGACTCGTGCAGAATAGTTGCATAGCCAAAGCTACTTTAACATGCTCACACATCAGTTAATTGTTAGATCTGATTATTTTATTGTACATGACATTTACAAATGTTTATTTTGCTTTTAATATTTATGTACTTCGTGGACCCACGGAATTGGAGGCTTGTTTTATAGTGTGAACATTTTACGCAAATTGAGCATTTGAATGAGCACAACGCTGAAATTGCAACTAGCAAGGACTCAAGTTGTGATTGTAAAGCCTTAACAAACAATCAGTTAATACGAAAGATACGTTACAGGTACAAAGTGCACAGATTAAGGCCACAGGCTCTTCTCTGTTGACATCTTGCATAATGGGAAAGTCGCACGTAGGTACACAATGGTGTGGAATTCCTCTATTAACACCCAGTTATTACAGTGACGAAACCCATTTCCGAGCCATGAGGTCATTGTAATTTGCATGTAAATATAGGTTGGGCCTTGTTTCATAAAACCTATATCTGTAATGTTTTTGTATTGTAATATTAATCTGATTTTCAAATATCATATCCGGTCCAATACTGAGCAATGCAGCGTTTCATTTTTACCTAATAAGTTGCAAATACAAAAAATGATAAAGTTCTGACAAGGAAGAAAATACTGTAGACAATGTTTTGATGTACAGTATCAAGGTCAATTGTGGTCATGAAAGACCACACCACTTACATGAGGATTTCAATAATATTTTTATATAAGTTGTGTCATTACGACGATACAAAATATTTGTCACATTTGTTTATCATGACTTTCTGTACGAGAGGAGCTGATATCATAAAAAGAAATATTGCAGATTCACAGCCATTTCACTTGAACCTCAATGTGTTTGTGTGTGTGTGTGTGTATTTATCAGTGGAATAAGGAAATGAATCTGTCTGTAATGGGTGCACTTCTTCATACAGACTCTTTGGAAGAGCGTTCATCCCGCGTGATGATGTTGAACCAATTTAGCTGCTCCTCACTTAACTTAACCAAACGTGTTTTCACATCCCTTTTCTGACTATTTCATGAAAAATAGAGGGAAAGTTTTGGTGGTTGTGGCGAAATAAGAGAAATAAAAACCTATTTGTTCCACCTTTGAGCCCTGGTGGAATAAGAGAAGTGGATGACCCAGACAGCACAGGTACATCTGTAAGATGTCTGCTAAATATCTGGAGATCTGGAAAACATCTGCTGTGTAGAATCATCTTCTGAACATCTTAGAAAGAGCTGTTGTACATCCATTTCAAGTCATGCACATCCTTCATCTTCTAAAGGTCCATCTGACAGTCTAAGAGACCTATTGCAGATGAGCAAACTAAATTGCCAGATGTCTTGCAGATGAAATTGCAGACTTAAGATGGATGTCTGCCTGATTTACGTGTGCTTCAGGGAAGAGAAATACAATTTCTGTTCCCGGCGCTTCTGAACATCTCTTTCTTCTCAGTTTTATACATAATGTTTAGTAGTTATATATATGTCTGAAGACAATGGTTGATTGATTCTAGTACAATGGACTGTTTTAACTTGTCCTTTACTGCCCTCTTGCGACAATAGACATTAACGACTAATAAAATGAATCGCTTAAAAGGAGAAGGGGGAGTCTGCAGACCTGGAGCATGCAGTTTTACGCCCCAGGCAGTTTTACGCCCATGCAGTTTTAGGACCCTGTTGTTCCTTATTTCTCCAGTAGGGGGTCGCTGTTCATTATGAACCACCAGCACAGACCTAACAGATAACTTCGTCGTCTATCACGAGTTAGAGGTATGGTAAATAATCCTTTTTGTTACTGAGAAATGGCCCAACATGCATATTTTTTATTGTTATGAATCAATTTAAACATCTTAAAAAAAAATTTTTGTATATATATATAATATAGATATGTGTGTGTATAATTTAAACTCAAAGACAATACAATAAATACTTATTGGTGACCAGGTCAATTTTGTGTCTGGATCAACCTTAGCTAACCACGTGTATGCCAACTCGATATCTCTTACTCTTACTCTTACTCATTTTCATATTTATTTTCTTTATAATTTATTCTCATTTTGTCTCTGTAGTCAACGCGAGATGGCCTTTCCTGGTAAGATATTCTTCTGACCCTGTTAACTTGCATTATATATTATATATAAACCATTTCAGTTTAGCTGCACACGTATTCAAGTTTTTTATAAAAAAAAATCAACAACTGAGCACCAACAACCAAAAACATGTTCAAACTCAAATTGAAAACATAAGTCCCATATGGATCTTGATTTGAGTTGTTAAAGAGATGATCCAATAATCTATCGTACATACAATATACCTCTTTGATATTTTCCATTGAATATTTTAACTTAATGATATGGATTCAAATGTATGTGCACCTAATGTGGGTTTTATCTTGTTTTCTTAATAGTAGTTGTTGGCTGGCTAATTAGGCCTATTATGTTGTGTTATTATTGATCTCATTTGTAATAATACTTGGAAATAATTCAAAAAAATATTAAATGATCATACTGTCTTGTTATTTCAAAATGTTTTAGAAAAATAAACCTCTATAAACCTGTATGATTCATACAGCAGAGGCATAAAACTGCATACTCCATATACTGGAGAAATAAGGAACAGCGGGGGCGTAAAACTGCCTGGGGCGCAAAACTGCATGCTCCAGGTCTGCAGACTCCCCATATTGCTTAAAAGGGGAATTTGGCGTTTTTAAGCATTAAAAGGAAGATTTAACTTTATGAATGTTTTACTACTGTTTAGTTGAAGTAATATGTGCATTATAGGCCTATATTCAAGTGATCATATACCCATCCCCTGCTTTATTTAAACGTTAGTAAATATTGTTTTAAATTATTTGAAATGTTTAAGTTTACAAAACGTGTATTATTAAATTGTACTGAGCGTCTATAAAACATATTTAAATATGGAATTAAGGCAACAATAGCGTTAGTATGACGCTTTTAAACCTGATGTCAATGTCAGCACTGTAAAGAAAAGTACTGGGAGAAAATTACCAGTACAATTTCCTTTATTTTACGGACAACTCCGTACATGCTAAAATGTAATTTAATGAAGTGCAAAATTTGAAATACAGGTAAAACAACTGTAAAAAAATGAATACGAAATTTTTTTTCATATGAATACAGTATATTTACGGATTTTTTTAAGAGTGAGCGTGTATAATGTATTATCGTGTTTTAACATTATTATTGGATTAATGACCAGGAAAACAGATATACGTACAAATAATAAATATACAAATATAATGCCACTATTGACCACCAGAGGGAACTAGATCGCCGCGGACGCCTCCGATGCACTTGTTACCACTTGTGCCAAAACTACTGTGTGGTTGAAGTTTGACTGTAGGGCAAGCCACAGCATTCTGAACCCGTGGGGTCTTTTTGAGGGATCCTGTAGTGTGACTGTGGTTTATGTTAGTTCTCAGGCGTCATTCAAGAATCAATTTACTATCCTACCATTTTATTTCACCTAGATATTTGCTTATATACTTCATTACCTTTGCATAATATATGTAAATATTATCCATAATATATATATATATATATATAGGCATAATATTCACATGGTACTTCTAGCTGCTTTGAAGAAAGAATAAATAAATACAAATAAAATATTTATATTTATAAGCAATTTCAAAAAAGAAAAAAAGATAATTGATCCTGGACTTATGTACCCTTAAGCATAAATGTGGATGATTGCAGTATAAATATCAGATATTTTTATTGTAAAACATAGTGTTAACATGGTATGCTTTGGTCTTTTTTGTCAAAGGACGTACACTGGATTTAGCAGAGCAAAAAGAGAAGGCTGTGGAAAGATAAATAGAACCTAAACTGAACCCTTGCAAAGATTCATTCAAAGGCATCCGAGCCTTTTATTCCTCACATTTTTGTGTGCAGGTTTAAAAGCGTAAGAAACCACCAATAGGCTTTCAGTCTGGACACATTGGGATGCAAATGAGCGCACAAGCGCGTGCTGGCGCGGTGAAAGCGTCCGATTGTTTATTGAGCCCGCGTAGCCACGCGCCCGGCTCGCGGAGCATCACCCCGCGAGGGCGGAGTCTCGCGCAAGAAGCGTGCGTCTTCAAAGGGGGTGGGGTGTCGTACGCGTGTTGAAAAAGCCGAGGGCTGCCAAAGTTTTCATCAGACCGACCACCGATACGAACAAGACTCGGACCACGCGAAGGGCACGAGAGCGTTGTCAGTTTACTCGTTGCGTGACAGTGGAGTTGTGCAAGTCACGCACCTTTCCGAAAGGTCTACCAAGTAGATGGATACCGCAACGCAGCTGACGCAAGGTGCGTGCACCTTCGGAGACGCGGACCGGTGCGCGTCGATCACCCTTCAAGAGTGCGCGTTCGCGAGCGCAGACGCGAGTCAAACCAAGCTGAAGGTGCTGAAAAGACAGCGCTCCAGCTCGCCGGAGCTTTTACGCTGCAAACGGAGACTCACGTTCAACGGGCTGGGATACACCATCCCGCAACAGCAGCCCGTGGCGGTTGCGCGACGCAACGAGCGCGAGAGAAACCGCGTCAAACAGGTCAACATGGGCTTCCAGACGCTGCGCCAGCACGTCCCCAACGGCGCGGCCAATAAGAAGATGAGCAAAGTGGAGACGCTCAGGTCGGCGGTGGAGTACATCCGTGCGTTACAGCAGCTGCTGGACGAGCACGACGCGATCTCGGCCGCGTTTCAGTGCGGCGTTCCGTCGCCGACGGTCTCCAAAGCATACTCCGCCGACCCAGAATCACCTCACTCCTCTTACTCCTCGGATGATGGGAGCTACGAGCACCTGAGCTCCGAAGATCAAGAGCTACTGAACTTCACCACTTGGTTTGATCGGTACTGATCCGAGATCAGAGAAGCCAACTTTCCTTGGGACCACTAGGTGCTTGATTTAGAGCTTGGACTCTTCTTTACTGACTATACAAATGCTGCTTCGTTGACTCGGTGGGCAGCAGTTTTGGGTGCTTTGGCTTAGCGCTTAAAGATCTGGACTGTGGTTGTAGGTTCGAATCCCAGGGGGCTCGATGAGAGTCCCTACCTTAAAATATTTGACTTTGAATGAAAGTGTCTGCCAAATGAACACATGTAGATCAGAGTCTTGTCCGGAATCAAGCCAGTTCAAGGATTTTTTTGTCATAACTGCTGGATGGACTCAATTTCATAAGTGCAATTTCGGGCATTGCGTGGCCGTCGCTTGATGTCCCTTACATGAAACAAACTTCCCCGTGAATGTCAAGCTAAACGGAATATTGATTTTTGTACCTGCAACCAACGGTCTGGTCTGCCTGAAGACCGATGTTGAAATGTGTATTATAACGTTTTGTATTATGAAAGATGAAGATATATTTTTGTAAACCGAGCGCAAAAAAGTCTGCCTCTTTGTGACAATGAACGCAGTTAGTTTATTGTAACAGTGTCCGTTTAGAAAAAGTTGTAACGCTGGAGAACCTCTGATCTGTGGATCTGTATTTATCAAAATTATATTGTTTAGTTCTTCCTGTGAAACTACAGATGCACTTGTTTGTTTTTAGTCGTGTATATAAATGATTTTAACAAATATATTTTGTGGAAAAAAATGTTTTTTATAAATAAATTTGCTCTATTTATACACACACACACACACGAGTGTTTCTGCGTGCTTTTAAAGAGAACTTGTTTTTCAGTGCTGAGTCCAGACTAGTTTTAAGACATTCCCTGCTTGACAGGTGATAAAACAATCCTGTTGCTTTATTATCATCACAAACTCTCTTTTTGTCTCTTTACAAAGAACTTCAAAACACGTGGGCCACCTTCTATTAAAGCAGTATAAGCACAGGGTCAATTTGTGATGACAAAGATGGGTCAAAATTCGTATTATCCACCGGCGATCAGTCTAAATGAAGCCGTTTTTATTGTCGCCGTGTAACCCCAACTGTGTTTTTCAGGCCTGTCAAAACGCAATCAAAGAGGCCCTCTCCCTATTGTGCCACCTTTTGTTGGGGCTTTTATGGGATGCATTATGAGTCTGCCTATTGATAATAATTAAAATAATGACTTCAATTTCACCTGCAGGCTTTTGCATTTCAAATGGAGACAATAAAAACACCGGGACCCCTTTAATGATCATTTAGCTGTGGGGGTATAATGTGGAGCTTTGCACCGAAGCCCACGCGTAAAAACTTCAGGAGTCGTTTTACGCAAGCGCTCGTAAAAGACCAGATAAAGATGAAGTGTTTGCGCAAGGTTAAGGTGGTCCTCTTCGAAAGGATAGGTCCCCTATCCAACTCAAAGCCCCCTCGGCCACCATTAAGAGTTTTTTTTAAGCAGGTGTGAGCCACGTGCCTGTGTTTGTGATGGGCAGCTGCTCCACCCCATCGGCTCGCTGATGAACTCTCTCGGCTGGAGTTTCTGAAAATGAGCGGGTGATTTATGACGCCAATTATTCATCTCTTTATGGATTCTGCGATATCTTTTAGAGCCCTGAAAGAGAAAAATACACTCAGCATAAATCACCTACTGGTGGGCTATTGTCGAACGTCTGGAATATAGTTTGTCTTCATTGACCTTCTTGGGGCCCGAAATAATGTCACGGTGGTTAGAGCTGGGCTACATCAATTTATAAGATAATAGATATTGTGAGAAGCGTGACTTGTTTGAAATCTCAAGTGCTAGATATTGTAGACATGGGGAACTTGGATTAACATGACCCCCTAAAACAGAAAAATGACTGATGAAGCATCTGTATTATTATCTCTGGACATCAATGAGATGAAATGGAAACTTTTGCTTAAGTCTCCTCTGCGTCTCAGAAAAAGAGGCAGGAATCTTAGAAAAGTCTCCATTAGAGTTTCAGAAAAGATCTCAATGTGTCAAACGGAGCTGCAAATTCAAGTTTTTTAAAAAGTCAATATTATGCTCTCAGTATGAACTCGAAAATTTCTCATCAAATTTACTCAAATAAAGATTATTTCCCCTGTACAGTCTACATTAATTTTACAGCTCCATACACTTCAAGTATTTTAACAGTCTCAATTGTTTCTTTTTTTTATTTCTCCTATAGACGGTTTTATCTCACACACACACCTTGCTCAAAGTTAACTTCCGGGTCCAGTTGCATCATTTTAGCCGCTAAATTAAGACTGCGTCTTAACAACTAGTCTCACAGACTAGCAATTGGTTAGGACTAATCAGTCTTACTTTTCATATATCAATAAACCCAATCTACCTTTTTATTTAACTGATTTAAAGAAGTTATTACCAGTCATGAAGAAAAAATGAGATGACTAATTACTACATTTACATTTAGTCATTTGGCAGACGCTTTTATCCAAAGCGACTTACAGTGCACTTATTACAGGGACAATCCCCCTGGAGCAACATGGAGTAAAGTGTCTTGCTCAAGGACACACTGGTGGTGGCTGCTGGGATCGAACCAGCAACCTTTGATTTACCAGTTCAGTGGTTTAACCCACTAGACCAACCATATCCATACTAAGACTAGTCTAAGCAGTTTCTGCAACCGGAACCCGGTCTGTGTTTGTTAATCAGTCTGGCTAGTGCTTATAATATAACTATTAATATTTTATTTATATTAATATGAACTTTAATCAATATTTTATTGTATATTAATTGTATTAATTAAACAATTGGTTGAATTGTATTCGATGTTAATTATAGTAAATATAATTTTTTTTAATGGGTTTCGTAACTTTGTCGCATTTAAGTCTAGCCAAGTAACAGTTATTCTACTGGTAACCCAAAATGATATGTTTAACTTGCTAGCTAATGTAATTTACTTGATATTTCCTTTGTTTGGTTATAGAAATAATCTACAGTGACTCGATTCTTTGTAAATGTGTACTGGAAGCTACATTTGGGTAGTGACATGTGTTGATTGGAATCTGTCTGTAAGCAATTTTAGGAGAAACATCTGAGACTTCACAACTGAGAACTCCGTCAAAACAAAACAATAAAATGATGCACTTCATGTCATCGGTCACTGAAGTAATCTTAAAGTGAACATTTCTCTCAGAAACGATCATTAACTTTATGAAATGAATCAATCAATAATTAAACGTATCATTCAAACGGACAAATTGATTACTTTTTTATGTTTTTTTATGTAATATTGAAAAAGATTACAAAACATGATTAAACTGAATACATTTTACAATAATAAATAGCTGTGCATTATTAGTACATTGATTTAAGGACCAATCAGGGAGTGATGCTTTGAGCCTCACCCTAAACCACCTGAGGGGTGGAGCCCAAAAAGCTAAGGAGGCTACAAAAAACATGCAGAGGATACAAAAATAGATACATTTTAAGGTGGAAAATTCAGTCCAGAACAATGAATTAAAAAATTGGCCATAAAAACAGATTGTCCAAACCACACTTTTGTTTTGACCATTTGTCAATATTACGCAACAGTTGGGATGTAAACAAGCTGATGTAAATATTTATTAAGCACATTTTGAGCACATTTGCCTACGACTGGATGCATATTAGGATGCATCATTTTTAAATAACTTATAAAGCTGCACACAGATCCCTCTCTCTGTCAGAAAAGAATCTTTATTCTCACATACATCAGGGGCTCAAACCTGCCATTCCACTTACAGAAAAAGCTCTGACAAGCCTCAGGACAGCTATAAATTCTTAGAAAAAAATCTCAGAAGTCGGCGGAGGGGGATAAAACTTGCTTTTCACTCAGAAATAAAAAAAGAGTTTGAAAATGCAGAGCTGTACACATTTCACTGACAGCACTAAGCTGTCTAAACTTCAGACGACCTAACCTGGGGGCGGGGGGACGGGGGGTGGCCGGGTTGCTGTCATTTGCATGGACCATTGTGCTGCACAAGTTTGGCTTCTCTTTTTTTCTGATGAGAGCCTTTTGGCCATTTACTTCCACCCTGGCTGGCTGTTTGGAGCTCTGAATGGCCTTCACTCCAGGGCCACACAAAGAAGCCTTTGTGCCACGGCCGCACCATATTCATCATGTAATGCCTGGAAGACAAATCTGATTGGACGCTCTTGTCACTTTGATGTGCGTTCGGTGGGCGAACGCTTTGGCGTATTTCACTTTCCGTACCACTCTCATTCTGGGGCTGATATAGATTTTTGGAGCGGGTGCTGTTGCCGAGTCTGTGTTGAGGAAGCAATTTAATGTCCAAAAACAACAATCTTACATACAAACAGGTTGACTTGATTGATGTCACTTTGGCCCAACCAAAACCAAGATTTAAGCAGGGACAATGTGCAGAGTGTCGACTCAATACAGACTTTTAATCCTGCCACACACTTCTCGGACCCTTTTCTTTCACTTTTTGGTGGTCTTTCCTACTTTTCAACTTTCTGTCCAGTTTCTTCCGTCTGGCATGTCTAGTTTATATTCGTTAAAGCATAATGTTCTAGGGATCTTCATATCTATCTATTGACTGAATTGCACATTTGTTGGGTTTACTGTTCTCTCATTAGAAGCAGAAACAGGGGTCGGCATATCTGAACTGTTTGATGAAGAACTGCGTGACAAATTTAGCAGAATATCAGTAAAATGTTTTTAGATGTTATGAGAAGTACAATGACAGAAGTACCATTATACATTACAAGTAAATATTTTTACTAAATATGTGGGCAGAGCATTCTTATGCATGACAGTAGAATGCTGTGGGTGGTTGCTAGGGTGTTGCTATGAGGTGTTAGGCAAGGCATAACACATTTCATGCACAAAGGTAATTTGAAGTGTTTAACAATAAAATAGCATGATTACAGTAATATTCTAAGATCTTAAAATGCATATTTACACGTAAAAATGTATGTTAAACCTTGTGTGGTGTTCATGTTTTTGTTTCTCAGCCAATGTTTACTTTCTCTTGTACCCACAAAATGATTTGTTTCTAATTATATCTCAAGCAACATAGACAGCACATATGAAATGTGTTATTGAAATCTGTCATATATATAAGGTTGACTTGAATAAATTTGTATTTATAAAGAATAAGAAAAAGCTGAAATTAAATAAAGTGCAATAGGTGTGAATAACTTAGCTTTTATGTTGAGTTTTGTGGTTGGTTAACGTGACGCTGTGTGGTTGTTAGGGTGTTTGTGTGGTTGCTAGGGTGTGCAGAGGTCATTGTAACAAGTTGAGATTAAAACAGGCCCTATGGCTTGTGTATCTTCTCCTAAGAAAGTCATTATTTTCCCTGATTCATCTTGAAATGATTAATCTGTTAGTATGTCCAATATTAAGAGTAATGATATAAATATGCTGTATCTTAACATGGTGCACTGATGGTAAAAGTACCGTCACTTTTCTGTAACAGTATGCACAAATAGCATACTTTAATTAATCAACATATGTTTTATGTTTTATCACATGCAGTGATTTGTTGTGTAAATGTCAAAGTATTTCCAACTAAACATTATTTAAACCATAAGTCAAGCTAATTTTGCCTCTGATGATTTAAATTTCACAGGATGTACAGTATAATTCGCCAGGGACCCAATTTATTAGTGTGGTTTATAATGTCATAGATTTTTTCAATGAGTCATTTATCCACGAATAAAAGTGTGTATGTGTTTTTACTTTATTGTTTACGTTTTTTTAAACTCAAAAGAGAATTGTTGATGCATCAAAAGTTTTCCAGATGAATAAGTCTGAGCATGTCTATAGCTGCTTTTCTTTGCATTCTTTTGATGTAATGGTTTGATTGGATTTTTATGTAATGAAAAGTTTGTTCTGTTTATACATGCCGAAGCATACAGTATATGCTTTATTTACCATCACACAATTAAATCCATTCTGTAGTTAACAGAGAAAACAACAGATGAAACAAATTTTAGTTATTTGGTTATTTGGAAAGTTATTTGGAAAGTACTTTCACTGCAAAAATAAGTAAACATTTATTTCAGATTTTCCACGTATAATGTAAAAAAACAGACTATTACTGTACTGTTTAAAAAAAAATCATGTATTTTTTTAAATACGGGTAACAAAATGTAAATGACAGAATTACAGTTGATTTTTGTACTTTGGTCACAACAAACGTAAAATTAAAGAAAAACATAAAATTTACAACAAAACAGAGATTTTTTTATGCATTCTTTAATTTTACAGAGAAAAAAACTACGGAAACCGCCATAATTTATTTATAATTTTGTTTGCAGAGAATACATTTAAAAAAAGTTAAACATCATCAAAATGTGTTAAGCGGTCTGATTTGTTGAGGTAAGGTTATATTTCATAAATTTATTGAAAGTATTAAAACAAACTGGACCATATTCCTAAAATAAAATGTCTTTAATGCCCACATTGCTCTCTTCCTTTTCCATTCTTGCCTTACTTGAATAATGTCTCTGTAAATAGGATTAGCAAGAAGCATTTTGTGAAACTCTTTTCATTTGTTAGCTTGTGACCTCTCTAGTCAATTATCTTGATCTGGCCTGAGACTGGGCATACTTTACCCTGAGCCCTGAAACGCACACACACACGCACGCACAATAGTTAACTCACTAAGGAGAAATGAACGAATGGCAAGAGAAGGGAGAGAAACAGAGATACTGAGTGTAGCATTGATAAGCGTAAGAAGCAGGTTGTATTGAAGAGTTTTTTTTTCTGAGATTTTTTCTCTTTTTATGGAAGGAAGTGAAATGTCTCAAGGCTTTTGTTCAAATATGCAATTGTTGCAGAATGATGGAGTGCTCTTTTTGCGACGTGAAATGGCATTAAGCTGATTTGGGTGGAAAGAAAAGAATTAATAATACCTCCTTTACAAAGAGAGAATAACACCTGAATTAAGGAAGCTTTTATGCTTTAAGCTACTTAAAGGCCTTTTAAGGTACTGCTTAAACTGAACCTTGATATACTGTGTTCGTGCAGTTCTGTGCAGGACCCTCAAATATTTATTTCTTTATATAAAAAGAGCTCACTTCCAAAACAGTTTAGCATTCAAGTTTTAGCTTCATCAGTCTTCAGTTCAGTTTCCTTCCAAAGCTTGACGATACGTCTTCATTTAATCTTAAAGGGTATCTGTAACTTTTCTGGTTGAAATAAGACATATTGCATATTTAGCAATTGAATACATAAAACAATCTAAACTATGATCTTACCTCACCCCAATTCACAACAGTAATAATAATTGTTCATTTAAATAATTCATGATTTATCATCTGAGCTGTCAGGTACAGTTTGGCTTCAACTAACATACATAAAGTAACCTGCAATTATATGTTTCAAACAGAGATGGCGATAGAGAGGCAAGGTTTACGGATTGCAGCTTTAAACTGTTTTTTTTAGAGTAAATGTGAGTTTGCAAGGTTTCCAATACATTTAATCTATACAAAAGCCAATGACTTTCTCGTTGTTTTTAAATGATGTCATAGCGGACCGATGGAAGTCTGAGGGTTCCTTCAATTACATATAAAGAGTTTGTTTCCAAAATGAGATAATGTTATCATGTTTTTATTGTATTTTATTATGTTAGTAAGCTGTATTTTTTAGTTATCATGGCTTAACTCAAAACAAACCAACTGCAGTTTAATTTATATTAATTGGAATGCACAATAAAAAACATGATTTTATCTCATTTAGAAGTTTATATAATATTATATAAACATACCTTTACATTTAAATTTATACACAAAATAACATAGAAATGACATAAACATATACAATTGTTTTTGTTACGATGCACGTAATTCTGAACAATCCAACATGAATTGAAAGCAGGATAAGCTGTAGTTCAACTTAACCTGGTCATCCATTCACAGACAAACAAAGCAAATCATTTAATAACAAAAATTATGTTCTGTTAAATTCTTTTCCGTAGGCGCATGTGTTACTTCTTTTAAAAAAAAGTTTTTTGATTTATCACAGCCAGCATTTAACATTATTGAACATTGGTCTGTTTCCATCACACCTGATCAGCTCATCTCTCTCTCTCTCTCTCTCTCTCTCTCTCACTCGTGCTCTCTTCTCTGCACCTGTCTCTCCAATACTACGAAATCCACTTTTATTTGTTCTTGTTTGTGATCTTCACAGAGAGATTTCTCTCAACTTCTGTTTACTCTCCACTCTTACTGTATGATATTGAAAACAAATGCAATCACATCCAATCAGTTTGTCCTCTTTGTATTGGCCGAAATTTTCCTTGAAAAAATTGTGACAAAAAACTATAATTGTGCTTTATAATTATTTTAGCATTTCCCCTTTTCCCCTGTAAGCCAGAATAGTTCAGTCTCTCTGGCTGTGCATGTAAAGAGAGTCGCCTTTTTGTTCCAGCCGTGGCTCTCGGCCAAGGTCTTCAAACATACCCACTCGCCACCCTCCACAAACCAACACGAAACAACCTCCACCCCTCACCCCATCCAACTCGGACCACCCCGCTGAAAAAGTGCTTCAACTTAGGAGGTGATCATCATTTAAAAAAGCAGGTGTTTCGGCTTGTGAAGACATTTGGAAATGCGTCTTTTCACCAGTGGGCCGGTGTTGGATGAAGTAGCCATTCAGTCAGTCAATCAGCACGATTTAACAATGGCACTGTACCTCTCTCTTCAGACAGACAGACAGACAGACGGTGTGGGTCAGCCTACTTACAGGCCTCAGTATTGATCAACTGTACAAAGTATTCATCAAATATGACAGTGAGTGGCTATAGTACTGTATGCATATTAATACCTCATATTGAAAGAGTGTCCCAAGTTGAGGGTTCAAAACATTATTAACTCACCTACGTTTTGTTTTAAAGTCATATGCTTTCATAATTTTATAAAATACTCAGGGAGAAAAAAAAATACAGTCAACCCAAATCTTAATTTCGACCTCACCATTGTCAGCAACAGCATTTTAAAGGTCCAGTGTCTCATTTTTTGTAGTATCTTTTGACAGAAATGCAATATAACATATATAACTATGTTTTCAGAGGTGTATAAAGATCTTACATAATGAAGCGTTATGTTTTTATTACCTTAGAATGAGCTATTTCTATCTACATACACCAAGGGTCCCCTTACATCGAATTCAACATGTTATTTCTACAGTAGCCCTAAACGGACAAACTGCTCTACAGAGCGAGTTTCGCAAATACATTTTCTGCTTCGGCAAAGAAGCGGAAACGTGACGACATCTTAGTCCTGTGTCAGCCACCGTAGTGCTTCAAAAGGGAGGGGTGAAGTGAGCCATTGGTTGCAATTCACAACCTCCAACTAGATGCCGTTAAATTTCATATACTGTCTTTCAAGACACTTCAAAGTTATTCAGGTTATTATTTTTCATCTTTGAGGTAAAAAAGTTAACATTTTGCTAGATTGGGCTACAGAAGAAAAGTAAAATATCATTTATGTAACCTATAAAAATGTACATATGGTTATAAAGTTACATCAGACACCAGTATATTTCTGCAATTTGTGTTTTACTTTTACATTTATGCATTTGGCAGACGCTTTTATCTAAAGCAATTTACATTTCATTATCCTATACATTTTAACGTATGTGCAATCTCATGGGATTCGACCCACAACCTTGCTTTGTTAATGCAATGCTCTTACCACTGAGCTACAGGAAAGCTGTTTTACCTGGATACAGAAAATATACAAAAATTCTGTAAAATAAAAGTGCAAATTAAGTTACAGCTTTTTACAGTGTTCCTTAGATTTTTTGTTTAAATTTAGTTTTATTTATAAATGTATTAATTGCTCAATATTTTAAATTGTTTTTCATTTTTATATTTTTATTTTTCATGTTAATTTTAATATATTTCATTTTATTATTTATTTGTTTACGTTTGTATTGCTATATAAATTTAGTTAGTTTATTTTCAGCTCATATTTAAAAAAAGTTATATTTTATAAAAGTTATATTCACCCCACTTTTTGATTTGATTGAATGAACAGACATTTTTGAATAGTTTTAATTTTGGTCAAGTATAAGAACTTTGTTCAATACAATAGCTTTGTTAAAAATGCCTCGATTCACACATGCAAGCCAACAGACCAATGAAGTATCCCATGATGCTTTGCATTGTTTAGTAGAAAAAAATGTCTGAATTTTTTTAACCATATGACTCTTCTTCTGAATAACAAGCACTGCATATATGTATATATTTTTTATACACAGTAAAGTCACTGGCTGAGGCAACAAGACAGTTGCTTTCTGTTTACAATGTAGCCTGTAATGTAAAGGATTAACATACTTTTCAAATAAATCAGTTTCTTTAGACAGTTACGCAAGAAATATATTACCCCCGGGTTTTGGGGTCAGTTTGAGCTTAACAGTGTTGTCAGTATCAAGACAAATATCCCCTTATTAATCTTTATATGAGATAACATGATGTTTGTGGGCTCCCTACACATTCTATAACTTGGCATCTCTTTCCTTTGTGTAACCATTAGCCAGGCTGTCTGCTAGCAGATAACTATCTGTGGATTAGCATGTCAGTGAAAATTCCTATAGGAGCTCATTTATCTCAGGTTTGAGTAGATATTGGTGAGCTATTGTATGTCAACACTGAAGCAGGTGCTGTGCATTTTACAGCACGGTTAGCCCATCTTCAGGGGGTTTATGGGTAATAAAAGGTGAAACGCTATATTTTGCCTCATCAGTTTTGCTGTTCATTGCTCAATTCTGTGAATGTGTTGACATTATTTATTCAGCCTGTCATTCAAAACCTATATCTTGAATTTCTCTCTGAACACAAATGAAGATATTTTAAGAAATGTCTCAGTGGTTTTGTGTTCATACAATGGAAGTCAATGGGATGAAATGTTGTTTGGCCATCAACATTCTTCAAAATATCTTCTTTTGTCTTCCACACTTGAAATAAAATCATACAAGTTTAATATGATAAAAGTGAATAATGTAAGAACTTTCATTTTGGGTAAACTGTCCCTTTGGTACATAATTTTGATAGTAATTCAAAATAGTTTAGTGTATTCAGTAAACACCATGGTATCACCATTTTAACCCATAACTGTTTTAAAATAGAGCATCATGATTGTTTTATATGAAATAACTTTTACAATAACTGTGTGAGCCGATATTTACTTGCCCTCAGGTGAGGGAGCAACCATTACATTTTGGCAATGTCTGTGTTCATTCCAAATAACCTTTTTTTCAGCATCCACACCTTTCCACATCCAAGCTTCTGTCTCAGGAGGAATTCCAACCATTTAATTGTGGCTGGTGCTGAAGGACATTGTGGTGGTGTAGTTTGTTGTGAGCAGCCATTTAACAACGAGCATTACAAGTGAATATCTGTTTAACTCCAGTAACCCATCCCAGAACATCCTGATTTATTTTACCAATAATAAAATCACAGTCGTTTATGAATTCTGAGAAATGATCGATGCAATATAAAAGCAGAAGGTGAACTCCCAGTTCATTTATTTGGGCTAGATCTCCACAGGATTTGCTTCAGGATATCAGACATTATGATGATAACAATTTACCACCATATACACCATGATGTTTAGTCCAACCCCTCTGTCCGCCGGTGTTTTGATGGTCAGTCTGTCCACATTTGCACACAAGTGGCAGCTCCAAACAAAGGATGGCTAATCTCATTTGAGTTTGAGGAATGTAAGACTTGTCGCTCTCTTCTTCTAAGGTCCTATTTCAGATTCCCAATTGACAGATTTCAGAAAGTGTTGAAATGGTTACACAGCGTGAGAACGGAGGTAGGCATTTGAAAACTGTACTCAGTCAAACCCTGTCACAGCGTGAACAAGCAGCTAAGCCAACAGAGTTTGTGTTTCTTATTAATGTCAGTGTGCTGTAATGAGGTTAGTGTGATTCATCAGCTCAGACCTGGATCTGTTCTATGTGCTGTTAGACGCCTTCCCCTTTAATTAGGATCTATGAATGAAACAGTTCACATGCAAGAGGCTTACTGTATGAGGAGACATTTTTTAAATACATTTTTGTTTGATCATATATTTGATGAGTTAAAATGTCTTAATGAGGATTGTGTTAGGGGAGGGACATTCTTAATTCAGAAAGCATCTGATTGGATACTGTATATCTATTGTGTGTGTATGTATTCTGTAGTCAGTCATTCTGAAAGGGGGAGGTAAATTTTTTCTACTCAATTAATTTAAATGACTTTTTTATGTTTGAATTCGAATAAATTAATTTATTACACAATTGATGGAGATCTGCTTCCAAAGCTTCCAAACTTGTTAATATTTTAAAGCAAGATGATTATTTGAAGGTGTTAAAGGTTGTTCCAAATCTGATACATTTCTTTGTTCTGGTGAAAACAAATGAAGCTATTTGTAAGAAAGTCAGTAAGAAAAAACATCTCATTCCTCATTTACTGCCAAAGAAAGGAAAATAAATACTTTGGGAGTTAATGGGGGATTAGAGTGGTTTAGTTACAGACATACTTCCAAACATCTTCATTTGTGCTTAGCGGATCAATGAAATTGAAACAGGTTTGGAACATTCTGAGGACGAGTCAACATTGAAAGAACTTTCATTTTTATAAGGACAATTGTCATTTCAAACCTGAAACCTGTTTGACTTCCTTCCTTCCGCAGAACTCAAAAGCCCCCATTCACTTGCATTGGTTTTGTGTTCATACAAAAGATGTGAATGTGGGCTAGTTAACAACATTTTTCAAAATATCTTCTTTTGGGTTCTGAGAAAGAAAGTCATACAGGTTTAAAATGACAAGAGGGAAAGTAAATTATGTTAACAGCATTCATATTTTAATGAATCTCAAGTTCTGTCTGTATAAATTATACTTGAATTAAATTAAATTAAATAAAACATGTGTACAGTATTTGTACAGTATAATCCTCTGATGGTTAAAATTAAAATTTATTAACTTAAGATAACTTAACTCTGTTCATTGTTCTACAATTTATCATTTGAGTTTTAAGCTTTTTGTTTAAAAGCAAGATAACTAATACAGTCCTTATCATCACATATTACATTTGTCTGCACCCCCACAAACTTCCTTTAATACCTCATGCTGTTAAGTGAGGTTGGGTAAACAGAGATGATAAACTTGCGTCACACGCGTACCGGCGTGCTCCGTGCGCCACGCGTGCGCTGAGATAACACAGTGATTATTCACTTTGCGAGCGCTCCTTTATCTACTGGCCTGATTTTCGTTGAGATAAATATCTCTGTGAGTGATGGCAGATTTCGTTTGCTGTATGTCTATAACAGGTGCTCTGTTTTATGTGGATGTCCAGTGACCTGCTGATTCCTACTCGTCTGTTGGCAGTCGGCAGGTGAGCAGCTGGGTGCCGTATAATGTCTGGTGGAATTCACAAGACGAGGTTTAAGAAGTTGATGCTTTGAGAGAAATGCTGCGAGTTTTGGTCTAGATTTAATTTTAAAAGTTTTCTGAAAAGTTAACCAAACAACAAAATTACTTTCTCCACCTGCGTGAGAGGAAATAACTTTCCCATACAGCAGGTGGCAGTAGTCGGCATATTCGATATTAAGAACAGGAAACGCATACACGTCCCGCATTAACCTTGACGTATGTTTGCTTGCCAAAAAAGTGTGTTTATGACAAAATAATTATGAGGAAAAATTTATTTCCAGTACGGATCGTGTAGTGTCAAACTACAACAGTCAACAGAACGTTCAAAACTGCTGTAAATGGTTTGTTTTCGACCGGAAGTAGAAGCATTTTCGCACAAGTGTAGTACAAATCGTGTTTCCGGTACTGATCTGGAAGTTAAAGATACACAAACCGGAAACAAAGCAGAGCTTGCTTTTCGTTTCCACACCAATTACTATTTACTATTGACTTGTAAAGCTTTATAAAATATAAAGAAAATAAGTGACCCTGGATCACAAAACCAGTCTTAAGTAGCACGTGAACATTTTTAGTAAAAGCCAAAAATGAGTGTATGGGTCAAAATGATTGATTTTTCTTTTATTCCAAAAATATTTAGGATATTAAGTAAAGATCATGTTCCATGAAGATATTTAGTAAATTTCCTACCTTAAATATATAAAAAATATATGTTTGTGAGTGGATGGCCTGCAACAGCGACTCTCATTAGCAACTTCTAAGACAATTTTCTCAATATTTTGCTTTTTTCGCACTCTCAGATTCCATAGTTTTTCATGGTTGTATCTCAGTCACATATTGTCATATCCTAACAACTCATTCATCAATAGAAAGCGTTATTCTTCAGCTTTCAGATTGTGTAAAAAAACTCAATATCGAAAAATTGACCCATAAGACTGGTTTTGTTGTCCAGGATCACATATGTGAGATGAAAGTTGTTGCACAACTTAGACTTTCCTATGAGCTCTGATGCTGAAATGTCCAAAAAATGCTGACGGTACAGATGTCAAAACAATGCAGAGCATACTCCAAGAACAAAGCTGACCGAATGGCTTAAATCTTAAATCTGTGTGTCCACCAAAGACTTCTTAATTGTTTGCAATGGAAGCGTGCTTTAAAATTGGCAGGAGCTGACATTTCATATGATAGACACTTTCCTCCCTGTTTGAAAAACAGAATATGCTATGTTAGGTATGTTTTCATGCTGGTTTGCTGGTTTGTGCTGTTTTAAGATGGTCACATGCTTGTTTAAAATGGTCCTTAGCTGGTCATGTGCTGATTCAAGCTGGTCATGTGCTGTTTTTTCAACAAGGCTGTCCTCCATGATTTGGACAAACAGGCATTCCTTGCCCATGTCATTAGTTGAGCCAGAAATGAATCTTGGACCAAACAAGCAGCACCAAAAAGTCAGTATTTACACTTCACAAAAACAACCTAACAAAGCTTCCCAAAAAATGTGACACCCTTCATACTTGCACTTACTGTGCATGAGAAATGTCGACATTTTATTACTCCCTATCAGTACGTTCACCTCAAAAGCTACCGAATAAATATATTTCCATATTCTTATCTTGATCATGCAAATCGGTATAACAGCAATCACAAATCTCTGTATGCTAATATTGACTGACTTTCTCCTTGCTGTCTGCGTGGAGTTATTTGCAGTCTTCAGTTTAATTCAAATGCATTATGCTCACACAAACTCCCTGTTATGCAAACTTTAGACGCATGCACAAAATGAATGACAAATATCAAAATGAATTTGAGTTCCGCAAATAAAACCGAAACCCTTGTTTATTTCACTGCGTATTCAATTACCCGAGGTTTCGTTTATTTAGGTTTTCATAATTGAAATCACATTCTAGGAAGCTCTCACCAAAGCAAATTATGCTAATGACTCTGACTGCATTGAACAAAGATCATGGCCCAGAATTCATTAAGCAGCCATATTGCCCGTATGTGCGTGTTTGTGAAAAAGACATTCACTCTTATGTGGATGGTGTGTTTGAGTGGCCGTGTGTGTAGTGGGTTCAGGTTGTGTGTGTATGTGTGTAGTACTCTGAAAGGGACCATCTGCTCAGTGTGACAGTAATGAAGTGAGGGCTATTGTGGGACAATAGCTCAGTCTCTTTCAGTGAAGCAATGGGCGGCTGGGCATATTTCTGATTAGCTCGGGATAGCTTCACTCTGTGACAGTGTGATGGCATCCCAGCCACAGGTTATTACACACATACGCATGCACACACACACAGACACACACCTCATAAACGTCCCCTGATACATACTGTAAATAACAAAAATAACTTAACGTAGATGCCAGTTTGACCAGCCTAATAGAAATGTAATTATGATAGTAATAACTAAAAAAACAACAACAACAATAATAAAGAGAATAATAAGGATAGTAATAATAATAACAATACTTAATAATAATACATATTACAGAATAACACATGTCAAAGATAGGGTAGAATCTTAAAAAAAAAATCAACGGTAGTATCGTAGTAACATTAGTGATGTTGCATATATGCGTTAACATTCATTTGAACACATCCTATATCTCCATCATTCCTCATTCTTCATTGATTTCTCCAGAAAAGTGCATTTTAGGTGAATCTTTCCTATTTCTAAAATGCAAATGAACCAGCGCGCAATAAGGCTGTATTTTATATTCCACGTAGACTTGTGAGTTGAGTATTTGTGCTAAATCTGAAGGTTTTGCTGGCAGAAACTTCTGAAGCAAAGTAAATGTCAAATTAAAGTTACATGAAAAGATCTTGTTTTACGTAACTAAAATGTTTTTTACAGCTGCTGGAAGGTTCAAACTGATCTCACAGGAATTTTTAGGTGGTTTGTTCGTATGAATTCGTGGATTGTAAATCGTACAAAAACGTACAATTACTGGCAAAAGCAATACTGAAACTCCATCACTCACCTTAACGTCAATGGCCCGTAAGCAACTTAAAGCCCCAGTGAAATCAAAATTATTGTTTTTTTCTTTTATTAAAAATAAGTTTTAATGGAACACTCATCTTTTTTTGGAAATATGCTCATTTTCCAACTCCCAAAGAGTTAATAGGTTGAGTTTTACGGTTTTGGAATGTATTCTGCCGATCTCCGGTTCTGGCGATAGCACTTTTAGCATAGCTGAGCACAGATCATTGAATCCAATAAGACCAGTGGCATCGCGTACGAAAATGACCAAAGAGTTTCAATATTTTTCCTGTTTAAAACTTGACTCGCCTGTAATTATATCGTGAGCTGAGACAGTTGGAAAATTTAAAGTATCCGATTTCTAGGCCGATTTGATTAGGAACTATACTCCTATTCTGGCATAATAATCAATGAAGTTTGCTGTCGTAACATGCCCGCAGCAGGCGCAGTGTTATCACGCAGCACCTGAAATTAGTCCTAAGCTAGGTAACTTGAATATGTTGACTGAAGTTAGCCTATTTCCACATGCGCTGCGTGATAACACTGTGCCTGCTGCGGCCATGTTACAGCAGCATAAAAGTGGTATTTTCCTTTAAGGAGCCCAATAAACTGATATGCTCCTACGCACTGACAAAATTCCCATTAAGAAGATATAAGCAGCAACGTCGAACGTTGAAATTCCATGATATCACACTACTCTTCAGCTTCTTATCAATGTAAAAGTAAGGAAGAAGATGGGAACCGGCAAACATTTGATAAATAACAAGAAAGTATAGAAACAAGAAAGCCCCTCACGGCCGACTGCCGGGGAATTACACAGTACATAGACACAAACCACAACTAAAACCCAGGCCTGGTCCTCTCTCATCGATGGTCCCGTCAGTCGTTCTCTTATGCTCCCGATCTCCTCCGTGACACGAGACCGGTGCGCGCACAATTGACGCTCATTAACACTCACTCAACGGCCTCGACTCACGGTCTCGCACGGCCTACTCCACTACATACCCCCATCGCCCCTCACAGGCCGGGGTATCCCTCTCTCGGGAGGGCTCCCAGTCTCGGTGTACCATTCCCCTGGGGTATGCAGCGACGAGACGAGACAATGGAGACGGGAGCCCTCGGTGCGACCGGAAAGAGAGAGGGGAGAGAGGAAAAAAATTTTTAGTCCGGTTCCCCCACATGCTGCCGCTCGGTCCTCAACCAGCCGGTACCAGTACTCTTCTTGGCGGTGCCTTGCAGTGCCCCTGTGCTCTCGGTGGACGGCTCAACCGTCCACCTCCTGCTGGCCGGCGGTGGCTCCTCCTTTAGTGGGCAGCGGCGAGTTCCCCGTCCCCTGCTCCTCCCCCTTGTGCAGACAGACCCAGGCTCCGCCCTCTGGCGGACGGTGGCAACTCCCCCGCACCCGCTTGGACAATAGCCGCCCCACCTCCACCCAGGAGCGTGGCAGCAAAGGTCCTCTTCCCACCGAGGCTTTGGCGGCCCACAATGGCTGACGCTCATTAACACTCACTCACCGGCCTTGACTCACGGTCTCGCCCCGCCTACTCCACTACAGTATTTTTTCTGACCAACAATATTAAAATGTATGAAAATGTACAAAATAGCGTCTATATTTTCTTTCTTTATTATTTTAGCATTATTTATATAAATACATATAATCCATCACTAACCTTAACGTCAATGGCCCGTAAGCAACTTAAAGCCCAAGTAAACTCAAAATTATTCTTTTTTTCTTTTATTAAAAATAAGTTTTAAAAAAGGAACACTCATCTTTTTTTGGAAATATGCTCATTTTCCAACTCCCCAAGAGTTAATAGGTTGAGTTTTACGGTTTTGGAATGTATTCTGCCGATCTCCGGTTCTGGTGATAGCATTTTTAGCATAGCTTAGCACAGATCATTGAATCCAATACGACCAGTAGCATCGCGTTCGAAAATGACCAAAGAGTTTCAATAAACGCCTGTAATAATATCGTAAGCTAAAACAGTCGGAAAATTAAAAGTATCTGATTTCTAGGCCAGTTTGATTAGGAACTAAACTCCTATTCTGGCGTAATAATCAATGAAGTGCGTGCAACCATTATTCGTAATTGAAAAAGAACATGGCGGCCTCCTCAGGTTAAAATGAGTATACATTAAGTTTTTTAAAGAATTGAAAATATTTTATCTGTTTCTAATGACAAATTCTAGTAGTGCAAGTTAACGTATTAAGCCATACATCTCTCTAATACACTGGGTTCCCTTTAAACAATGACATACATTTATGTGGCATTAGAGTCATATAAAAAGTATTGTCAGTAGTGAAGGGCCAACTAACTTCAGACACAAAACAAACTCCACGGCCATAATTTCTGACAACAGAGGTGGTGAATGACACCTGCAGTTACCATGGCAATCTGGCCCACAGCAAAACAAACAAGAGCTCTGTGTCTTGAATGCAGACATAATAAGAGTGTATAAAAGTCAAATAATTGCCTTTCTGTGCCAAACCCTTGATAAACCCCATTTACATATAGATCTTAACTGCTTTATGTGTAATGACTTTCTGTTACTTCACAAAAAAGGGGAACAATCATATTTGGCAGTAGTAACTACGAGCGGTTTGCATTAGTCACTGCAGATCATTTAAATCATGAAGACTTTTGATAAAATCGTTTGCGAAATATGCAAAGTGACAGTTATTTTTAATGAAGGTGTGCTTGAAAGTTATCCTTATTCTTTTAAGATTTAATAGCTCTTTCAGCATTTACCGTACATGTAGATTTATGTATTTGTATGACGCTTTTAAGCAAAGTTTCTCACAATGCATTCACACTACAGGATGCATTCTATCAGTATGCATGTTAAAACCTGCATCCTTTGCACATGCAATGCTCTTGAGCTTCACACTGTTGTCTTTTATGTTTTTCCCAAAACTCCTTATATAATGAAATTAAATGAGAAACTTATGCAGTAAAATAATGAAGACATGTTTTAAGGAAGCATAGCTCAGATAACCTTGTTACTCATTTGTAAATTGCTTTGGATAAAAGCGTATGCTAAATGTTAATAATACAAACACACGCAAAAAAGCATAGTATACATTTTTATTATTGTAATGTGTAATAAACTGTAAAAACAGTAATCATACTGTAGTGTAGTATAATTACAACAATGGTATCCCATAGTATTATGTAGTATTAACATCATACATTTAATAGAGTTTGATAACTACTGTAGTATTTACTGTACTGTTCATAAATACTATTGTGTGCCAGAAAATGTATTATTTACTGTAGTAAGTCACAGTGTTCTACAAAATATTATACTGATAATATAGTATAATTACCGTAGCTTAACTATAGTAAGCTTATTAATTGTTATAAGTGAGGCAATATACAATAGTGTTCACCATAGTTAAAAGTTTAAAACTATTCACTATTGTAAATAATATTTTTAACTATACTGTTCACTAGAGTAAAAGCTGTGATTCTATATTTATATGATAATATTTACAATAGTTAGCTTTATATAAACATAAACACTTTACAAAGTAAAAGTAAAGTTTATTTTGAAAAATAAGGTTTTACTTGATTTTAAAATGCAGTCCCTCTGATCTCTGGAAATCTCAGCACATTTCGAGACAGTATTGAGACACTTGATTACTAAATTATATAAAATTACAATGATCTTTTTTTATCAAACAATAAAAACTCACTTGTGATATTAAAGAGATTTCAGGGTACCAATCATTCCACGTGATGTTCAAACAGTCAAATAACTCAAATCGAACTCAATCAAACAATTTAATCCTATTAACATTTTCTACCTCTGCATTGGAATTTTGCACTTTAATACATCAGGTCAGTCAGACTCCAACAGACTCAATGCTTAACAATCTCACACATCTGCATCTTTAATCTCCCTGTGTGTTCATCGCTTTGTGTCGTCGGTTTACCGTTTTTTCGCCCGTTTTGCTTCCATCGTCATGTAGACAACCACGCTGACCCGCACATCATTTGCATTTTCCCTCTTTGCTTTAAAGGCGCAGCGCTCCTCATGAGCTCTCCTCGCTTCCAAAGAGTCCTTTTTCCTCTGAGTTGTGAGACCGCGTCTCTCTTATAAACTGAAGGATAAGGCTTCTGTTATGCAAATGACGAGTGGTGCTACTAATAGGGTCTTTACACCAAAGATTTTAATTCCCTTTTTCAGTAAATGGGTGAAAGTAGAAGTTTTCTTTTTTCTTGAATGCCCAAACAGGATAAAAACATCAGCCTTTTGCGCCGAGACAGAGAGTTTTCGGGGCTTGCTGTAGAGCGCGAATTTGGACTCTTTTCAGTTTGTTTAGGGGGATGTTTTTTTGGGGGGGGCTTTGGCGTTTCGCGACAAAGACACAATGATCTTATTCATTCAAGGCTGTTTTTGACAAAAGACAAAATAGATTCCTAATATGATACAAGAAACATCTTGTAGAGGTATCTTGTCTATTTTAGATAATAAATGCAGAATTTAAGGTACAACATAAAGATTTAATAAGTATTAAAGTATAGACATGCCAACAAAAGAAGATATTTTGAAGAATATTGGTAACCAAACGACATTGGTTCTACTCACTTCCATTGTATGAACACAAACGTTTCACAGAAAACAAATTCTTATACAGGTTTTGAATGGTAAGGGGTAAAAAGGGTAAAAAATTTATGACAGGATTATATTTTTAAGTGAATAAGTGAACTATTAGTAAAATGCCAATGCAAAATCATCAGCAGTCTAAATAACTGAGCTAGCTAATAACTGTAAAATAAAGTTCACACGCATATACATTACTTTGGTCTCTTCTCACTGCAGTCTGTTCATGTTGATGTGGCGGGCAGGTTTTCTCTTGTTTTGTGCATGGTATTAAAGTTGGTGGGGAGGTATTTATGGGATGAAAAGCGTTTCTGGAGTCCTGCTTTCGTGTCTGCAGGTAACTCGCCGTCTCTACCTTAAATTCTCAGTGACGTGTCGCTGGAGGGGGAAATCAAATATTTTTAAAATAATTTTACGACATGAATATTTCAGATAAATAAGGCATTTTGTTGATACAAAACAGAGAAATAAAGGTTTGAAAATATTTTCAGTCGAATATGTAGTTCTGTAAACATATTCAGTTCTTTCTTCAGAAAAGTAAAAAAAGATTTTTGAAAGAAACCAAAAAAAAGATCAGAATAACAAACAATATTATTTTAAAGGAATGTCCGGGTGAGACGTCAAGATGCTGCTTGATAAAATGATTAAAGTAGGCAAAGGTTCACTACAGTCTAAATGATAAATCATGAGTTTTACTTATTTAATATTTTCATCAGTTACAAGTGACTATATAATATCCCCCCAAAATGAAATTCTATGGATTTGACATGTTTACTCTAATTTTAAAATGTGGAAAAATTAAAGTAATGAGATTTTAGTACATGCATTGCACTTCTTTTATTAAAATGTAAGCATATGTTTGTAACATTTTCTTTGTTCTGATCTACAGACATTGTTCCCCATCCTGCTAATTGTTAATCTCAAATTATTCTTAAGTACCTATAGAGTAGTTTTGCATACTTCATATCTTCGAAGAGTATTTAGTTTGATCACATTTATAAAAGATAGAAACAGCTGTACGATTATTTCCAAAAACAGGCGAGCCCTGAAGAGTTCTGGGGGATAAACGTGTTCAGTTGATTCACTATAAGTTTGTGTTGTTTACATAATGCACATATGTGGCGATTGCCAACAAAACAGACATTTTACACAGTTTTACTTACTGCGTCCAGTTCATGTCAGGCCACCTTTAGCGCTGGGACCGCTCCATCTATCAGTTTCTCCATTTCAATAAACAAAGTGCATTGATTCTCTTTTCCAGAAAAAATATCCAATCAGGGAATAAGAAAAGTTCTTACAGTAGGGGATTTCATGTTCGAAAAAAACTTTCCAAAACATACACGAACCCTAGGGGGGTGGTTCAAACACAGAGATTACAACCTCATACGTCCAACTGTTTTTTTTTGACAAGTTGACCATGGTAAGCATGAAAAGTAAACATAGATTTTAATGAAACGCCAGTATTCTTTAAAGTTTACAAAGAGTGTGTACTCTGCGTACAGGTCAAGGTGTCAGCGCTCTGGGTTGATGGTTGGTGTGTCTGGGTGTTTGTTAGCCCAGAGCTATGCATTAGCATGACTAACAAAAAGAACAGTTCACTGCGCTAACAATCAAACAAAACCCACACCTTCCTCACTGTTTGCCACGATACACCCCGGCGAACTCTTTTCTCAAGTAGAAATTTGTTCCCGTCAACCCTACTAAGCATCTCCGTATGATGCATTCTGACAGCTTTGTCAAGCAAAAGGGAGCTCGCGGCGAGCCTTGCTGTCTTACTGTCATACCGTTGTGACAAATCGCTTAACAAAGCTTGGCAAACAGGGCTGATGTCTGAAAGGGGTTTGAAAAACATTCAAACTGAAGTATTCAATTCTGATGCGTAACTCCTCTAATACCAATTGATCTACAAATAGTAAATAATAGCTCAAATTGTAGAACAGATTTGTGTTTTGAAGAGTTGTGTGCTTATTGAAGAGAATTGGGATTTGACTAGACTAAAGCATGGTGCTGGCAACCCCAGGATGGGTACACCTCACAGAAAAGAAGTTATCTGATTAAATGTATATCCTGAATGTAGTAGCGTTAGATAAGCATGTGTATTGAGGTACTTACACAAGAAATGTATTATAGAAGACAAACAAAGGCAGAATATGGGAAATGTATCTGCCATACACGGTTTACAAAACATAAAAATGTCAGGATGCCTGCGGTAAGCGTAATAAAACAAACGCTTAAGGCTAAAGCGGTACCACCCCTTCACTCCACACCCTTCAGGCTACAACTGTACTCCATCTTCAAACTGTGGGAAAGACCTCTGCTAATGTTGTCACATGGCTATAACTCATGAACGTAAAGCAAGCCCATCATTCAGAATGTTGTTATTGTGTTTGTTAACATGAACATCTACTATGCTATTTTATAAAATGCAATCTACGACAATAATAATATGTACTATGCAAATTGTGAACGTCTTCATTATTAAATTGGTCTATTTGATTTTATGTATCTCTGATAATCTATGTTTGAACTCGGAACCTTGAACTCCATTTATTCCGGTATCTCCTTAGATCTATACTCCTTTGATACATACCTGAGGGCTGATGACTGTTTAACACTGACAGGACACCCCTTCTGTTATTTATTGCTACACACCACGAACTGAAGTGCGCCTTATAGTGTGTGTGTTGTTGTTGTTTAAATTCAGGCTTTGAGCAGTTGCTTAACATTGAGAACATTCTCTCCCAAGCCAATTTCTATTTTATTCCGGGTGTTGACAGCTTTGGTGTGAGTTCATTACGTAGTATAACGTTATATTACAACAAAAATATGTAATGATGATAACTGTGTGTACAAATAGCTCTCCATTTATTTATCAGCTTGCAAAAAGAAAAAGAAAGCAAAGAACTAAAGGAGGAATAAATAATAAACCACATGCAACTAGATACAGTATATACATTACAGAACATACAAATATGCCACCAAGATGATAATGGATTCTGTGTGGTTGTCAGGGTGTTGCAATGCAGTTGCGTAGTTGTTCTGGGTGGTTTTCTACTTAATGTGATGTAAGGAGTTTAGTTTTCACAAGCTTGAGATGATGTTCTTTCATCCATGCTGAGATTTTAGGCGGGTACAAAGAAATATGTGGTACAATGTGAGATTATCTGTCTGACACAAGAGATTCATTTGTGTTATAAGAAAGCAATGTGGCTGAGTGATCGCTCCCAGCATTGTGTATATGCTGAAAAGAGAGGGTACAGAGCACTGAGCCTTGAGGGACTCCGGTGGGAAGATGATGGGAATTGTACACTGTGCTCCTTCAAGATGTACTGACAAAATCATAATAATAATTTATGTCCTAGCATACCATAACAAGTTACTCACCAAAGTTCATCCTAATTGTATGCAGTTGTAATAATGATGGGTGCCTAATCTAACACCACTTATAATGAATTATACCAAGAAATAAACAGAAAGCTCATCTTCAAAACTTTAAATTTGAATGAAAATGAATACTGAACTGTTGAACAGTTCCCTAATGAACATTGCCACCCCTCTCAAATTTAATGGTATTCACAGTGCTGATGGCTGTTTGATTAGAGAGCAGATATTATCTCTACAGTAGCTCATAACTGTCCTGTCATTAGAAACTGACGGGACATTGAATGAGACTTGACCTGGTTACCAGTAAACAAATAGAAAGTTGGAAATACAACCAATTTACTGTTAATATAAAATGTGTAAACATAAAAAACATGTAAACAAAAAAGTATTAGTTATTCTGTGCTATTTATGCAGATGGCATACTTTTGGCATTCTTGTAGCTTGAGATCCCCAGTGCAACCTGTCTACGTTTATTGAATAAAGGCATTGATGCATTCTGCAAACAAGTGAGTTGGTGTTCCACTGAAGAAAGAAAATCATGCAGAGTTAGAAAGTAAATAAAAAAATACAAATTTTTAGGGTATGTGTAGCATTCCTTTAAGAAGCCTGTTTTTTATTAAAAAGTCAATCTCAGGCAAACAACAACTAGACTGAACTGGTTGGCAAGTGTAATTTTAGACAATTTGCCTCAAATTGCCCAAGCACGCTTTGAACTGTTTTAAAGAGTCTTGCGGATACACACATAACTTATCTCTTAATCAAAATACTCATAACAGTCAAAAATAGTCATTACATGCATAGTTCAAACAGTGAGATTCGCTCCCGGATTCTTATTCGTGACCCTCAAGATGCGTCAAATTCCTCATTAAAGTAAGGATCAGCATTACTTTAGGTATGACACCCTGAGGCGTCTTCTCATCTGTAGTTATCAATCAGTAATAGTATGTCAAAGAGAAGTGGCTGTTGTTAACTTGTTAACTTTCTTCTTTAATATTTCCTCTGAGCATGCATTGTCATCTCGGTGATGACATCCTATTGATGACATTTAACCCAACGTTGCATTGTTTTGAAGCACATACAGTTTGTTTTGTATATGACATTAAATAGCATGTGCAGAGGGTGAGAATGCTGGACGTTCATGAGAATGTGTTAGGAAAGGTGTAGGTTTAGGGCTACGTTGTGCAGCCTTGCTCATTAAATTCAACCCCTCTGGCCTTCCTCTGACAAACAACTAGTTGGGTGGAGACACAGCGCACTAAATGTGTGTTTGAAAATCACACTTGCCCTAAAAACAGAATGACTTTCAATAGGTGTCTGTTATAATGTAGGAATTACTAGAGGCAAATACCTAAAAATGATTTGCATTTTCAGGCGTACACAGGATGACCTTTTATTACAAACGTGTGACGTGTTATTTATTTCAACCTTTGCATGATTTCTGGGGTCGAC
Organism: Triplophysa dalaica; assembly: GCF_015846415.1. NCBI lineage: Eukaryota > Metazoa > Chordata > Actinopteri > Cypriniformes > Nemacheilidae > Triplophysa > Triplophysa dalaica. The sequence goes on along the minus strand of NC_079565.1, from coordinate 11,485,803 downwards.
TGTACAGTTTTTATGACATTTCAATCGCTAGACCTGTCAACAGGGTTTCAAAATTGCAAACCTCATATAATATATAAAAGAAATGAACATTTTAATGATAATTTCTACATTCTATTTGGGCGATACGATCATTTTGGATGTGACATCAAAAAACATTTTGGATGTGGGTCAAATCTTGAAATCAAAATGGTCAGAGAATGCATTTATTATTACTAAAACATTGAATCATCAATTTATATTTAATTTAACCCCTGATGATAGCGGCAGACATCAGAAAAATGTTAGTCTATGCACAAGTTTTCTATTTTAAAAGAGGGAAAATGTTTACATTACGGAGGTGATAAAAACTTTGTAGAATTTTATTGAATTAAAATGTACAAACCAGAAGCAATAATACCCAACAAATGGAGAAGTGATGACTCTTCATAGAACATAAAATAGTTTATATATTTATTTGAATTTTCATGTGCCCATTTATAAGGAATATGGACCGTTAGGGATGTAACAATATAGTGACCTCACTATGAAAATGCTTAAGCGTTAAAAAAATTAGAGTTTTTAAACACCAAATAATTGACCTCAGTATGATGACAACCTTTGGTAAAACTAGATTTTTTTATTTTAAGATTGACATTTGCATGGAATTGCCCACATGATCTCCTTCAGAATCATTCAGAATGTTCCTGCACACGTCTCCGCCTTTTTCGTTTAATGCCTTAAAAGTAAGAATCCACTAAACACCCATTGAAACTTACCCACAATCCCACAACTACTTCAGTATGCACAGGACAATTTGTTTTGCATTATGTCACAGAAGGAACACATTGTGCGTGTCAGTAAGTACTTTGTCAGTGATGGGCATTTGAGCGTAGTCAAAGCAAAGTAAGGTCACGCATGCATCAGGGGGCGGAGCTGAATCTTGGCCCACCCCTTTGCTGTGGGTGGATGGATAGATGGTCCTGATGTGGAATGTTGGACAGATGGGCTTGGCAGAAAGACAACTGACCCCTCTCCACACCCCTTCTGGCCTGTTGTTTGCATGGGAAGAACAGATCTAAAGTTTGCCTCCATTAAATGTCGATTACGTGAGTCAGACTGTGCGCATGGCAGCTTGTAACAAATGCTCCCTTGACCTATGAAGGTCAAGCTCAAGAGATGGAAAAACAAAGTCATTAGAAATGAAAAACAACATATAAAGGCAATTAGTTCTTGAGTTGTAAGTCAGTTCATGGATCTAATTTAAGCAATATATCTAGAAAAAGGCATAGCCGTGTTTAACCGGAAATGAAAATATTGTCATTATTTAGTTATACTTATGTCACCACAAAACCATATGCAAGAATTTCTTCACTACACAATTAGCCTTTGCTATACAATGACAGTTCATACTGCACATTTGGACAAGTGTATTATTTATCGTGCATAAAGTGACACACACATGTGTGTGGGTAGGGTTGTAGCGGAGCATGTGTGTGCAACTGTATCACAGACTTTTTTCATTACGTGTGTAACAGATGGTCTTAAACATAGAGGAATCCCCTCCTGTTGAGTTCCTATTGATGCTATTAAATTCAGCTAGACTGTGTTAACACTCATCTGCAACGCAACAGGGTTTCTCGGGATTGGAAGCAAAAAGGCCTTTTCTCAATACATATAAAAATTGCGATACCAGTACTGTTATCTTTAAGAGTAAATATGTGATGTAATAAAGTAAAATCACATAAGCATACTGTACATGCGTAATAACAGAATGTATATTCAGAATGGGGTGATATAAAACAGTATATTAGCAGTCTTGTAAAATGTCTCTTGCGGTCAGATTGGAGTTCCAAAATAAAATTTTACAGATTACCCAATGGGGAAAAGTTTAGGATCTCTAACTTATTTTCTGTTAAGATTTTTTAAAATAAATGAACTCTATGTTGTATTTTAGCATATTCAAAGTAGCCACCCTTAGACTAGAATTTGCAAGATTGTTCTCTGGGCAATTTATCATCCAGCTTCTTGAAATCTCAACCTAGGAAGCTTTTGAAACACACTGTAATTCTCATTACCTCATTTTCTTTTTTATTTAACAGAAATTTCTTGTAGACTATTTTTAATATTTCGTCAAATGTAAAACTTGGGTGTAACATTTGTTACAGAATTAGATTTTTAGAAAATTCCATATATTTTTGAAATGCGGTAAAAATATTCCTATTAAAAATGTTTAAAATTCCGAACATAGACAGCATTTTTACAACGTAGGTAAAATAACATGTAAAACATGTAATTTTACTACACAAAACAAATATTTACTTTTTTTTCTGGGGTCCCACCTGACGGAATATTACCGTTTTTTTTACATTGCATTATTTAAAGATGCTATGCTGGACTCTTACTGGCTGCTTGTATTCATTATTAGATTCCAGCAATCCATTTCAAAGACATAAAAAATAGTTTTTCGAAAAATATAATTAATTTGTTGGCACAATTAAATTTTTTCTACAAATGAAACATACGAATTTCAAACATTGAAACATAAACATTGAGAATAAAATATTGTTAAGATCACAAGAAACATTTACTCAAGTGATCTTTTGACCCGTTGTGTCTGCTTTGGGTTGATCTATATATTTTTGCACAATAATATAATAAGAATGATTATTACGAAGGTTTGCGCTTCTGTTAATTGGCCAAAGTGTACATGGTTAAAATGATCAATTACAGTGACCAAATATCGGACAATTTATCATCACTTCTCTCAAGATCTCTCATTCATGGTTTGGAGGCAACTGCAAGTCTGTAGAGGTGCATAATTTCCAGTCAGAATGAGACTTTAGGTTGTGTATATAGAGGAAAGCTCAGGGGAAGTGAGGTAAGAGAAATGGAGAGTTAAGAATTGGTGTCTTCAAAATCACAATGTGCTGAAAATACTAAAGCCAAAGTTGCCAAGATTATACAGGCTAGTTTTTCTTTTTTAAATGAATATTTCCCACAATCCCTTGCGTTACACAAATGAACATTTCGTAATAATTCACTTTGTATGTTTAATGTTCTAAAAAAGTGCTATGAAATACTAATAAAGCAAAAAAGTTTCCTCAGTAAAGTTTTATGCCGAAATGTTCATAAAAGCAAAGTAAATATGCCTTCATGTATATCTCGCGTTGATTGTATATCTTTCTTAAATTACATTGAAGTAGACTTTATATTTTAAATTTTAAATTGTGAATTAACTCTCTTTTGAGCTACTAAGGAACAACAAACTTCCTCTGGTCTATTATACTACTTACAGCCATAAGTTTTAAGCCGTGTCCCATTCAACCATCTGTTGGCTACATATGGCCTAGAGTCTAGATATGCGTATGTGTGTGTGAACACGCAATATGTGCCAACTGAAGTGAAAAAATCAAGTTCAGTATGTGGACAAGCATTCAGCTCCTCCACCCTTGCCTGTTGCCCTCCCAACCCCGATCTCTGGAAGAGACCTTCACAGGCACATGCTCTTCTGCCAAGAGATTGAGACAGTCGGGATGGTACCCGGCCAGGCATTGCCCCCGAGGGCCCTCCCAGTGGACCCCTTTGGGTTACATCAATTGTTTGGCCCCATTGATCCCTGACTGGCCATATTGTGGCTCTGTGGGATGTCACACACACAAAGGCGGCAGACCGCTTTCTCTCACACTCCAAATGAAGAAGTTTTTGGAAAGCAGAAATCTGAATTTGAGGATGTCAGAGGTCGTACTGAGGATGTGTGTATTTCTGACTATGCGTGTGGTGATACAATAAATGAGAAATGTAATTTGAGGATAGACAAATCAGTTATTTTAGGGATGCTGTGAAAGGAAAAAAATAAAGTATGCGATCTGTTGCGTTTTGTTTTTGTGACGTATATAATTTCTCAGCGATTTCGATTAATGGAAGTCAATAGGAAGTGGCAATGGGAAGTGCTTATTTAAATAGCTCGGTGTGCGATGAGGAAAAGCTTCTAGTCTTAGAAAGGTAAAACAATGAGAAGTGTGCTGCAGAAAACCTTAAAGACAGTCATGAATATACAGTAATCTGTTATTCAAATATAAAGAGATTTGGCATTGTATAAGTACGTCTATAAAGCCTCAATCTCAATATTTAATTGAGTAATTAAGGAAGTATTTATTCAGCAAACAAAGAATGTTGTTTCGACGACAGTCCCAGACTGTGAAAATAAGCACAATCAGCTTGAATCCACAAATTGTTAATTCAGTAAACTTTGCTTCATTGAGAGTTTAAAACAGCTTGGCCAATTTCTTCACTGCATAAACACATCTGGGAAATAAGAATGAACGTGCGTATCCAAGATCACAGTATGTGTACTTCCACCACAAATCCATAATCTTTAAACCAAACCTCTTCAGATGGAAAACATTTTCTAAACATTTTCTGTGATTGTTTTAATCCCCTTTTAGACAAGATTGTATTTATAATCACATCACCGTCGACTTGTTTGGAATTATATTTACATCATAGTTTATATTGTATTAAAATTTACTTTAAATAAAACCATATTAAAAGTTATATAATGTTAATTATGCTTTGGAGAAAAAACATTTTCCTTTTTTATTAGTGTGTTAAATCACTTACAATCATTTAAGGTCTGCATTCATAGTTCCCCTTATTGAAGGGGTCATATAGCGTGAATACGTGTTTTCTGTGTCTTTGGTGTGTCATAAGTTGCCCATGCATGTATTAGACATGTAAAAATTGAGGTGTGGAAACAAAAGATTCATTCTTTCTAAAAGCGAATGCTCACCCAGACCTGCCTGAAATGCCTCGTGTAACCACACCCCCACAAATCTACGTCAGATCGTGGTATGAGTTGACTTCTAGAGCGTTCCCACCAAACACGACTTGTGCGAATAAATCGTGCTATTCGCGCGTAGTTGGACGCTTGGACACTTTGAGTTTACTTGCTTCACAACAGACGCGAATTCGCGTCACGGGAGGGGCTTCTGCCAGGCGGCTCCAGTCTCGTATATATACAGTATATATATATATATATATATTTATAGCTCAAATTGAGTAAAGAGTGTTTTTTACAGTTTACCAGATTGTCAGACCTCCTCTCTCTCTTTCTCATTCACTTTTCTCACCAAGCAAGATCCTTTTTATTCCTGTTTCGATAAAAGAAAGATGTATTGTACAGTTCTGGGTATCCACATACACCAACGATAATTTGTCCTCCATTGTTGTTTCGGATTTCTACCTCCGCTCGCTACGTCATAATCACTTCACTACTAGAGCAAGCTCCTGATTGGTTCACGCGGCGCAAATTTTCATCTCGCCCGAATCACGCTTTACGCGCATCAAACGCCCGAATAGCTCAATTCGCGCCACAGGATGTCCTATCCCGTCTTTGCATTGACTTAACATGTAAATCAGTCTCGCTTAATGCAAATGTAAAGGCCGCCCAAAAAGAAAGATGGGTGTACCTGTCAGCAAAATTGCGTTGGAACTTGATGTCCAAATATGGTAAAGGGCGTTACATTTCCGTCACACGCTTGCAGTATTCCACCAATCACTATGCACTGGTTAACTGGCCAATCATAGAACACCTCGCTTTTCAGAGCGATGAGCTTTGTTCAAAATCTAAGCATTTCAGAGAGGCGGGGCAAAGAGGAGATACAAACATGGACTGTATGTGGAAAATACAGCGTTTTTGAACCTTAAATCATGTTTACACATTGCATTACATCTAAAACTAATGATAATATTCGTTTCAGCCGTGTCATATGACCCCTTTAAAGTTGGGGTTATGATAACCTAAAGGCATCCTTTAGGTTTTCATTAACACTTATCTTATGTTTATATTGTCCGCCATCGATAAAGCTAATTGTTATACAGGACAGGGAAAATCTCTCTTAAAGATTTTACATCCTGTTGACTTTCATAAATGTCTACATAAATCAACAATGACCTGTCTTTCTCTCTACCACGTCCTGTCATCTTTTACTGTAAAATAAGGACATGGATAAGAAGCAATGCACATATATAAAAGTATTTTATTAATGTATAAAGAGCAAAAAGACAAGAAAAGGCAATGGTAAATGTATATAATGTACAGTCAACGGCACAGTTATAATTTGTGCATTTGAGTTTTGGAGATCTCTGTCCATTTGACTGTACAATATTACAAGTATTACGCTGTTACATACTAAATAAATCAATAATTTGACATTTAAATGACTGAAAAAGAGGCTACAGAATGATTTGCAGGAGATTGGAGACCCCACTTATGCTATAAAAAGCTGTAATTTTATGGAATTTTACTATTTTACAGAATTTTCAAGTGTTTTTGAAATACGATACTAAAACTGACAAAAGGCAAACATGGACTGCAAAGTCAGGTGTAAAATAACATGAGACATGTCATTTTACTCTGCAAAAAAATATTTTTACAGTATTTTTCATCTATATTGTACATTGTACAGTTTAGTGATCAAAAAGATGTCGAGCTGCAAAATGCTTAAATTGACCAATCAGAATCAAGTATTCCAGAGAGCGACATATTATAAATGCTATTTGTAGTTTTAATAGTCCACCTAAATCCTTTTGAATTTCCAATGCCCCTCAAAATTAAATTCATACCGCTAACAAGCAAAGAGTTAAACCCATATTTTCCCAAGTAAACCCATCCAAGCTACCTTGAGTTCACCTCACGCTGGAATTTTCCAAACACAGGCACACATGGACGGAGCCTTGAAAAGCACATTCTGATTAATCTCTTTGCCCTTAAATATCCAAGCAATGAGTCTTTTATGATTTATGTTATTACTCTTTACAAAGGCACTAATAAAACTGCAGTTGGAAAGTATCCAGGATAAAATAAAAAAAGTTTACCTGAAGGGGTTCAGGTGGGATCTATAGAGCTAATGGTATATCTTCATATCAGCTTACGCTTCGACGTCTACGACTAGCCTAGGGTTCAGTAATTATGTTTAAGCACAATATGGAAGATATAAAGGAAGAAACATTTCTGCTTTGACAGATAACTGGCAGCTGAAAGCTCATTAGCTCAGAAATGAGGCCGCTGTATCCCTTCAGCTACATGTTAGTTACATAGCTGTCACAAACTGCATTTGTTTATAAGACAAGAATGTTTTGGTTTGACACGTAAATTCAGATTAGGGCTGTCACGATATCAGATTCTCACTTCTGCGACTGCAACTACGTTTGGGAATCGTTTGAATTTTATTGATTCCGATTCTGCTTATCCATTTCGATTCCTATTGATTCCCAGTTTCCCACAGTTGAAGTAAAACATATATTTGTCAACCTGTTTGCAAAAAATGTATATATTTATGATACCCATTTTGTGTATACACATAGAACCATGTTTTTTCTGATTTACTCAAATTTGCATTTCAGTTAAACTACATCATTGTTAAACTGTTGTAACCATAATGAAATGAGGGTTAATTTGTGGTTCCTGTGTTTTAAATGCAAATATTAGTATTAAATATAGTAAGAATATTGTTTATTTTCATAAGGGGTTTTATTGAGAGATCAGCAGCGTGTACTTTTTTGAAAATATGCACACAGGAATTGATAAAAGGATTTCAAATTTTAATCACAAGTATCCGATTCCTATTCGTTTTGTTTTGTTTTCCGATCCGATTCCTACCCTTCCGATTCCAAATTGGAATTGATTTTCGATTCCCAACACTTACTGCAACAATATTAAAGAATTCAACCTAACAATTTTAATTGCCTTATAAGTAAATACATAATGTCATCAGCCAAATCCATCTTAAGTGTTGTTTATTTTCTGTTTTGTATTTTATTTGGTCAATGAATCACACTCAAAATCCAATTGTGTGCCCAATATTATGATATGTGTAAATATACAGAGTTTTCATATCACGAAAATTGTCAGTACCGCTTTACACCCCTTTTGTAGATACACAGATAGCATTAGCTATTATTAGTTTCAGCAGATGCTATGCTTGCTGTTAACATTTACATTAACGCTTTGTCTCCAAAGCAATTTAAAGTGCATTACAAACTACATATTTTATTAATATGTAGGGGAATTACACCCACAACCTTTACGCTGCTAAAACATTACCCTCCCAATTATGGTCAGGGCCAGATTAACACTTTGATGTACCCTGGGCAACAATATTCAAGTACCCCATCATGACGACCCCAGGATCACCACAATCTGGCAAAATACAGAATAAATGACAGTAATACAGTAAATATACTCAAAATTACAATAACTAACTGTCATAAAGTGGATTTTGATGTACAGATGTGCAAATGCTCATTGAACTACAAATGCACCACTATGTTCTCTTGTCAAGGCCACTCATTTATGATGTTATGAAAACAAAACGCATCGGCATCAGTATAATCTGGCAAAATTGACCCACTACATAGAGAGTGAAGGAAGTGTCCTCCATTTTCACAAATAAATAATACGCAACCGATTTCAAAGAATCCAGTATTTATTTAACAACACCTACTCCCAGCACAAATATATTAAATTGATAGAGCCATCACAGAGGAAGTCCACAGACAAAACACAAACAAAAATCCATAATATCCTAGAATCAAACAGCATTTATCTCTCAATTAGACAAGACAAAAAGAAATGCTAAATAATCTGGCATAATACACAATTTTAATCCTATATGATGGGGAAGAGCATGTTCAAACTTAATTTCATTTGGCAAACACATTGGCATTTTTCTGGACTTTGAATGTGCAAACTGGTGTATGAGAGAAAGTGCCGAGAGCCGTGTCTGTGGTACAGGGGCTGCTCGTAGACTTGATGAACGGTTCAGATGGCGGTGAGCCTCAAGACCCATCACCGCTTCCCTCAAAGGTCGCACTAGCAGCAGAATCCGGGCCGTCGGTTGAAGATTATTAGCTAGCGCCGGCAGTGAAGAAATGTCCTGGCTAGCAGAGCTGTCCTCGTTGACGGATGATGCCTTAGCAGAACAGTTTCTAACATTTGCTAGTGTGTAGAAATTCCCTATTCTCAGTATATATTTTTATTAATCTCTGCGTTCCTGATATCCTTCTGCCTTTTTAATTTCCGTTTAGCGCTCCCACTTAGCTTTCTCCATGTTTGCATTTTTTGAGTCGTATTTTGTGGCGGCGCTTGCCCTCACGCGACCGGCTCAGTGCACGTTGATTGGCGTCACCGCCCTGGGCCCTTAAGAGGTCGTGGGCCCCTGGGAAATTGCCCAGTTGCCCATATGGTAAATCCGGCCTTTATTATGGTGCATGAACAATATTGCTCTTATGACTAAATGCGTAGTAATGAAAAGGGATTGCAAACTAGCAGTTTAATGTTATTGAAGTGGCACGTTTCCATGATGCTTATTGCTGTGATATGCTAAAGTGTTGTGTGGTTGAAAGGGCATGGCTGTACGATTGCTAGGCTAGGCTAGTGTGTTCTTGATGACTGCAGGGTGGTTGTTTGAGGGTCCTGGAGGGTTTTTGGGCATTGTCAGATTAATGTTTTCAGGGCCCTTACTAAGAGAGTACGTTTATTCAAATTTGCTTTGTTTTCAAATTATTTTAGTGTACTTTTTCACACTTCTCAGAAATATACTTGAAATTATAAATTAGATTTTGCCTGCACTTGTACTCATTGATACATTTAAGTATATCTCAATCAAAAGAAAATAGATATATGTATACTGTTAAATATACTAGAATATCTGTTTAAAAAGCACTATAAAAATGAATTTAGGTTTTTTTTCTGAAATGTGAGAGCCTCAATGATGTATGTGGTTGACAAATGTGATCTCCGGAGGACGCACCCGAAATCCTGGCCAGGACGTGTCCCTGAAAAAGCACGTATGGTCACCCTACTGCTAGTATATATTAGTATACTTACTAAATAATGCAAACTTAAAAGAATGCTTGAACTACTTAAGTACAGTTTATAATATGAATTTTTACTTATGTACATATTTCTATACAGGTATTCTTATTTTTTCTAAGGATGAGCCTAAAGGCCCATCCTTATCTTTCCTGTAGCTCAGTGGTAAGAGCGCAAGGTTGTGGGTTCGATCCCAGGGGATTGCAAGTACCTATGTAAAATGTATAGGATAAAGCAATGTAAGTCGCTTTGGATAAAAGCGTCTGCCAAATGCCTAAATGAAATGAAATGAAATGAGGCCCACTCACACCAAGGACGATAACTATGAAAAAAATATTTTTTTAAAGTTTATAAATGGTCTCTAGATATAGTAAGTCTTGGGTCTCTCCTTTAAAGTAAGTCTATGGGCTTTTTATTTTAGTTTTATTGTCCATCAGGTAAAAACATATTTAAAACATATAAAAAGAGAAAGCACGCCTTACTGCAATAAACAACACAACAATTCAATTATACTAGTCATGAATAAAATGAAACAAAGCAAACAAATCTAACAAAAAATAGATGTAAATCTCCTTCCTCAATGCTCTCTGTATTTTAAATAACCAACGGTTGCTGTGCTTGTTTACTTGTAAGATCCCCGAGGCTGTGACAGTTAGACCTTGACCTCCATGTCTTTGCACAGACAAGCCGGACTAATGCCTTGCATCACAATACACGCCACAGAAAAGACAGAGTGTTCCCCAAAAAGAGTAAGTCTTGTCAAACAAAGTGCTGCATTATTAGCCTAAACTCTCCAACACATATGCATAATGCCAGCGTGCTAAAAACACAACAATCGCTGCCCGTCCATGCAGTTGAGAATTCCCTTATCTTGCCCATTCAGTCGTGCGGAACAGAAAAGAAGTCCCTGAGCTTTTTGTGTGCGTCCCATAGTGGGATACTATGGTTTTTGTGGATCGCCTGACACCCCCTCTCTCGCCCCACGCCAATCCTCAAGTTTTTCACCCAGTATTGTTCTCGCCATCTTTTATTCCCTAACCAGATTCGTCATGTATGTTTTTATGGGTTTGGGGGAGGTTAGTTGGCATTAAGACAAGGTTTGCTGTGTTCTGATGGACCAATAGCATCTTAGCATTCAAACCAAATGCCATATGGACCTGCCGCCCAATCAAATTAGTCTCCACGTTGTTGTTTAATTTCCTCCAAACGCAGTAGCTTGAAAAAAAATAATGGTGACCTGGTAAAGTTTGCACTTTAAGGGGTCTTGGGGTGACCGAATTATGTAATTTCTCTAATTAACTAACGCAATTATGAGACCGGCTCCTGCCTCATCCATCTTGCTGCTGCACTGTTGGGGTGTCTGAGACTTAAAAGGAAGATTCTTGCAGCTTTTGTTCCGGATTTAATTAAAAAAATGAGATTGAAAATTTTTCCTAACAGAAGAAAATCTAAGACCACCAACCACACAAAATCCCCTAAGCTTGTTGCATTGCAGTTTTCTGTGTTCTAGATGTTGTTCTTTCAAAAAAGAGAGATGCTTGGCTGGTTTCCAGGGTGTTGCTTAGCACTCGCTAAGGTAACCAGAGTGCTTTTAGCATGCTGCTGTGTTGTTGCTAGGGTATTCTGGGTGGTTGCTAAGGGGATCTGGGTGGTTGCTAAGGCATTTCTAGGTTTCTTTGGTGATCTATGGGGTTGCTAAGGCATATTTGTGGTTTCTGGGGTAATCTTTGGGGTTGCTAAGGGATTTCTAGGTGGTTGCTATGATATTCAGGGTTGCTAAGGCATTTCTAAGTGTTGTTAAAGGTGTTTCTAGCTGGTTACTTATACTGGCTAAAGTATAAAAAACTTACCAATAAGTTATTGCTGTCTTTATATTGTTCTGATCCCTTCTTTAATGTATGTATATGGGGTTCCTTCACCCATCATCTAATAAGGGAAATATTAAGTTAGTATTATAATTGTATTTAGATTTAAATATATTACAGAAATATTTCTGAAATATAACTGATGTCAAATTACCGCAGTGTGATTATTTTAGTGGTAATATAATGCATTTTTGATGTAATATTTGGGAAATGCTATTATGTAAAAGCTGTATTTGCAAAGACATCATTCGATCAATTTATTTATTCATTGCCCTAATAAAAAAGGCAATTTTAAAGCCAATCAAAATAAGTCTTTCTGGCACCCTTGTTTTTATTCCAGGGTCTTTGGCAGCTCTCCATGGTAACTCTGGTATCTGTCAGTATAAAGGCCGGACATGCGAGAGGGTTACTGTTGGCAAAAGAAAGACATCCACGTGTGCGAAAAAGAAAGAACACCCCAATGGGGTAAATCCTGGGTGGCCAATTATTTTTAGGCGAAATACCTTTACATCATTAAGAGATCAACGCTGTGAAAGGGAGTCATTTTATTGTCTTCTCATTTTCATTTCACTTTAGTGATGTCTGTCAGCATTATGTAATGTTATACTCAACTTCCCTGAAAGTATAGTTTTTAGATTTTTGGACCAATTTTCAGTAGGCCTATAAAGGAATTTTTACACATGGAACTCAAAAGTTGCTGCCCGGCTACCTCATTCTTAACTCATGCAGGTTGGCTAAAACAAGGTTATGGCTACTTTGAATCTTGTTCTTGTTGTGCCACCCCAGGGCTCTGCTTGTCTCTAATTAACAAACCTGTGATAGCTTGTGCAGTTCTCGGGCACCGCAGGGTTGAGAGGAGAAGATTAGATAGATTGTTAGACAGCAAGAAAAAGAGACTCACAAGAAAATTGTGACAAAATAGTGCAGACACTCAAACGCTAAGAACCATAATTAAGATGCTACATGCTACAAAAGTTGTTAAAAGTTAAAAGGTTAATGTTTCAGACTTTGGAATTTAAATGTAACACCTATGACTTTAAATTGAGTTGCTCCAGTATTGTTTGTATAATGACCTTGAGATGTATCTATCAAAATTGATCTAAGAAATTTGTGTATAACTAACCTTCCCAATGCATTATGGGATGCAACATCAGCTACAAGCGTAGCCATAACAAACTCTTATGATGGCGTCCTGCGCTGGCAGTTGGGAAGCATGTGCAGTCATTTTAAATGAGCGAGGGGCCTATTCTTCGTGAGTGGCGGAATTGTGCCCGACTAATTTGTGCGTAGAGGGACGTGCTCGGAACTGGGCTGCGTGCGCGAAGGATCTTTGTGTCTGAGGCGGAGGCAGAGGTCGCCCTCGCGGGGCTCAGCTAGGGGCTGGAACAAAAGCCACGGCAGGGTAATCCACCCTGGGACAAAGTGTGTGATTACCATGAGAAAGAGACTCGGTTTGGCATCGCTGCCTTGGGTGGAGAGCGAGAGGAGTGGTGGTCTACGAGCGTTTGAGGCGAGAGACTTTGGAGGCATAGATTAATGCACCAGTATGCAAACAAAAAGGCCTGGAAGGTGGTTCTGTTGATCTAAGATGTCGTAGGTGGTCAGCGGAAAAAATCTCGCAGCGATTGCATGCGGTTCAGTATCACTGAGGGATGAGTATTAATAGGATCCATGACAAAACCACAGTCCTGCTGTGATGACTAAACTGATCCATTGAGTTGCCGCTGTCCTAAGCCCCCAGCAGTTAGATTTCCCCCTTTTCATAAACTTTCTTGGTCCTGCAAATTAAGAGGATGAGCTGGGCAGAGCTATGTAAACCCCCTCCACCTCATGGCTCTCTGGTTTAGAGAGACACAAGTAGCATTTGTTTTGTCTGGGTTATAAGAATGCTCTCAGCAAATCTCTCATCTCCTCTGTCTTTTCTGAGCGGGTTTGATGTGCTGATGAATGGTATTAGATGATCTAGCAGATGCTACAAATACTTCTTATCTCTGTGGGGTTACAATGCAATCCACAGACACATCTACAAAATACAAATCATTTTCTACTATCGGAATTAAAATGCAAGGAAAATGATTGCTACTACATTGCCAAAAGCATTATATATTTTTCCAGTTGAGTTCTTCTCTTGGTTAAAATGACACATTTAGCCATCTATTGAGACAACTCAATAGATGGTCATGAGTTGCCATGTCCTATAAATAACTAAATTAATTGTATTTTCAATATTGATTCAACAGAAACTCAACATTAAATCAATTATTGTTGCTATCTTAGAGGAGTGCCACTAGGTTAGATAATGGGACCGAGTATGTTTTTTTGCTCAGAAACATTTGGCCAGATAAGAAAATTATTCCAAGTTTACTTCAACTTCAACGGTTACTCAGCATTTCCTCACATTTGACGGAAATCCATGTTTTCAGTGCTATACTGTAGAGGATGCTGTTACAAATCTTCTGAAAGGGTACAGCATCTACAGATCCAAAGACAAGCAAATATCTCTGTCTCTATTGTCTGAATCTATGTAGATTCTATCCGCATTCTGAACAGTTTTGAGATATTCAGCTCCAAAGTTTTGTTTGATTTTGTAGATACATTCATTTTTTTTTCTAAACAATTCCCTGAAATGCACACAATGTAAAGAAAAAAATATTTATATATCTCATAATGCCTGGGTGTCGGTTCTAGAGGGCTAGAGTTTATCTTCAACTTGGCTCAACACACCTGTCTGGAAGTTTCTAGTCTGTCTTATGAGACCTTTATCAGCTGTTGAGGTGTGTTTGATAAGGGTTGAAGCTAAACCCTGCAGGACACTCACCCACCAGTACTGACTTTAAACACCCCTGTCATAATGTAAATAAATTGTCACAGCATAACAATATGTTAATAACTCAATTTTGACCAAAAAAAACTTATGTCAGAATCTTATAATTCCAAGGTGACAAAATAAGGTGCAATGAAAAATGAGAAATTAATTCAATTCAATTCTGTACAATTTAATTTTAATTTATTTCATTATAATTTATTTCACCTAGGCAAGTTATTTTCAAAGAATTAAGATTACTTGTGTTCAATTTCATACAGGTAGTATGTGATTTGCTACAAGGGGACATAACGTATGTCTTCATAACGCGTCAGTAACGCACAGATAATCTCCAAATTGTTCTGTAACAGCGACATCTGGGGTTATCAATGAGGTGAAAAGTTCAACACACTGCTGCTCTGACTGGCAATATTTACCGATGCTTTTGTGTCTAGGCTTGCCGCTTTGTTTTGGTCTGTATATGAGTGTGTGTGGGTGCATGTGTATAACCCTGTGATATTTTATGACTTCATTGTTTTCCTCCTTGTGTCTGTAAGTAGTGTCTCTTCCTCTTAGGGGTAGAAGGCAGGTCAAAGCTTGAGCAAGACATCTTGGTTAAGTGATGCATTGTTCTGCTTTTGTCTCTAGGAAATAGCTGCACGAATCTCTATAGCAACCTGTACTTAAAGTACAGTTACAGGAAGGCAACCGAAATCAGAGTGACAAAGAACTGTCGGGCAAGGCAACAAAGGTTTGTTGAACTTTATATTTCACAAAAGATGCCGGCTAACTGGACTAACTTTTGAAAAGAAGGTATTTCAGGGTTTGAATTGTAGATTTCTTCACTCTTTGTTGACTCGCGCTACTACGCAGGGGTGCAGCCCTACCAAATTATCCAGAGAAGAAGACTGTTTAACATACGTACAAGATAAATTATAAATTGCAAAACAATTAGGAAATAAACAGATTTATACACACTATGTTCATCTGGTAGTTGTGTTAGCATTCATTAAAAGTATTATTTCAAATTAAATTGTATTTGGTTAATTTATGCGACAATACATACAGCGGGGAAAATAACTATTTGACACATCAGCATTTTTATCAGTAAGGGGATTTCTAAGTGGGCTATTGACACAAAATGTCCACCAGATGTAGCCATCAAGCCAAATATTGAATTCATACAAAGAAATCTGAACATTTAAGTATACAAGTTCAGTCATAATAAATAAAGTGAAATTACACAGGGAATCTATTGAACACATGAAGGTAACAAGGTGCAAAACGGCATAGAAAGCCAGGAGATCCTCTGAAATCTGTCAGTATTGAGAAAGAAACCCTGCCCCCTATCAGTACTAATTGATATCAGCTGCTTTGGTCCTAATTGATGGCCTATAAAGGCTTCTCATTACCTAGGAGGCACACAGGAAAGACTTCATGATGGGTAAAAGCACAGAACTCTTTGTAGATCTTCGTAATCTTATCGTTGAAAAGCATTTTGATGGGAATGGTTATAGGCGAATTTCCAGAATGCTGAATGTTCCTGTGAGCACTGTGGGGGCCATTATCCGGAAATGGAAAGAGCATCAGTTCACCATAAACCTGCCACTATCAGGTGCTCCACGTAAGATCCCTGTCCAAGGTGTCCAAAGTATAATCAGGAGAGTTCTCCAAGAGCCAAGAACGACTCGGGCAGAACTTCAGGAAGACCTTTCATCAGCAGGTACTGTTGTTCCAAAGAAAACTATAAGCAATGTGCCGAACCGCCATGGCATCCATGCACGCTCACCACTCAAGACTCCATTGCTGAACAAAAAGCATGTTGAGGCTCAGTTAAAGTTTGCAAAAGAGAATTTGGAGAAGCCTGTGGATTAATGGGAGACTATAGTATGGTCAGATGAAAGCAAAATTGAACTTTTAGGCAGTCATTCTACACACCATGTTTGGAGAAGAAATGGCACTGCCCACCACCCCAAGAACACCATACCAACAGTTAAGTTTGGGGGTGAAAGCATCATGGTTTGGGGCTGCTTTTCAGCAAGGGGTACTGGCAGACTTCATATTATTGAAGGCAGGATGAATGGAGAAATGTACCTGGACATTCTGGATAAAATTCTGCTGTCTACACGGAAGCTGAAAATGAAAAGAGGCTGGACATTTCAGCAAGACAATGATCCCAAACACAAGGCCAAAGACACAATTAAGTGGTTTCAAAGAAAGAAAATCAAGCTGCTTGAATGTCCCAGTCAATCACCTGACCTACATCTCATAGAAAATCTATTGAGAGAACTGAAGATCAAAGTTCATAAAAGGGGCCCAAGGAACCTTCAAGATTTAAAGACCAATTAGAAGAATGTGGAAGAATGGGCCAGAATCACTCCTGAGCAATGCAGACGACTGGTCTCTCCATACAAGAGGCGTCTAGAAGCTGTAATCACCAACAAAGGCTTTCTACAAAGTATTAAATAAAGTGTGTTCAATACTTTTTCCCTGTGTCATTTCACTTTATTTATTATGACTGAACTTGTATACTTAAATGTTCTGATTTCTTTGTATGAATTCACTATTTGGCTTGATGGCTACATCTGGTTGAAATTTTGTGTTAATAGCCCACTTAGAAATCCCCTTACTGATAAAAATGCTGATGTGTCACATACTTATTTTCCCCGCTGTATATATTCTACGTGCAGGGCACCAGACAAATGAGTGTTTATGTAGATACACCAATTTTTGCCAGGCAGGTGACCTGATGCTGCTCTCTAATTGAAAATTATATATGAGCCCGCCAATTCACAGAGATGCCGATTTGCACGGGTTTAAGATCACAGACAACCTCTGCAATTAATACAAATGACTAGATGTCCCTCGGTAATAGTAATCTATGTGAATAGTGCTCAGGGCACATCAAGCGATCTCTAACATAGCAATAGTGACGCATAGTACAAAAATGTTTTAATCACATAAGATTTCTGCACCATTCATATCAGATCCAATATTGAGGGCACAGCACTGCTTTTTAATTTTTGTCTCTCATCCAGTGTCGACCTGTGCCTTGTTCACAAAGGAATCCTCTGAGAAACGAAACGAAACAAACGCTGTTTGAAAACCAAAAAAAATTTTCCAACATGAGCTGGAAAGTCTTTAAAAATATACTTTTACCCTGCATTCTTAAAATCGGAATCCGAAAGAAGGTTATGCAGCGACTGTATTCTTCCACAACCAGGGATGGCACAAATTTAGCTTTCTTTAACTGCATGTTTGTTTATTGCTTGATCTGGTTCCGCACCACTTTCAGTTCTATCATGCCCGAACCAGTAGGGGGGGCTACAGAAGCAGTCATTGATATTCTTTCTGTGGGGGTGGTGTTCAACCTATTAATGTCATCATAGATAGGTGCATCCCAGAACCTGGGGTTCACTTGGCCTTGTGTCAATAAAAGATGTAATGAGACACTTATATGGTGTTCGTGTGAATGTTTGCTCTCTGTAGTACACTTTTTGGTTTATACACTAGTAAACTTTAGTAAATTGTAAGGTGCTGTTGTATTTTACAGCTACATAAAGATTTTATAAACGTTTTCAGTAGTAGGCCTACTTACTATAGTTTTTGTGCGTATATAGCTTAACACAAATAAATGACGAGACACCCGATGGACTAAAGAACTAAAGTTAACTGAAAAGTTACTCTCGTATTTTGTTACAGTAGAGATGGATGGCCAACCTTAACACTAAAAAGAGTCAATCTCTCTATGATCATTATCAACAATTCCAGAGTGTCCTGAACACTCCATACATTACAAAAGGGAATTGACAAACTGTAGAAAATACATTATAATAACTTAATATTTACCATGGTACGGTTCAAAACACTGTAGCATATAGGAATTTTACTACAGTTTAATATAATAAATAATTAAATATAAAGCAATATTTGGACTTGCACGTTATTATTGTTAATAAACACCAATACATACTTTTTAGTGATGAAGCGTTTACATCATGTGTCAAATGGTTTGTTGCCCTCCCTAAGGGTCCACCAGCCGCCACTGCTGAGATATTAAAAGATTACTTCCCATGGTTATGAACCAGAGATAACACATATATGCTAAAAATATCCACCCTGGTTCCCCTTTCTCTACCCTTTCTCTACCCTTTCTCATCTGAGTGCATATTCATCCTCATACCTGTGGGATAGAGGAGTCAGAATAGATGATTTATTAACCATGGAAGAGTATATACCTCCTTTGGGGGAAACGTGGCAAAGTTTGGGCTAAAAATATATCATGATTCAGCAACAAATGTGAAATTTAGCAGTCAGCATTGAAGTTATAAGACTCTAGTGCGAACTGGCGAGTTTATCTCTTAAATGCCATCAAAAGACATAAATTCTTATGTTGATTTATATATTGCATGCTTTTGAGCAAAAGTGAGATTTTATAGTAGTATTCTTAACAGATCACATAAAATAATATTGAAGAATTTATTAAATATGAACAATACTTAATAAATAATACATTATCTTATATAAATATTATAAATAAATATAAACATTTTTGATAATATATAAATATATCCTGTATATATTGTTTTTATGTACATTTTTGTTAGTTTTAGCGATTTTGGCGATTTTTTTTTTTTTACGTTGCTAATTAAGATTAATTTTTATTTTATTTTATCAAAGTTTTACTGCTCTTAACTTATTTCAGTTTATTTTGACACATTACTTCAATTTTTCATTAAGCTTAAGTTTTTCCAATTATTTTAGGATCAATAGTTTTTGTTATTTCATTGAACGGAATCGTTTTCAAAGTTTAAATTTGCAGTAAACTATAATAACCCTGGTATGGGTTTTAATAGCTAACTTTCATAACTAACCAAAAGTACATGTAAAAGTATTTGTTAGTAATTACAAATATTCCGATCTGTAGTTAGTAATTCTTGACACTTGGCCTTTTTGGCTGCGCCCCCCCAGGACCTGTTGGCCCCTAGAATCGTTCCCATCTTCCACCCCATCGGCTCATTCATCAAAGGTGTAGAAAACACACAAACACAGAAGAGCCTCTCATAGTGGCAATGATATGAGATGATGGTTTTTACCTGTGACCTACAGAATGAACCATGTTGGTTTGTTCATACTTAAGAAACTGATCAAAGGGCCGACATCACAACATCCTGTTATACGTTTTGCCCCTTTTTCCTGCGATTTCTATTTGATAACATCAAAGATCAGGATACATTTAGCAAACAAAAGTTGAATGGGAACAGACTCAGACATCATTTTTGTTTACAGTAATGCACTTACAAAGGAAGTCTATGGGGCAAAGCGCTGCACCAGTATAAACAATACATGCTATTTCACATGACCTAACGTGAGAACTGCATGATTTCATTTTTGATGTTGTCTGTGCAATATTATGGCCAATATTTAAACGGTCATATAAAGCCATATAAACAAATACAAATCTATTGAGATGTGTAGTATCAGTAATGAATATCCAGTGGTATGTCGGGCTTGAACAGCAGTCAAATCATTTAAAGAATATATCAGGCATTTTGCTGATAAAATAACACACATTTGTATAAAGAATGAGTAATATATGTGCTTTAACTGAAATAGGAAATATTTACTTTAATTCTATAATACATTATAGCTAGATTTTAGTCTTTACTTGCTTGAGAATGAAATTGCCGTTGTATTTCTAAACACATTTTAAACACCAACAAACACTAAAAAAGTAAAATATTTTGGCGGATTGGTTTAGGTTTATCGATGATATGTGAGCGTTCTAGTTTTGTCACGCAGTGTCAGTCGCGGTGTAGACACAGTGTTGGAGTGATGGCTGAGTTCAGGGGTGGGTCCCTCCGACCCCTTTGACAGGCACGAACACAGAGAGTTGCTGGTGACCAGAGCGCTCGGAGGGTGTGGAGATGCGGGGGGTGTTCACGGAGGTGAAGGAGAGCGACGCCCACCGTTCAATAGCTCTCCATTCTGAGCTGTTGTCCTGCTGAAGGGGAGGCTGTCCCAGGCAGAGACCGGGCCTGAACCGGGAACAAAAGCCAAACTCAAAACCACATCACGACTCTTAACAGCTACTTTCTGCCCTTTATTCTCAATATTTCTTTGTGTTTATGTTTCTGACCTAGATAAAACTGAAGGATGTCTAGTAGGGAGTGTAGTTCATCATTTGTTCATCTTTTCATTTTAGTTTTACGTTACTTTTACGTTAGTGTTACGTAAGTTTTATGTACAGTATGTGTGTACGTAGCTTACTCTTCGAGGACAATTTGCTGAAATTTTCAGACCAATGGTTCATCATTATCTAATAATGATAATAATTGCCATCATCATCATTAAAAAAGCTAAACACATACAAAATGAACATTGTATGGGTACCCACTATATATTTTATTATATATACAATCAATTCATAACATTTGTTTCCAAATCTGAGCAAAACCCTCATTTGAAACACAATAAAAATATAGTAAATAAAGTTTATTTTTTATTTTAAAAATGCAAAAATGTTCATTAAGGGTAAGGGGTCAAGTGTGGGTTAGGTAGTGTTTATAACAAGCAGTGTATAAAAACAATAGAAATCTATGAAATCAACTTGCTTCCGCTCTTGTTTCAGACTTTATAATGTGATGGTCCATCTGAGACCGTAGTAATATTTATAAGAGACAAACACTGTGTAATATGCTGATCAGGCTAGGTGTTTTTGATAAATGCGTGTGAGCGTTCCCAGCGAGTGCGCACGCAGCACTCCACATTTGTTACTAAAAGGGAAACTCATACATCATAAACAGACAACAACAGTATCTTGATAAAGTAATGCTGGTCATTTGAGACCACACACATACTGATTGTACAGCCAACAGCTATACACTGCGTTATTTTTACTAGTGTAATGTGCTTTGGTTTTGTGTTGTACAATTACACCCGTTGACCTTTAACCAATATCCCCACTGCCCTCTATTGTACCAGCAGACAACAGCATCGTTTTCATCTGTTTCGCTTGGTTTCCACCTTGCGAGCTGGAATGTACAAGACAAAAGTCACATTCCTCTTTGGTTGCTTTCCAAGAGGTCTGTGATATCTTGGATTACTTGAACTGAGCAGCGCCTATCACATGAAATCAGCTGGTGGGGTTAGATGCAACGTGACAGCAAATGAAATGTATTCATTTCTTTATTGGATGTCTATTTTGTTTGTACGTGTGTTTTGGTTGTTTTCATATGTGTACAAAGAAATTCTTTGTTTATATAAGGAATTAGACATTGTGTGTGTTAAAAAAGTTCAATCATTCATAACTGACCAGGTTAGAGGTTAAGAATGACGTGAATGTGTAGATTTATGATGTCAGAAGAACTATTTCGAGAAATGTGTTGATTTCTTGATCATTGAGATAGTAAATTTAAGTAAAGGATTGAAAAGTTCTCCTGATTTGATAAAGGCTCTTTTTCTGTTTTTTTTATTGTTTTTTAACACCACTGAATGACTTAGAGATGCGAAGAGGGGAATAAATGCAAAATTAGATTTAATTGACTGAAATGTTTCTCATGATTTAACAAATCTTTTTATCTGAATTTCTAGAAATGTAATATAATTTAAACATATATAACATAACATAAACATAAAGTTTCTTCTATTGCTAAATTTTCATTTTTATTTTGAATGTTTAGATATTGAAATGATTAAACATTGAAGTATTTAAAAATATATTTTGGAAATGAATAAACCACAGCCTAATAAAAAGAGCAGCCAATAGGAGCTCAGAATATATGTGATCCCAATACTGTATTTTCAACAAAAAAAGTTAATTACTTTCGTTTTTACAAATTCAAGGCAAAGGGTAACTCCACTGATGACGGTAAAATATAACAGTTTTTCAAATTTTCTGCATTCACAACTTTTTCTATTATTACATTTGTGTTATTTTCTAGTTTTGATAAATTGCTATTATTCAAAGATGTTAAAAAATAATCAACCCTAATTATTGAGCAGCAGTGTATCCATTCAACTTAATAAGTTTCTCAACGACATTATTTTAAATAAGACGCCAAACAACGTGGGACGACCAAAACATTACCTATGCAAACACTATGCAAAAGTGAGATAACGCAAGACTGCAGAGAGCAAAGTTTTCTTATTCAAACTCTCCTCGTCTGAATGTTTTTTTTCTGTGCGCACTCGCTGTCTGTGTGTGCATACCACAAGCTGGCTGCTTTCTGATAATACCACAAAAGAGGATTTCTGTGTTTGTAGATGTCTTAGTCCGCAAGTTCCCACCCTGCTCAAAGTGTCTGCTCTCTGTGTTTAGGGTGCGCACGTGGGACGCTGCCAGCTGTTCTATTCTGTTGGATCTGTGTCTGACACAGGGCCTGCACAGAATCAGATAAGATCCTGGAGACCGTAAGAATGGACCGCAGAACCCCTCTGAGCCACTCTGTGGCAACAATACACCACACTCACCACTGCCTGGGCATCATTTACATGTGAAAACAACACAACGTCTTATCTTAAGTATACTGAAACTGAGGCAGAAGGACTCAATTTGCGTGTGTGTGGCTTAACAGGTAGACCTGCAATAACAGACTTTTAGTTAATAAAGCAAAACATTTTTAATGTTGAAATGATATATATATAAGTTTTGTTTAATATATATTTTTGTAAGAATATATGCAACAAAGTTAAGCTTAGAGGTCTCATAATTTGTCACCATTGTAAGCTTTCACTATCTCACATGACAGTATTTAAGTGAATAAAAATATTGCGGGACAAAAAAACTTTTAGGAATATTTAAAAGAACAAACTGTTTTTCCCCTGCTGAAATAAAACAATAGAAATTCTAATGGTTTCCATCATTGTACCGTTATGAACCACGATTATCATTTAAACCATTACAAAATTCCATTACTGATATATTGTTTTGGGTTTTATTCCCGCAACATTTAATGGTATTCATCGGATAATATCTCACCAACAGATCCCAACACATTATCAATATAGACCCAAAAAAGACCACACAGACCCAAAGACACTATAGTTTCTATTTAAACCAATACATTTCCATTATGACCGTTAAGTCCAATAGAATTTCTGTGATGGTGTGTATTGTCTTATTGTGTTATTTAGAAAGCTCAAAAGAAAATCACAAAATGCTACAAAAAATAAATAGGAAAAATCACTGCGAATGCTTCATGGTTTATATTGTGGAATTATGCTGCCACCCACTGGACGCAATATGAAAGCGCGATTAGTTTTACAAGCACATCTTGTACATTCTATCAATACAATTGCAACAATATACCACGTATTCCATATATTTAACAATTTCCTTCACTTTTTTTCTATTCCTTCTTTCCCCTATTTCTATACGTTTTTTTCATTATGTCTTTAATAATGTCTATCACTACAAATCCGATGTGCAACAAGCTTCTTAATAAATCCTTGGTGTTTCAAGTCTGACGTCATCACCCAAACGTGTTTTTTTTTGGCAATTTTAACAATCATAGGCAGTTTAGATGGTCAGAGTAAGGTTTGGGTAAAGGTTTCATAAGACTTGAAACACCAAGAATGTATCCAAAACTATCAACCCACGCCCACAGATCTGACTCCAGACACCAAGGATTAAGTAAGAGCCGTACAATAATGCAAACTTGTGAAAAGTCCTATAGAAATTAGTTTGAATTAATTTAGCCTAATGTTTGTAATCAGCGTATCTTACATCTATTCGATATATGTTTTCGGATCAAAAAAGAAATCGAAAAAAAATATTTTTCTCACATAACAATAAGAAAATTATTACTTTTATATTATTGTTTAAACTGTGAAAATGAAATAATGAACATCTTTAAAGGCTGTATTTTTAACCTTGAGCTTCAGTAAGTTTTTTATGAACAGTTGCAAAGGTCACCAACAGGGCGCAAAGAATGATATCAAGCAACTGCAGTCATTAAGGTCCCTTTTTACACAAACTATTATGGCATTTAGCAGGACATTCAGATGAGGACCAGGATTTAGCAATTTCAGGATTTAGCAAGGAAAGAGTTCATAACCACTTTCGGACACATTTCGGAACTAGACAGCCGTGTATATGACAGCAGTAAATATACAAAATAAATATAGTAAGTTTAACAATTCAATTTAGTAACTAAATTCAGTAGATTTGAACAATTCCAACTAGGCCCCTGTTTCCAATCAGATTTTAGCAAAAGCTATAAATAAAACCCCTAAAACTAAGGGGTTTACTAACTTTCCATGTAGCTGAATGGTTTGCTTTAAATGACAGATATCAAATTCGGCATTTACCAGAGCCTATTCAAAACACAAACATTTGTTTTGAAAGGCAATTTACATGACAGCTTAAGATATCACCATAATGAACTAGGTGAAAATAGGAACCTATCAGCCTAGAATAATGACAGCTGTTAACACTGATGTGCCTGTCAGTATTGAAATAAAAAGCATTCAGGGAAATCAGCAGAAGGTTGACAGCTCCATCAACACTAATGGGCGTTTTCACTGACCAAATACATTTTTGTTGTGCGGTCTAGACACAACTTTTAATATACAGCTATTATTTGTGCATTAAAGTGAAACTTTACTATAACTTTACTAAAACTATACTTTACTGATACTATAAACAAATTACATAACATAAAAACTGCTTTAATAAAATACAATGAGGATTTTGGGATAATCATTTATTCCTTAAAGATTTCTGCCATGGTTAATCGCCTATATCACCTATAAACAGTTCAAATAACCTGAAAACATGACATTTTGTTAAATAGTTTAATTTAAAGAAAAGCTGTATTTTTATGTTCGGGACAGTTCAAGGCTAGACTTTCAGTGAACTTCGATTTTCCCACCCGTGGTCTTAACAAGTCTGCTTTAATAATGCAAGAAATTGCCGTTTTTGTTTTTGAATTCCTGTGGAAGTTTTTCTTAATCTCGAATAAAATAATTTCCCAGACGCACTGAAATGAAATCAATACACGAAACACCAGCTGCTTTTCTTCAATTTCTTCAATTCACTGTGAGCCGTGTTGAGCATTGGCATGTTGCACACTGTCAATGTTGTGGTCTGCGTCGCACTGATCTAAATTTATAGAATGCATAGAATCTGAACGTAGTGTCCGTGACTTCACCAGTTGATTTCTGAGGGGCTCTCACTAAATCCTTGGTGTTTCGAGTAAGATCCGTGGGCATGGCTTCTTGGTTATGAATAAATCTTTGGTCCTTCAAGTTTTACCAAACCTTTACCCTAACCCACACCCAAACCATCTAAACTACCTATGATTGTTAAAATTGATGAAAAAACACGTTTGGGTGATGATTTCACACCAAGGATTTAGTGAGAGCCTTTCTGAGGAGCTGTTTTGAAGCTTAAAGTGGGCGGAGCCGGCCGTCGCCATTTTAAAGTGCACACATGCGCAGTATCATCTGTTCTGAAGTGGACGTGTCCTAGAGAAACAGCTCCCGGTTCAGTGTGTGGTGATCTGAAAGCTGCTGCTGCAAGTCTGCAACAGTCGAGAACCGCTCTCAGTATCAGCTGCTTGTGCTCATTGGCTCTCTCTTTACCTAACTGTTCAGTGAATAAAATTGGTACTGAGGTACTGACACATCAGAAAGTGAGTAATTAAAGTAATTTTTTTATTAAGCGCTAGTTGAGACGCGAACTGAAAGATTAAGTTCGACCAGTTCACTGGGAACCGGTTTAAAATAACGATTCGTCCAGACCAGAGTATTACACTTCATCATGTTTTCGCTTGAATGAGTGCACCATCCAGGCACTTTAAGGGAAACGTTCACCTCCAAATCATTATTGTGTCTTTTTTTACTCATTTTTACTTTACTCGGTTCATTGAAGACCACTTACTGCTGCATTCTTGATCATCTGTAGAGGTTTGGTCGTGCAAGCAGGAAGTCCAGCTAGTAGCGCATTGCAATAGTCCAGTCTGGACAGAACAAGAGCCTGGACTAGGACCTGCGTAGCATGCTTGGATATGAAAGGTCTAATTTTCCTGATATTGTGGGTGGTGCTGGCAACCTGATCAGTGAAGTTTAGCTGATCATCGATCACCACACCCAGGTTTCTGGCCGTTCTGGAAGATGTGATGGTTGATGAGCCCAGTTGAATGGAAAGGTTGTGATGGAGTTTAGGGTCGTTTTTGAAAGGTTCATCTGCAGGTGATGGTCTTTCATCCAGAGCGAATTGTCACTCAGGCATGCTGAAATGCGTGCAGAAACAGTCAGATCGCCAGGCTGAAATGACAGGTGGAGTTGTGTTTCATCTGCATAGCACTGGTAGGAAAAGCCATGTTTCTGAATGACAGACCCAAGGGATGTCATGTATACAGAAAAGAGCAACGGCCCAAGCACTGAGCCTTGAGGAACCCTTGTATCAGGATGTTGGGAGTCTGAGACCTCACCTCTCCAGGATACTCTTAATGACCTACCTGAAAGGTAAGACCTGAGCCACTGAAGCACCATTCCAGAGACACCCATAGCCTTGAGGGTCGACAGGAGGATGTGGTGGTAAACGATGTCAAAGGCAGCAGATAGATCCTGCAGGATGAGTACAGATGAATTCGAAGCAGCTCTTGCCAGTCTCAGGGCTTCAATTACAGAGAGCAGTGCAGTCTCAGTGGAATGACCACTCTTGAAACCTGACTGGTTGCTGTCCAGGAAGTTATTCTGTGTAAGAAAGGAGCAGAGCTGGTTACCTACAACGCGCTCAAGAGATTTAGCAATGAAGGGGAGGAGCTATACCAGTCTGTAGTTATCTAAAAGTGCAGGATTAAGAGTGGGTTTCTTCAGTAGTGGGGTGATACAGGCTTCTTTGAAGACTGCGGGAAATGTACCAGTGATGAGAGACGAGTTGATAATGTGGGTCAGAAAGGAAACAACCGATGGAGAGATGGCCTGGAGGAGATCATTGGGGATGGGATCTAGCGGGCAGGTCGTTGGCTGGTTCGAAGATATGACCTTGGAAACATCATCTTCAGATAGGAGGGAGAAAGAGGGGAGCGAGCATGTGTCTGGGGTTAGGGAGTGATCATGAGGCGGCAGCACAGAGAACTGACTGCAAATAGTGGAAGTTTTCTTTACCAAGAAAGATGCAAACTTATCAGCTGTTAAGTCCGATGCAGGTGAGGGGGAAGCAGGCAAAGAAGAGCAGAGAAGTTTTTAAAGAGAGTACGAGAGCTAAGAAAGTTGTTGATTTTAGCATAGTAGTATTAAGTCTAATGATGTTGTTGAAGTCAGCAGCCTGCGATTTTTCAAGGTGGATATTGAAGTCTCCGTGTACCACCAGCGGAGTACCATCCTCGGGGAAGGATGACAGAGACGTATCCTACTCCTCCACGAAATGTTATTTTTTTCACAGAAGACTTGAGTGTATAAAGTGTGTGATAAAGATAATCAAATTAAATTATTATGTGTATTATGTGTGTAAACTATAAACGCTATCAATTAATTATTTAATTATTTTAAATATATGCAATTTTTTAATACTATAATATTTTAAATATATGTAATGGAGGCAAGCTAGTGAATTGCCGTGCGGTTACATATATAACCTACTCATCATGGCTATTAAAGTGTTACATAAAGTGTTGATTTGTTGAGGTGTTGGTAACTGTTATTTTAACATGTCAACCACTCAATTTTACCCAAATTATGTTGTGTATATGTATTTGTTCACATTGCTAATTTTGAAGGAAGTATAAGCATCTTTTTTGTTCCTTCTCTGTATTTTTCCTTAAAAAATCTACCTTTATTTGGTTTTCTGAAAACTGACTTAGCGTTGTATCAACTTTATTTGCAACAATTGCTGATGTTAATGGAGACTCTTTTAATTCTAGAAACTACTACATTGGTCATCATTTTTTGTTATAAAGTTGTTCATAAAGTTGGTCATAAAGTTGAGGTTATCAGCTACTAACCTTTTAATTTAACAGGGTATGTCACATAAGCAGTCCCCCCCCCCCCCCCCCCCGGTGTCTTCGGAACACAAATAAAGACATTTTAGGGGACATCCCAAAGATTTCCATGTGAGACATCCTGGTTATAGTTGTTGTAAAGCTCTAGAAAAGTACTTAAGACATTGTTAATTTGATCCATCCGCTCATGTGGCTCAATTGATATTTTTTCTAAGCGAAGAGAATACAAATTATAATCGATGTATTCTCATTATCAGTCTAGGGTGCGCGTTTACGAGAGCACATCGACGCATGCGCATTCAGTTGGGAAAAAACCCGAAATCAGACATTTTGCGTAGATCAGTTTATATAGAACATCGTGCATCTGCTTTTTTTACAAGCATTTATTTTGATTTATGATTATCAACAAAAAGACAATAACTACATTAATCCTCCATAATCTGTAGTGAGTTGTACGCCATAAATTCCCACATTACATAACACTGTGAAACCAAAATCGATCAACAAAAAGTATTTAGCTGTTGTACTATTCACCTCTTTGTATCATTTAACATATAAAGAAAACTCCTCTTGAAAAACAATTATCCGAGGCTTGTAAACAAGAGTTGCGCTTCCGGGTTGTCAGTCTGAACAGCGTCTGCCGATTGCGCATGCGTCGAAGTGCCTCGTTTACGTACGCCATATACGTACAGAGTCTATTTATATTGGATTAATATCCAACTGCTTATTCTAATGTTATTTATACCTTTAAGTCTCATTGAATGCAGAGATGGACTGTGTGCATACAGAGCATATACAAATTCATATGATTACATTCCTCACAGAGCTGAATAAAAAGTATATACTTTCCTGTTTTAATTCTTACATTACATATTAAGATGTTTGGTTCATTTGTAATTATCAACCTCGGTTCTCTTCGATTCTTGTTCTTTATATTTTGTAATGCATTACTGTTCCTTCGTGTTTTTAATAAAAAAATTATAGATACAAAAAACTTCTGAAAAACATTTTACTGTTGGCGGTAGAATAATATTCTGTATCAACATCATTGAACGTTTCCATCTGCTGTGTTCAATTGATGAAACCTTGCCAGGTATACACATTTTGTTAAAAAAACTAGCTTTGCATCATATATTTTTTAAAGCTCACTATAATTCCATGGTCTCTTGCTTTTTACTAAAGAGTTTCTTTTATTATGGTAACATTGTAAAGTTCAAATAGTATAAATAAATACAATAAGTTTAATTGATCAGCAATAATTTTTATTTTCATGTCATAACCGAGAACATTGTGTACAATACATAGGACCTTAAATTCTTCAAAGAGTGTGCTTTGGTTTTAACAAACAGCTTGCAAATACTATAGAATCTGTATATTCAGAAAAAAGTACTTGACATTTCTCGAAAGCATTTAAAACCACATCAAACCATAAAAATACACACAAATTGCAAGTGGTAGAAGGAGCTGCCGAAAGCTTCTGAAGGCTCGCTGGGTTTGTTTTAGAGAATATTGAAACACATTTAAACAAACACAGACAAATACAGCTGAAACAAACATCGGTTAAATGGCGCTTTATGGTTCAAAATGTTTATTGGGTGGGACGTGGGTCCCTAAAATGTTCCCTGAGGTTTGCAAAGGATGCAAATGTAAGTATTGTCACAGTTTTGAAGTTCAGTTTCAAGTCCCATTAAGTATTAAAAAGTTCCTGAATATTCTAGAATTTAATGATTTACAGACAGTGTAAAAAAAGATAAAAACAAAAGATGAAAAGAAACCACACAAAATTAAATGACACTTTAACAAATTAAAAAAATCTCAAGATAGTTGATCTATTATTAAATGTACCCTTTTGATAGTAACCGTAATAGGCAAAAGCTAAAAAACTGTTCATACAGCCTCAAATGTACGTATTGTTTACAGACCCCTCCAGCATGCAAAACGTGGGTACAACGTACAAAAGACCCAACCAGAGGTAGTTTAAAATAAACATCTTGTAGAGAAATTAAAACACGCTAAGAAAATGATTTCCATATCTAAACAAGTGAAAGTATCAGCAATATATCAACCGATATCAGTTACATTAAAAATATTTACAGCAGGTTTCGCTTTTGGTCTCATATCAACACTAAATGCATGAATGCTAAATCGAACGTTTTCATTTTATAAGGACAATGCACATGCCACATCGGTAAAGCAAATACGCACAACATGCTATATAAATAAAGCCATTGGTTGAAGCATTGAAAAGAAATTCAAATGAAAAACCCCCGAAAGAAAGAAAGAAGAAGACTCAAATATAAACCTGAATCGAAAGAAGCATAAATTAGACTTAAATATTTAGCAAGAATATAGATTTGGTTATAGTTTTACAGTATTTCTGTAGCATTTCAACATTCAATATCTCTTTGGAACTGTACATGAAAACACCCTAAATGCTCGAGCGATAACGCATCACTAGCTCGAATCCCAACTCTACAGTGAAGTAAAAGCGTTCCCCCTGAAAAGTGTATGTTAAACAGGCAGTGTGTTTCCTCTGTCCTGTATGTCAGGTTAAGCTTGCGATGTCAAAATCCTGACTGAAAAGCGGAAGACAGCGAGCAGTTCTTGTCTAACATGTATTTTACATAATCTCGTACAGGCTAATCAGAGGGTTTGGTTTAATCTGAGGTAGCAAGTTTGTGTATTCAAGTAAACAATCCAAATAGCTTTTATTATAGAAGTCTGTTTCTGAAGCATAAACTAAATTCATTGTTCATTACATTCGAGAGGTATCGCAAGTCACTGCTGTAAAAAACTCTAATAAAGAGCCTGTATCGCCAGGAACATTCGTTCAATTATGAGAGGATTACACGCTGAGGTAACTACACCTCTAAGTGGATAAACGTTATGTTTTAACTACACACTAACAATAACGATAATTCATGCACAAGAATATTAAAGAATGTAATAAAGACAGGAGGTATAACAGCAGGAGTTGGTATTATGGAGAATGGCATCGCCCTTCTTCTCCGAAGATCTGGAGGAATCTTCACAGCATTCATCTGAGGGTGAAACGGAGATTCGCTCCACTCACACCAACACAATATAAAGATATGACTTGAGGTATCATTGAAGTTTCTAAGACGGCGAGGTATGCATCCGCATGTGACTGATGAGGTTTCTCTGTTGCGTAAACTTGCCCCCGCACACCTGGCACTTGTACGGTTTCTCCCCCGAATGGACCCGCATGTGCTCGGTGAGCCGGTACTGCCTGGTGAAGCGCATGCCGCACTCCTCGCACGCGAACGGCTTGAGGCCGAGGTGACTGCGCATGTGGCGTGTCATCGTCCCGCGCTGCGTGAACATCTTACCGCAGATGTTGCAGGGGAATGGGCGCAAGGTGTCGACATCTTTTAGGGACTTTGGTGGACATTTCTCCACGTTCTCAGGAGTTTCTTGCGAGGCTCTGGTGACTCCGGTGTCTCCGTCACCTTCGTCTTCCTCCTCCTCCTCAACCTTCACATCCATGTCTTCATCCATATGGGTCTCCACATGGGATTTGAGGCTTTCGGAAGATGGAAAACCCTTTTCGCACGGTATGCAAACGTAAGGGTTTTCCCCCTCGGCTTCTTTGATAAACGTCTCCTTTTGATAAACAAAATGAGCGCTACCGTTGTTTGGCTTTTGGCTTTCGTCTTGCGTTTTTTCTTTCTTTACAGACAGCTGGACAGTGAACGTTTGATTCTGACTTAGCTGATTTCCTCTGCTAATGGGAATGTAACCATTGACCTTGGATTTCCGGCGGGATCCCTCCCGTTTTCTTTCCTGAGCTCCGTCTAAAGGAATTATCCACTTTTCTTCTTTTGGAATACACTTTCCGTTCATTCCTAGCTGGATGTTATTGGAGACCGTTCTGGGTACAAAAACCTCATTCACATTGGTCTCGAAATTAGATGTCTTCTTGGACAAATCCAAGCCCAACTCTTGCTTTTTCCTCGAAATATACCTGCTTTCGGCGTGATGCCTCTTTTTGGGAGGGGTCATGCATGTGTACGTTTCAGTGTCCGATGAATGCTCCTCAATCCCCCTGTCGTGCAATTTCTTCGAGGTAGGAGAAGAATACCGCGGCACACGTAAGGAACCCCCACGAGCTAGGTTACAGAGAGAGCCATTTTGGTTGATCTTAGCGGAGCACAGGTTGGCGAGGTCATTGAGCTGGAGATAGTTAGCCGTGGTGAGCAGAGAACTCAAATCCAGACCCTCAAGGGCCTCGTCTGCGAAATTTCCAGTGTAAATGAAGTCCAGTATCTGTTGAAAAACAACAGGGTCCACCATATCGGGGTCAAGGTGGATGAGGTTGTCGTGAAGAACGAGGGATTTGAAGTAGTGGCTGGTGGCGGCGAGGACGCTTTTGTGGGCGCGAAAGAGCGTGTTTTCCACCATGATGATGACGTCGCACAGGAAGCCCTTGGAACGCTGTTGGTTGAGCTGGAGAAGCAGTTGACTGGCGTAGTTGGGGAGCTCCATCGCCTACCCTTGATGTCTTGCATTGGTGTCACTGTAAAGCAGGAGGACATGGTTATTTTGGCTCAACACAGACGGTTTAAGTCAACATGTATTGCGAATAAAAAAATATGACAAACAAAAGTTTAACACGACTGTTACTGTAGTCTATACAGTATACACACCAAGAGAGGATAAAATTAAGTTAATTGTTAGCTTGATTGGTTCAGTTTCACATTTATTAGTAAGGTTCTTTAAACTGAAATGTATTTTGGTCAATGTTTTATTGTTTACCCGCTGAAAAACCCCACTGTGAAATGATTTCAACATCATCGCTCCTGTGTATCTTTATTGTTATGTTTATGTTTCTTTTATTAATCACAGGAAAGTTCGTTATTTTCGCGTGAGTGACGTAATCTGAAAGAAATGTTAAAATTTTGCTAAGGTGAGATGCAAAACGCTTCGCCTGATTTACGTCATTCGCACCACCTGCTGCAAGTTTGTGCCTATACACGTCTATGCATTGACTTTGTATATAATTGACTCGCGCAAAACACTTAATTCGATTCATTCGCGTGTTATAGTTGTGGTGTGGACTCATCTATTCTCTTAAATTTCAATCAATTTTTTTAAATTTAAAAACTATCAGACTCGGTGTGAATAGACCTTAAAGCTGGTCATGAAAGAACCAAAACAAAATCAACTTGACAACCATAGTTTTCACCTATATAACATGGTTACTACAGTAATTAAAACTTAATTAAAACCACATTAAAAATTATGCTAACAAAGTTTTAGCACCATTCAAAATCAAGTTGTAGATGAGCAATTCTGTGAAAATGTAAACTTTCGTTTATACCAAAAAGAATTTTACAACACTAACAGCACAGCTACCAGCATTTGGTGGTTCAAATACCCATGTGAGGCATTAGTTTTATTTAGATTTTTATGATTGGTCAGAGTCAGGTAAGTGCAATTTTCAGTTTTGTTACATTTATAACAGTACATATTCCTCTCAAATGGAAACATGAAAATAAAGTATTTTTTGTCATATGAAGAGGTATCCCTTCTCTATTTTTTTTGAGTATTATTGCTTCTGGTTTGTGCATTTTAATTCACGGAAACCCTACAAAGTTTGTCTCCTTAAAACCGTCTCAATATTTTGTCACATCCATATTGCACGTTTATTCCCCTTTTTTTTATAGAAACCTTGTGCATAGACTGAAATGTTTCTGATGGTTAAACTCTATTAACAAGAGTTTAGTAAAATATAAACAAATGGTTCTGTATATTTGTAACAAACACATTCTTTGAGCGTTGATATGTCCGATCATGAAACACTTTTTATATTGTATATTTTAAAATATGGTTTTATTGTATCGATAATAGCAGAAAGTACATTTTTATTTTTGCAGAACTCACCATCATATTTTTAAAACGACTAATTAGGTAGTATATTAACAATTACCCATGTTAGAATTTAAGGTTTTTCTATAGCGTTGAGCTTTAAAATACATTAAATATACATTTAAAGAACTGAAGATCATGCGGTTACACATACAATAAGGTTTCATTCATAAACATTAGTCAATGCATTAGCTAACACGAACTAGCAATGAGCAACATCATTTTACAGCATGTATTAGCCTTTGTGTTAGTTAATACAATACCAGTAAGTTCATTAAATAACTAAACATTTAATTTTGAAAACCGTAGTTTAAATATGACGCATTCATAGTAACCAAAATTAGTCTTAGTCTTCAACTATAATTAAAGTAAAACACTGGTTTCACGATCAACCTACCAAAAACATGATTTTACTTTTACTATAATAAAACCATGGTTAACTTCCCTAATGACTGCTCCTGGTTAGTTTATGCTAACTAATATAGTTAACTAATGCTAACCACGGAAATATCCGTGTAAAGTGTTACTGATCACGGCTTATTGATTATAAACCATACACGGTGAAAAGCCAAAAACTGCGCATGTGCGAATTAATTAAGAAAACCCCGATTAACCGCACAAACCGTGATATGGACAACACAACCCGCTCGATCCACAGAATCAACCGCGAGGTTTTATTTGGTTTGTTAAGATAAACACTCAAATATGCTCGTCAAGACGAAACCACAAGCCCGGGCTTGTGAAAACACTCGGGGGTAAAGCACACGTATCCGCGTCTCAATAAATGCGGAACTGCGGGCACACAAAGCGATTAACAGTAACATGTGTATACATCAAATAAACCATTTTATCCGTCTTTTTGCATTTCAACGTGATGACATCGACCATTACGAATTCGCGAGCTTTTAACGATTAAAAGACCGTTTAAGGAAACAACAGGAAATGATACCTTGCCAGGCTGGTATGGTTAGGTAAGCTGGGCAGAAACGAACAGATCGTGTAACGCATTTAATGCCAGTGCTGGTAGAGTAAAACGTCCCAATGACGAACATTTCATGTATTTCACATATTTCTGTTTTTTAAATCGTATATATGCGAAAACAAACGTGTATGTACGTTGGAAATACCTTTTAAACAAGGGCAGGGGTCCTCACTTCTCCCGTCGTCATCAAAACGCCATCTTAGGAGCCTGTGACGTAGCCAGCATGACCCCTGACCCAGTTGAGATCGGTCTCACCCCCCTTACCTGTCCTGTTCGAGGTGTTACCATGGTTTTACCCTCTCGGAGAAACACATGTAATAATGCTCCAAGTGTTTTCACTCCAAGTGTTTTTATCCACACATATGCATGTTTTTTTTGTAAATAAGAATGATTTGTTTTAGTATATTTCAATTAAATTAAAATGTTATTTATTTGTGAATATAGGTGTGAAATACTACGCTGAAAAATGTTTTATGAAAATACATTTATTTAGAGTGTAATGAAGAATCGACACTTGAATGCATCATTTGATTTTTAAATACTAAATCTGCGGCTATAAACAAATCAGCATGTTGAAAAGATTTCACAAAAATATATTTAAGAGTAAAATATTAAATAACTAAAAAACAGGAGTAAAATTATTTTAACCCCATCAACAAATGCAATGAGACACATGAAAGCAACTCATGACAGTCATGAGATAACTTTGATAAGGGGCTTGGGGGCTTCAGTCTGATGCTTATGGACACGTCACTTTTCAGGAAATTTACAGCACAGTGGCTTCCTGGAAAGCTTCAATCCACCTATGAGGACAAAAAGCATATGAAACTTTGTCTATTGCTTATGAATGTTAGATAATGATGAATAGGTATTTATCATATCTCTACAATATATTTTAATATGCAGAAATGTACTTTTGAAAGGTCTGTCTGTCATTCGCCCTGAACATGTAGTAAAGAGTTTTTTTGTGGTAAACTTGAAATTGCAGTGAAGACTCTGAGTTCTCTGGCTTGAGAGAGAATCCCAGAAGCGGTTGACTTTCCAAAGCAGCTACATCCTGGAGAAAAATGAGGGGGAAAGCCAGGGTAAATTGCTACACTGTCAAAAAATCATTAACAACTGTATATCAAAGAATAGTGTGTATTAAGCTTTACAATTGATTGACCTGTATTCCAAAAATTGCGTTGTATTTTAACATTAACACAATTGTATGTTAAATTAACAGATAAAGTACTTGCAGAAAATTTCCATGGAATTTTCCGGTATGTGTACATTGTTAAGTTTTGCTGTAACTTCGCAGCAGGTTTGCCAGTAGCTTACTGTAGATTTAATGTACACTTTTATTAAAAGCATAAACTTACCTAGTTTATACCCGTATGGTAACACTTTTCTTGAAGCATGTATGTATGATGCATTATAAAAGTAGTTTAAAGCATTGTAATGCACCTTTTAATGCATTGTAATGTCTTATAAATAATTGATGATATTACAGTTATACAGTTACATATTATAACACTTGGCAATTCATTGTTTCACTACACATTTTAAATTGGTTATAACTCTATACCATTCCATATAATGCATTACAACACACATTATGAAGAATTATAAAGCATTTTACACTTAAATAACTCTTTATAATGCATTATACATACATGCTTCAAGGAAAGTGTTACCCATATTTTATTATTCAAGAGAAAAATGCTTAGGAAGAATGTCATTTTTTGCAGTGTTGCTAATGCCAGTCATTTCATGCTCATTTTGAATCTCAAAAGTCGAAGTGTTTTAATTGAAAACAGTACTGATTGGAAAGTATATTAAATAGTAAGTAAATCTACAGTAAGTTACTGGCAAAAAAAGTTTCACAGTGTAGATTTGTAATTTGTTTAAACCAAGAGACAAATGTCATAACGCCTCATAAAATTTTACATTGACAAAATAAAAACAACATTTTGAATTTGGCATTTGACAGACAGTGTCTTCAATAATTCAAATGTTGGTTCATAAAAACTCAAATTGAAAACTAAAGATTATTGTACGTTGAAACTTAATCCCCCTGCTTAATAAAACATTACCGAAACCCCATAGAAAACAACTCATTCTGTAATCAAGAAATACATTTACACATGATTGGTTGCATTTACATGTCAATCACCTTCAGTGTTCAGAAACTCGGCCCGCCCAGTCACAGAAGGTAATGTGGAAAATATGGGATACCTGACAAACCGAATGTTTCTTAATACCACAACTACTCCAGCCATAAGTCCCAAAGTGTTTCAGTAATTTCTTATTGATATATTTTAGGAATCAACCAGATTATTAAATAAAGTGGGTTGAGAACCCTTTGAAGGTGACTTTGAACAGTGTGAAGTGTTAAGCAATTTCAATTTGGTTTATGTATTAAAAAATATTTTAGGATCTGTTTTTCCCCTAACAGTGAATCTACAAAAATGTTAAGACCTCTTTAAATTGCTGCATTTATAAACTATTACCTCACTGGCAGCATATGTGTACAAAACCTTGTTCAAGATAATAAACCAGAATCTTCTCCATTGTTTCTTATTGCCTTTCGTCCTCTCTAGGTAGCCGCTCATCGAGGATGCGCCCGTGTTAGCCGAAACCTAAAAAAATCAATAAGCAGACTTCAATGAATGACACAGAATGAATAAAGCAGTCAGACCAAGCCTCAGATGGCCGCGCCCAATCTGTTTTGATTGTCTGATTCATACCGTGTACAAAACTGTCAGGCACTATTAAAAAGCTCCAATCTGATTGCCTGGATGAAACCAGGATGAATGATGTTTGTTTGTTGTATTACAGGAATAGTTCTCAGAAATATGAAAATGCTGTCATCCTCACGCCATCCCAAATAAATGTCTTTGTTTTTTTTCTGCTTCTAAACGATGCGTTGGTGAACCCACATATGATTCATATTTAAAGTCCATGTGAACCGGAAGTTGAGATTGAAATGAAATTTTCAATAAAAGTGGTGGGTGTGGCTTTCGTCTTTCTCTGCGATTTGATTGGATGTACAAAAACAGCCATTGCATTTTTCAGCAGACTGACAGTTAAAGGGGAGGAGTTTACGGATGCTCCACCCAAGCCTAGTAAATGCAATCCAGCCAGTTTATCCCCGCCCGCTTTCATTATTCTATCGTCTGTCCGAAGTCTGTCAGACTGCGGAGAAGATGACAAATGCAGCAGAAAGTTTCTGTATCTGATTTTGACCATGGTTTACCTCCCACCGCTGCCTCAATTTAAACATGGCGGTGGATACTATCCAGTGAATCAAATCTGTAACATGCTCGTCCTCCATGTTATACGTGTTGTGTGAAATCTCCCCACACAGGGGCTGTTTTAAAATCGCAGACTTTTTCAAATTTGGGCCAGGAAACTATAGAGATCGGATCAGATATCCAGATGTGGACAAGAGTAAACGTGCTTTGTCCTCATTGTATGAAGATTCAATCTACTTGTTCGGATCACAGAGATCGCTGGTTAATGACAAACATAAACGCAGCCTTAGCTGGATAGTTATTTCAGGGCGGAAGTGCATTTTCAGATTTTAACTGGAAATGATGAGGGCACATGATTTAAAAAAAGAGAATGAGCCACATTGATAAAATATATACAATAAACGCTGCAATATTTCATGAAAAAATAGGCATTGTAATTATTCAATCCAGTCAGACTTTATCTTATAATGATCTTAATACTTTAATTATAGATGTTTGTGCATTTTCGGGCTTTGCGATGTTGACTCCTGTATATTAAGATAACATCAGGGTATTTTAATATAAAATTATTTGTTTGTGATCAACTAAAGCAGTGGTTCCCAAATGGGGGTACGCGCACCCCCAGGGGTACTGCAGGGGTACTGCAGGGGGTACGTGAGAGAAACTGAAATTTAGGAATAAATAATGAACATCAATAAAGCAATAATGTTGATAATAGTATTGTTATAAGAAATGAGGACTACATAAATATGCATAAAAAATTAATTCATACATTTAAAACGCATTTCAATTTATAAGAGTTATTTTTTGAGACCCGGACCCGGAATCAGGAGCAGTGTCTGGGTGAGAAATAATGCAAGTTAGGAGAGGTTGCGGTTAAATGTTAAAGAAATGTTGATTTACCTTTAACTGTTATGCCTAATACTTAAGAGATTTACATACTTGCGTAAAGCTACATACAGAAATTAAAAGAAAAGCAATAAACCTGCTTTGGGGGCATCAGATAAATAACTGTCTGACTCTCATTTCACTGTATTTTAATGCAAAATGTTGCGGTCTGGTCAAGGGGTACTTGGGTTGAAAAA
Organism: Triplophysa dalaica; assembly: GCF_015846415.1. Taxonomy (NCBI): domain Eukaryota; kingdom Metazoa; phylum Chordata; class Actinopteri; order Cypriniformes; family Nemacheilidae; genus Triplophysa; species Triplophysa dalaica. The sequence continues at coordinate 11,446,141 of NC_079565.1, read as the reverse complement.
ATCATAAAAAGCGGTTTTAAGCAAAAAAAGTTTGACAACCACTGAACTAAAGAAACAAAGTCATACATATCAGAGGGCATGAGGTAAGTAAATTCGGAGAGAATTTTTATATTTCAGTGAACCCCTCCTTGAAATCAAAGAGCATAGAGTTAAAGCAAAGTAGATAATGTATTCAAAAGCAGAATCGTATATTCTTCTTAGGTTTTTGTTAGTGAACTTATCATTACTTTTGGACAGACAGAACTCTGATCCTAACATAGACCCCAAACTCATTGTCCTGTCTGTCCACTTTGTTTTTCTTTCAGTGATGAAACTAGATATGTAATAGTGGCTATAGTAATGATGTATACATGTCAAGAGACCATCAACAGACTTTCTCATATCACAACTGCAAGTAGAAAGAAAGGACAGAAAACTCAAACAATTCTTAGATTCTCTTGAATTTGAGTCAGATATGCAAAAAAAAACATTTGACTTAAAGCCAGGATGGGTAGTTCTTCCCGTGAATAAAAGTTGTTGTATTATCACCTCTTTGAGTGCTGATGGTATTTTCTTGGCTCTTTTATTCAAAGCACCAGAAGATTTGCCAGAAGGTGACTGCGGTGTATTGCTGGGTCCATTTTCACCTATTATTATGAAAGAAATGCATGTTTGTTTAGTATCTTTGTGAGGACTTGCCTTAGACTTATATTGCTTTTATTCTGACCTTTATGTTCCCAACCCAACAACTCCCCAAACTTAACTCACAGAGAGCTTTGTTCACCTTTATATTATTAATAAGTATCATTTAGTATATCAGGGTCCCTAATAGGGACCGCTGGCTTCTTCCCACAATAGACAGCGAAAGAAGAAAACATGAATATACCTGTTATTAGATAGACACTGATCTGTCTGTCTGCTTTAAGCTTTGTGTTGCTTTGTGTTGCTTTTTACTAAATAGGCCCAGAATGAGAGCATATACTGTATGTATGTGTGAGTGATTTATGAACCTGAACAGTTCTTCTGCAGGACAGGGAAACACCGATCACATACTCGTGCCAGCTGATTCTTCTGATATTTTAGTTGATATTTTTTATTTGAGCAAGATTGACACACAACCTGGACGGCCAGAGAAAATCATGGATACATGTTCAAAGCACTCTAAACCATGTGGCAAACAATTATTATACAAAATAATTATGATTAACACCTGGTATTAAATATATTTCATTACAAAAGAGAAATCTGCCATATTTACTGACAAATGTGTTACAAAGATAGTTAAAAGTGACCAGGAGTCTGTATTCATTCAAAGTCTTGCCATTCTCTGCATTCTCTTTAAAGCTGTTTTTAGCTCTTCGCATTTGTGATCACATTAACAAGGATGGAGTAATACAAGGTGTAAGGAGAGTCTTTGCTAACTCTTTCCCTGCCCGTGTTTAAAGAGTACATAACTAGAGATTTTTAAGGTCCTACTTTGGTTTATGGAGTGTCCAACGAAAAAAATTTATGTACATAGAAAGTGTAAAAACTAGTGGTGGGCCGTTAACGCAGTGAGACTCTTATCGCGCGATAAAAAAAATGTCGCCGTTAATCTATTCTCAAAGTTGGGTTGGGAACTGGGTCTATACTACGCAAGCTATGATGATTTTCTCCTTGATATTTTAGCGCGGATGTATACCAGCTTAACTGCACTGTCCGGGGCGAGAACGAGATTTTTCAACTCGCGTGATTCGTGTCATTCGCGGAAGCAGAAGCCGCCTCATCATCTCATAACCAGGGCTTCATTCGCGCGATTCGCGCAGCAAGTAGGTCTATTGGCTCTTTGCATTAACATATAAATCACTCGCGCTTGACACGCCATTCGCGTTTGGTCTGAACACAACATAACGTTACTGTGAAATTACCGCATCAAACGTGACGTGCTAACATGGATGCAGCTATGAAGCCGCCGGGTTTGCTTCAGGGAATATTAATTTTTAAGAAGCTTCCCAATAGAAACATCGACAAGACTAAGGTTGTTTGCACCTTGTGCAATGCGGAATTGGTTTAAAAAAAAAACTTTCTCTCAACAGGTTCTGGTCTAGCTTTAGTTGAAACCAGTAACTTTGTATTGAGATCTAATGTATTATGGCTCCTGTATGACATATCGCTTGTTGCTCCCTCACTCTTTGTAAGTCGCTTTGGATAAAAGCGTCTGCTAAATGACTAAATGTAGATGTACTGTAGGAGCTCTTCCAGTCTCAAGTACCACACGGAAATCATCCCTTAGCTAATGCGGAAGTAAACACAAGTTCATCTTATTGAACATAATTTAATTTTCATCACCAATTATCATAGTAGAACAGCTTTCTCAAGCAGTTTGTGATGCATTTTGGAAACAGGAGATGAGCCCCTGGTCTAATGCGCCACCTGGCTTGAGAAACCCGTTCTCAAAGACTTACTTTTAGTCATTATTTGGGTAGCACACATATTCTGAATGACTTCGGAAGAATTCAAATGAGCCATTTTAATCTAGATTAATCTAGATTAATTTTGGAATTAATCTAGATTAATCTATATTAAAAAAATTAATCTATGCCCACCACTAGTAAAAACACTATTATTTCATAATAATAGGCAGTTATTCTCACCTTACTTCATGACTGACTCTCAAATGATTCGTTCCGCGATTCATCTGTCTAATCCACTCCTATCCGCTAGCCTAGTCTGATGTGAATGGTCAGATGGTGTAGTCTCTTGTGATTATTCTTGCGTAGCCTAGGGTGACCATATGAGCCATTTCTCCAAGCGATGTTAAATAAATTCTATACTGAATTTTAAAATGCTTTATTTTACTGAAATGTGAGAACCTCGAAACTGGAAGACGCACCCAAATCCTGGCAAGGACGCATCAAGGATAAATGGCTCATATGATAACCCTAGCAAAGCCAACTTATCACCGCTTTCTTTGGCCGAGGCCCACCCAATAGGTGATATGACTGACAGGTAAAGCGACCAATCATGTTTCGTCTTGAGCTGCGTTAATGTTTAGAGGCGTGGAAATGTCCCCGTAGTAACAGACCGGTGTTAATTCAAGAACGAGTAAAAAATGTACAGCAACAAAATGATTATAAGCTAATGCCGTGAACCTCACATACTTTTAAGAATTAACCGTTTAGTCGATCGTGATGGAATCTTATAGTTACTATTGTAAACACGACAGCTTACCTCAGATGACTTTTTGTTGTTACCAATCAGATGACGACTTCGAACGTGCTGAAGTGTTTCCAAAAAAGTGTTCCATATGCATCAGACGTCAAGCCAACGGATCATGGGCGTGACGTCTGTGGCTGAGACTACTTGTGATTGGTCTACCGCAAATGACGTTTGCGAGCAACAGTGTTTGTGGGCAGTCCTAGCAAAGCGGAGGCAGGGACTATATGTACTGACGTAAATCCGCGGGGGTTCGAGAATAGGACTAGGGGCGACTTGTTTGCAAGCCAATAACTTTGTTATTCATTCACCTTCGGATCTACAACTTGGCAGACTTCTTACTTTCAAACATGGCAACATAACACACTACATGAAATGTCATTTTTATGATCTCATGTTATGTGCTCTTTAGAAAGATAAGCGCTGGCATTTTCAAACAATTTTTTTTTACTAAACTTGAATAACCTCAGAATATTTTGTTCTGTGAATAAATGAACACATTTTATCTTCATTTGCCATTTTTAGAATGATGACCAAAACATGCTGTAGATCTTGTAAAAAATTAATGTCTGATAATTTCTGTCAATTTGATAAATATTAAATGACTAAATGCCACAAGATGGTCTCACCTTTCCACAGGCTCTGCAGTGGTGACGTCTCCAGGTGAGGGTGAACTCACAGGTGCAGATCATACACATAGTGGCCCTCTGGTCTGGGATCCATATTGGGGCTTTGGTTCCCAGCTGAGCGTCATTATCGGTTTCATCTTGAGTTACCTGCAGAAAATGTGTCATTAAAAAAGCGTTCACCCAAAAAGAAGAACAATCATGAATATTTTATGCCATCCCAGATGTATCAGACTTCCTTCAATTGAACACAACGTTTTTTTCTTATAATAAAATAAAGAAGAATAATAAGAGAAGAATAAAATATTTTGTGCACAAATTATATTCAAAATGTGTCTCATATTGAAATATCATATGAATAACTAGTCATTTTGGGACCTTTATACGTCAATAACGTGATGAATATATATCATAAAATAACGTCTTTAGCTGAATACATTTTGGGATAGCATGAGGGCAAGTAATTTTTTGTTTTTATAGAAGTTGTCAGTTAACACCTTAAAACATTATCATTTATTAACTTAAACCTTTAAGAGCATCTGTGGCATGCTGTTTATTCTCAACACAAACGTGTTTGAATAGTTCTTTTGAGGTAGGACTATGTTTTAGGGAAATGGAAGTTATATTTTACCAACAAATAAAGTTTGCTTCCTAAAAAAATGCTTTACGGAGTAAACAGATACATAACAAACTCTTACGTTTAAAAGTATGAACGTATGATGTCTTTAGGCACATAAAGCAATTCTATCAGATTAATGCTAAATGCTTGCAATGTTAAAGAATGATATTCTTACATAAACATATTGTCTATATCTCTACATAAACAGCAAATTCCTGAAGCGTAATTTTTCCTTTTAGATTTAAACTATATAATTGGTCATTTGAATCAGTTGTTTTACCGTCTCAGGGTTTCTAATTGAATTCTTGTTGTAATCTTCAATTGCTGTGGAAATCGCCTGCAGCCACTCATCTCTACATGTGGCAGAGCTTTGAGGAAAAAGAGTTTGGGTATTATATTTTTGTTACGAGATGTTTAGATACAGTTCCAAGGCACTTAAAAATGAACAGTTATATAAAATACATCATTGCTGACTAATATGTGAGGTTATCAGGAGTTTGGATGCAGCCATAATACACATCTTTTATATCTTAGCAGTGTCAGCTTTATTATAATAAATAAAAATACTTGGAAATGTTTAATAATGTTAAATAAAGAATGATTTATTACCTGGCAGACAGAATGAAAGATCGTTCAGTACTCTCAATGTTCAGCTCGTGATAGCCCTCCTGATAACGTTTACTGACCTGAAGAAAACAAGGATTAGGTAAAAAATATTACACTAATATAATATTACACCTAATATAAGAAAAGTCTAATAATATTTAAGAAAATAATTCATCTTCAAAAAACTATTCATCTTGTTAAAGACCCCATAAAAATCTAAACTATGCAAAAATTTGTCATCTTGCACTTAGGGACGGTTTCATTTTAACAACATGAACAAACGTTACTGAGCATTCACACCTTTGTGAACCCAACTGAACTTCTGGTACGCATTTGCAAACAATAGAGTGCCTGTAGATTATTTCTGATAACAATCAAAAGAAACCGAGAAGAACAGTCACTTTGCTAAACTTGTCCATTCAATATTTTAAATTTAGACTGCAATACTAAGCTCAACCGCTAGATGTCAATGAACCTTTCGGTTTGTTTAAATGCGACCGAACTACATGACCCATTCAACAAGTCGTTTATTGAAGACAATTATTTTACAGTAAGACAACAATACAAATTAATATAAACATAAATAATTAAAAATCTTAAGACACTAGCAAAACACAGACCGGAAGTTAACAGTGGGTCAGGTGCGTACACGCGTCCGATGAAACTTTCCTTTTTTTTGCCTATTTTTTATTACACTTTAAGAGATTTTGAGTATCAGAAAATATAATATAACTGGAACAGAGTTACTAGATTTGATGATTGATGAAGTAGAAAGAAGTGTTGAACACTTTTTAGAAATTAGAATATATCAAAATAGTCAAATATCAGTGAATTTCATTTTAAATTCTGAATCTTGAACTTTACAATGTTATCGTAAATAGACATTTCATCCAGGCATGTTACAATTCCTAAACATGATTTTTTTTATGATGACAGTGTTTATAAGGCCCGATTTACATTTTGCGTCTAAAAACGTGCGGAAAACGCGAGCACTCCAAAAAGTTAAACTATTTCCATCTCGATGCGGCGCCGATGCGCCTAGAAAAATGTGCTTCAGAAGAGATCACAATCTTTACGATTCGCTTTAAAAGTAGATTGTGGATGTCCTCAAGATTAATCACGATACAAAATCGATAGATCCTTCTAAACTTGAAACCACCTGACAAATAGCAATTCAACGCGGTGATGAAATTAAAGCCTGTTGGTTGTTAAAAAACTATTTCAGTCTTTAAGCAATACAACTTTTACCTTCATCACTGCCAATGAGAGCATGTTGTTCACTCTGAAATTTCCTGATGGTAATGGTGTGCTATACAGAAGACTGTCATTAAACTGTTGATGAATAAAAAAAACAGCGTTTTAGAGCAAAGAACTTATGATTTTGAAGTTTTAATAAAACAAAGCCTTATAAAAATCATAGAGGAGATTGCCGTTCTCAAAAATGAATGAGTTTACATGAAAACGCAATATGAAGGACAAATTATTAAACATGTCGGTTTACGTAGTTTTAAATGAAAACTAATGAGAAGTGGATTGATTATCACTCACTAAGAAGAACATTCGAGGGTGCATCACTTTCCTTGAGGACTTCATCAGGATTCCTTCTTTCAACAAAATCTAAACACAAATACGTAGGATTACTTCAGGATACTTCCTCTGGGAAATCACTGAACTTACAAAGAAACCTAAAGATGCTTGTAAAATGTCTGATTTGTGAGTTTCCGCTGACATTGTGACACATCCATGAATTGTCAAATGTGAATCTTAAAATTATAAGATTGTGTGACATTTCATGTGATTTATTATGGACGTACTCTTCCAGGCTGGATAATCACATGTTGTCCAATGAGACGACACTGAACCTCAAAGAGCTTCTGGAAGTTATCCTGTTTAAAAATAACATTTCACATTTCAATCAATAGAAGACATAAATAGTGCAGAATGAACAATTTAGTTCTTGATTCCTTATTACCTCTTGTCTTACGATTTCATTTGCATGGTTAGCCACCTCCTTTACTATCACCAAAGCAGCTGATAAGATGAAGATATATTTTTTATACACCGTAAACAATTTAGATTAAGCATCTGTTGTATATATTTACACAAATATAATACAGTTCATGTGGAATTATTCATTTTACCTTCAGCATCTTTGTAGTCTGGAGAACTTTCATCAATATTGTTTAGATAAGCTGGAGAGAAAACAAGTATTTGAAAAGGTAACAATTTGCATGTTTGATAAACATTTGAACATAAATTCATCAAAATATTTAACAAAATAATCCTTAGTTGAAACAATCTTATGTAATCGATGCACCGACATTGTTTCGTACGTTTGGTCAACTCAACAAATCGGATTTAGTCTTTCTTTCGTAAATCTGATTATATGGTCACTGTTCTAATGTGCAGGCGCATTAATGCAAACACATCTCTAGGCACTTGCTTTTTGTGGACAACATTTAAAAAATCTAAAAATTTGGACTATGGGGAGATTTGTGATATTATGTCAAAAAAATTGAAAAGTTGAATCCTGCTGACAAAAAAAGATTTTTAAATGAAAAGAGGGACACGGAACATCACATTCCAAATTTAGCTGAAATTCCCTGGCATCCATCCCCAGCACTACTCACACTCTCTTATATATTAAATATAAATATACAAAATTATTTCAATTTTAAAAACCCTCACCAGTCAAAAGGAGCTGATACTGTGGTATTCTCTGAATGGGTTTTAGCATGTAATGCTTCACTGCAAGGTTTGCACAGCGTGCGTCGCTCTGTATAAGAAAGTCAAAAAGATGCCCGAGGGTAATTTTTGTCAGCACTTAAAGAATGCAAAAAGAAAACAAACAGAGATACTATTCACATCTTTACAATGGTCCACACAAACTAGAAAAACTAGGCAACTATTAGAAACGAAACAGAAAAAACAGGTCGGAGTGGTTTTATTTGGCTACCTCGAATTCCCGGACGACTTTGGCAAAGGCTGCGTTCTTGCGGCAGTGCTCTTCCAGAAGAGTCACATTCTTGTCGAACTCGCGAATATAAGTAGAGTACATCTTGAGATACGGTCCTCTTTTCACAAAGATGTCCGCTACGGCACGATGCTCGTCCCTGTTGGACAAGAAAATATCATTGCGATTTCTATAAAAAATTAAAGGTGATTGGTTAGATTTCATCCCTTTGTTTCAAGAAGAAAGTTTCTAAACTCAGAATGACATTTCAATATTGTTATGTGGCCTAATTTTCTACATACATTTGGGGCAATTTTACGTGTTAAGTACGATGTTGTCCATCAAATTAAGTCGGACCTAAAAGTTCAAAGTTCGTGACTTTCCATTGTTAAATGTGAATATGAAGGTATGGAGGTTGTAGTTGCTTTACCAGTGAGCGACTCGTTCTTCCAGCTCTTTCAGCAGGTCACGATTTAACTGGTAAAGCTGCGGCAAAGAACACAAGATCTGCTTCAGGACTCGCTCGTCAATCACGACTTTACCCGCCTGACAGGGTGCTTTCAGTACTGCTTCACGAAAGTCCTGCGGCATACAGGTTAAGAAAACTATGAGCAAGCAAGATCTTAAAGAGGAAATTCTGTCATCATTTACTCACCCTGTTTGAATTTTTACATTCCAATGAATACCAATTTCACATTCTTAATTTCATAAAAAGTGAATGCAATTTTTTCAGCTATGCCTGTCAAGCTCCAAAATTATGACAAACCACCATAAAAGTGATCTGCAAGTCTTCTAAAGCTAAACAGTAGTGCTGTGCAAGAAACAGACTGAAAATCTTCCGTTAAATGTGTGGCATTGTAGTTGATTTCACACCATGACGCACAATAAAGCAAATTTCAGTCTTGTCCTTACACAAAGCTGTATTACATATTTTAAAAACATTTTATACTGCGTTCTTGCACTTTGAAACTTTGTCATCTTGAACCTGATCTAAAAAGTTTGTCAGACTCTTAAACTAGACTACTACATTATACTCTTTCCTCGACGCTTGTTATATCTTACTACTTTGCTATTAAACTACATTATTTATAGCTGTAATTCTTATCTTTTGCTTCAACATCGCCAAAACATTGGACACATAACATTGCAGATTACTCTACGTACTTATCATTACAATTGGCATCAAACTGACATTTCTTGTGAAATTGTTTTGACTGCTTTAGGCTTACAGTTATGAATTAGGGTAACATAGTCATAACCACAGATTTTTCATACTTCACTGGAAAATAAAAAACAGTTAGTTGTATCTTTAAAGAACAGAAAAGGTAGCTATACAGATTGCTTTGTCACTTGTGGTGATTCCATTTTTACACTTAATGAAAACCGCCAGAAAGAAATTATGAATGGCAGTAAATATTTTTTTTGTGCTGCATGTGAAGCAAGCGAAGCATAAGGAGCAGATTTGGAAAGAGCCCATGTGACTGTGATTTACTCATATTACTGTAAACAAGCGCATAGTCCAGGCATTATGTAGGATATTATGTAACATCTACTTAATGTGACTGACGGTAAATCAGTTAAACAAGATATGCGGAACACTTACAATATGCAGCAGCTTCAGGACATTTACAAATCTGCAAACAAATATACATACCAAACATTTAAAGAGAACACAGATTACAGAAATAGTCAAAACCATTATTAACTGCTGTTGTAATTCATCAATTTTACCAAACCCATATGCTTCTACCTTTACAACCCCAAATACGGCATCGTTTGACATATCATAATAATTGATTGTATAATGCACAAGTCATCCAGACACATTTGATCAAATTTGATCAAAGATTCTTCAAAACTCTCCTTTTGTGTTTTACAGAAAGAAGAAAGCATACATGTGTGGAATGACTGATGAGAATATTTTAAATATTAAACTGTAACTTACATTTTCTCTGAAGACAATATTTCATTGACAATGTGCGAAGCCTTGGTCTTCTCGGAGTTAATCTAAAGAGATTTAAACATTAACATATATTTCTTTGTTTTTAACAAAACATTGAAGGTGTTACAATTTTGAAAAAGAATTCATGGGATACACAGTCATGGTCAAATATGGTGTCCAAGTGGTAAGCATTTGTATTTTATTCAAATCTATTTCAAATCAAAAGTTGCTTTAATAACTTTGTATTCATGCTGCATTATTGCAGGGGAGAGTGGGAACGGTTGCAACACTTTCTGTTTTTATTGGAACGAGAAAATTTGAATATGTTAAACCCCCTTCTGTCAACTACCCGCCCACATTACTGGAACTTGCATATGTATGATAGTATACACACAATTTATTCTTGAACAAACAAAGTCAAATTTTTTACTGACCGCATAACAGGGGATAGTAGCATTATATTATATATATAATTGTATATATATATATGTATATATATTCATTAAAATGTAATAAAAAACAACCCATAATGTAATTTAGCATTTTTTCTAATGTGAACAGACTGAGGGTTCCATTTTAACGATCCAAGCACATGTTCTAAAGCGCAGAGCCTAAGTGCGCTTAGGGCGTGTTTGAAAACACTTTTGCTAGATAAAGGATGGGAAAACGGTCAGCGCGGCAGGTGCATGGTCTAAACGGGTTGCCCTATTCTCTTAATGAGTCACGGGTGTGTTTTGGGGAAAACCTGCAGTAAACCTAAAAGTATCATCTCCCATCCCCTTTAAGAACCAGTTGCGTTCGTGCCATGGCAGATTCAATTTTAAACGGCAGTTTTCGAGAGAGCAAAGACTGGGCGCATCTGCTCGCACACTTTAACCTCGCGCACCAGCTACACGACAAGCCAATTTTTTTTGTCTTTATGTCAGAAAGTATGAAGAGCTCACACAGTGAGAGCCATTATCCACAATTGGAGAAAGCATGGAACAGTGGTTAACCATCCCAGGTGTTGCCGGCCTAACAAAATTACTCCAAGAGCACAACGACGACTCGTCCAGGAGGACATAAAAGATCCCAGAACAACATCTAAAGATCTGCAGGCCTATCTTGCTTCAGTTATGGTGAGTTTTCATGATTCTACACTAAGAAAGAGACTGTGCAAAAATGGCATCCTTGGGAGAGTTCCAAGGCGAAAACCACTGCTGACCAAAATGAACACAAAGGCTCGTCTCACATTTGCTAAAAAAAATTTTCATGATCCCCAAAACTTTTGGGTGAATATTCTGTGGACTGATGACACGAAGTTTGAACTTTTTGGAAGGTGTGCTTCCCGTTCAATCTGGCGTATAACTAACACAGTATTCATAAAAAGAACATCATACTAACAGTCAAACATGATGGAGGTAGTCTGATGGTCTGGGGCTGCTTTGCAGCTTCAGGACCTGGACGACTGGCCATAATTGATGGAACCATGAATTCTGCACTCTACCAGAAAATCCTAAAAGAGAATGTCCGGCCATCGGTTTGTGAAGCTTAAACGCACTTGGGTGACGCAGCAGGACAATGATCCAAAACACAGCAGCAATTCCACCTCTGAATGGCTAAAAAAATCAAAATAAAGGTTTTGGTGTGGCCTAGTTAAAGGCTGGACTTAAATCCAATTGAAATGCTGTGGCATGACTTTAACTCATTCGCCGCCAGCCTATTAAAAAAGTTGCCAGCCTGCGACAGCGTTTTTGAACCTTTTCACCCAACTTTAATGGCTCACAGTCAATTTTCTGTAAAGAATATATGGACAAACAATATGTCAATGTGTCAAACAAAAGAAACCGTAATCTTCTATCTTCATTTGTTCGTTTTTTATCACTCGTAGATGAGGGTCGGTTTCTTCAAAAATGCATCTGATTAAACAGCTGAGATAATTAACGTTTTTTTGTCAAAGATTCCGCCCAGATTACACTCAGAACAATCATTAAAAAATGCTAAAACATATACGTTCTAGGTTCTGGGATTCTGTACTTTTTCCCAAAGGTGTGTAATAGCGCCACCTGCTGTAAAACAGTACCAACACTGATTGCCGTAAAAACTCGTCTTTGGCGGGGAAGCGTTTTTTTTATTGACTAGATCACTCGTCAATGGCGGTGAAAGAGTTAAAAAGGCTGTTCATACTCCAAGACCCTCCAATGTGGCTGAATTAAAACGATTCTGCTAAGAAGAGTGGGCCAAAATTCTTCCACACCGATGTGAAAGACTCATTGCGAGCTTTCGCAAAAGCTTGTTTGCAGTCGTTGTCGCCAAGGGTGGCACAACTAGTTTTTAGGTTTAGGGGGCAAATACTTTTTCACATAAGGTCAGAAATGTAGGATTGTTATTTACCTAAATAAATAAGACCATCATTTAAAACCGCATTTTGAATTTACTCTGGTTTTCTTTGTGTAATATCAAAAGTAGTTTGATGATCCGAATCATTTAAGCATGACAAATATCCCCCCCAAAAATACACCCTTCTCACTGTATTGTTGATGTTCTCTTCATCTTCCTCCGAGCTGCATTCATCTTCATCTGAATGTGTGTCGCCATGCATTTCTTCAAGCATATTTCTGAAATGACACATAAGGATCTCACGGAGCTGCTTTCATCTTCATCTGAATGTGTGTCGCCTTGCATTTCTTCAAGCATATTTCTGACATGACACATGGAGGCATCTCATGGAAAATGAAAGGTTGTCATGAGCGTTTTACATCCTTAAATGCCATATTCCAAAATCAATAACTCCAATGATCCAGATGGTAATGTAAATCAAATGCAAGTCAATTGTAGAACTATACTATACGTATTTTATTATACGTTCAGAATTGCTTTCAATTCTTTGTCAAACGAGTGTGTCGCAAAGTTTTAAAAAAATGTATTAGGCTCTGATCCAGTGTTTTCTCTGTGCTTCTTATAATAAGCCTGAAGGTTTATAAAAACTGCGGTTAAACCAACAAAGTGAACAAAACAACAGCTGTTCAACATATTTCAGTAACATCAGTACAGTCTCAGCTTAAAAACTATTTGCTTATTTAAGTTGCTTCTTATTTGCTTATTTAAGTCACATTTACTAATCATTTAATCGCATTTGAGAACAAAATATAACGTTTAGGTATTGTTTAGTGGTTCCATAAAGTTTGTCAAGTAGAAAGTGTTCAAAATGTTTCGTTTTCAACATTATATTTTAAGGGATAGTTCACTTAGAAATGAAAATTATTTTATTTGTATTCACCCTCATGTCATTGTTAAACCTGTATGAGTTTTTCTGCAGAACACAAGAAATACATTTCAAAGAATGTCGGTTACCAAACAACATTGACCCCAATTGACTTCCATAATATGACCACAAAACCACTGAGACACTTCTCAAAATAACATATTATGTGTTACACAGAAGACTCATAAACAAGTTGTGAATGACACAAGGGTGAACAAGTAATGAAAGTTTTTATTTTTGGGTGAACTATCAGCAAAATGATACTTGTAAAACGCTCAAATCCAAATCTATGACCAGAGTTAAGTCTACATTTAATACTTGTTTACTTCCTTGACTATAAATATAAAGTTAGAGTACCTTTGAAGAATATCCTGGCGCTCTTTAGCATTTGTGGGCTCTTCGGTGTAAACATCTGGATATTCATAAAGCCCGTCGTCCTCACACATGAACGTCTGGTTTTGAAAATTATTGGCAACCTCTACGTTTGAAGTGCTGAAAGGAGGCAGGTTTTCATATTCTACGATTTCTTCATATACGTGATCATAAACATGTTTAGCATCAATCTCAAGGTCGTCTCCGTCAACACTTTGCTCAATTCCAATGTTTTTAAAATGTCCTACTCCTTTCATATTCAGTCGGTCACTGTGACCGTTGTGCAGTGATGTCAGTCCTTCAGAGCAGAGCTGATTTTGAGTTTCTTCCAAATAACACTCAGTGTCCACCGACTGTTCGTTCTTAACTCCGGTAAAATCAAGGTGCTCATTTTGGACAAGCCTGGGCACTTTTTTAACACTAATGTCAAGGTCCATGATCCGTAGCAAGGAGGGTTTCTTCAGACCGTCTGGTCTACTCATGTCAACCGAGGATAAAGACTTGGATTTGGGTTTGAGATTCAAGACGGCCTTCCTGTTCGGTTGACTCTGTTTGGCCAACTCGCTGTTATCTTCAGAAGCAGGTTGGGGTTTTTGCTCTGGATCTGTTATATCAAAGCAATCTTCATTTTTGATTTTACACTGTGGAGATCTGAACATCTTAGTCTTTTTAAGAAGTACATCTACTGAAACTTCCGTAGTTCCACCTTGTCCAGAGATTTCAGGTCTGGGTTTTAGGACTATCCTCCTCCATATGGGATATTGTTTGTATGTTGAGTTCGCAGAAGCATCGACACATGAATCCAGATTTTGTGATTTTATTTCAGTCTACTGTTCATCTACGCTTTGCCACGTGTCCTGGTTTTTATTTTGTTGTATCCGAGGGATCTTTTTTCGGGGGGTGGGTACAGGGCGAATCCGGATTTCGTTTTGGGTACCGTTGAGTGCCCTATAATGTCCATCAGTGTTAATGGTTAACCTGTTTGTATTTTCTCTCATAGACAGATCTGAATTGTTAACATCGACAGGAAGGACAGTTAGCTCAGTTCTGGTAAGTCCTGTTGACTCCCGAAGGGCAACGTTGGGTTTTTCGGTCTTAACTTTACGCTGCAAAGTTACAGGTGCGTTTTTCCTTGGAGGCATGGAGACAGCATGGATTTGGTCTGGCATTTGACTGTGGTGTACAACATTACTTGAGATTTGCTGACATTCATTGTGTTCTGGAATACTTTCAACAGATGCAATAATACCAGAAATAATGTTTTTCTGATGTTTCGAGGGCATTTGGGCCTCACAGTCACTTTTTTCATTGAGAATAATGCTCTGATTTGTCTTTAAAGGATTTGTGTTCTGAATCCGGTTTATTGTCTGAGGTTTATTGGAAGAGACATTTCCAGAAATTTCCTTATATGTATCAGACGATCTTTCGAGTTGAAAAACTTTTTGGTTTCCGTCCTTTGGCGCTACGCAATCCGCACAATTCCCATGATTGCAAACACAAATAGGAATGACGTAATCCCACTTGTTGTTCTCCGCTTGCGCTTCATGCCTAAAATTAAGAAGTCCAATGTTCCGGTCGGGCTTTGGTTGAAAGTGAGCTTGGGGTTCAAGCTTGGACTTGGAGTTAAATGCAGGAGAGGGAATTTTCGAGAGGCCCGGCTTGGGTGCCATAGCAGGTTTCACTTTATTCTCGCCAGCCAGTGAGGTACGCTGATAAACGAATCTTGAAGCAAGATGTGTTTGCAACGATGCTGGCTTCATGCTCGGCTTTGGGGCCAGAGGTGGTTTCTGACAGCTCACTAGGAGACAAAAAGGATGTCGAGAGATAAGAAGAAAAATAGGAAGCTGAGGATAGGAGCATTTGTATTCAAATAATGTAAAAATGACAACAATATGTCAACTTCCCTTTACTGTGGGAATGCGATGCTGTTTGGTGTAAATAGATATTATTAAAGATTTAACCATGTTAAATGTTTTTCATAAAAGTACATTTCATTTGTAGTTTTTGTATTTTATATTTGCTGAAAAGTAATGTTGTTAATGTTTGGGATAAATATGAACCTCAGAAAAAACACATTTTTAAAAATACAAAAAACAAGCGGGTTTTCAATTCATCAAAGACTTCAAAGAGTCTGCAATTTTCATCTTCAATATTTAGAAGTAGATAAAAATTGCACTGAAAGTCCCCAAATTTAACAAAACACCACATCACTAAACCAAAACTTATCCAATATGTCTGTTCTGAATAAAATACATATTTGCATACCAGACATGCATCACACTGAGCTTCAAAAGCAAATGACAACAGATAAGAAAATAAGTTAGATTTTTGTGATATCATTGACACAAATTGTCAAACGACTTCATTAAAATCACATTTGAAATAAATACCAGCTTATATTAGTTACATATACTGAAAGGTTGTGCTAGATTGTTGTGTCTTCTTTAAAAAACATAAAAATGACTCACCTGTCCTCTTCATCGTCTGTGATGTTTACTTATTCATAAGGCATACGTGACCAACACAAGTTCCCCTTTGTGCGTGTATTTTCCAGTACATGTTTTCTTAACTTTAAAGCCATTTTCAAGCTGATATTATCAGTGCGGTTTAAAGAAAGGTTGTGATCAAACTACAGACAAGGAGAGGGCGGGTTATACTGAAACACACGTCAGCGCGCGCACATACACAATCCCAAGCACTGCCTGTTTACAGTAATCCCTTATGTGTGTGGATCAGACTTAAAAAAACATTATAAATAAATATAAATATAAATAGAGAGAACATTGTTTTACCTCATGCACTCGACTGAATGCGTGCAGGTAAACAAACTAAACCACTGACTGACCATTCACACATTAAATACAGTTTCAAACTAAACTATATTCCGATTGATCTCTTTATTTGACTGATGAATAATTAAACTTAAACTAACTTTAGTGGATTTTAGAAAGCAGGAAACACAAACTCTGTTACGAGCTTGCGTTTACATTTTGTAGCCATATATGTGGATCAACTGCGCCCCCGTGTGTAGGAAAGAAGAAAACATTCTGAGAAAGTTATTTTATTCGACGGGATCTTATTTGAGAATCCTCCTGGATATTTGAATGCTACTTGACAGTACCTTAAATACAAATAAAAAGTTAATATTATTATAAAGCGAGCAAGCGAGAGAGAGATTATTTAAAAATGATATATTTGATCATAGTCCTATTGGGAACTATGTTTAGTTTTGTATTATGTTGGATTATTGTTGTATTATTCTATACTTTTTTATTAAATTATTCTAAAATGATTGCAAATGTGGATCATGGAAGACAATTTATTAATAAAAAGAAATGTCTAACCCATACATAACCCTTCCAGAACTCCCATTAAAATAGTAAAAACAAAAGGGGAAATAATTAAAAATGTTATTTTAAGGGAATATCTAAATAAGCAATGTGTAAGAAAATATGATTTTTTTACATAGAAATGCGTTTTTAGGCTTTGCATATTTCTGCCATTCACTCTTCACTATTACATTTTATTATTATTTGTATTATTAATATTAATAATATTATTATTTTATTTATTATTATGATTTTCTATATAAATGAACTGTTGTTAAGCTGACTGACTGCTTCATTCTGCATGTGTAAACAGTACTAAAAAGCTACAAAAAAAATTGATTATAAAAAATAAAATGCCATTTTTAGTTGATAGATTCATTCATATAAGATACAATTTTATTTAGTAAATAGTATTTGATTTTTTGACTATACATTTATTATACCTTTAATAAAAGCCACAACAAGCAGTCCTTAGACAGTTTTTGCATAAAAATCCATCTGAATATTTGATAGCTTTAAAAAGTGATAACTTAAAAATGTATGTAGACCATTTTCTTTGTATTTATTATATAAAAGAGAAATTATTTTTGGACATACACTTTTAATAAAACGCTTCCTACCGGCTTTCCGTTGCTGAAATCACCTGAAATGTATCAAAGATTGTCGAGACTAACAAGACGCCGCACTTCTGTTACTATGAATTAGGAAAGAAAGCGAAAGAAGTCCCGCCTTCAAGGTAAAGCAGCCAATCAAAAATCGCCAAAGACTAACACGCGAACCTTTACTCCTGCGCAGTAGCGGCAGCAACACGGAAAGGCGTTTTGTAGTTGAATTTAAGAAACAAAAGTATGTAGCACTTTATATCAGGTTTCATTATGTTACGTTAAAATATGTTGTTTTTGGCAATTTATCAAAATTGTAGCGAAAGCAGACTTCCCTTATTCAAGTAAAAATACTTGTATAGGTGCCGGGAGACATTACAAATATAGCCACCGAGTGGAATGACTTCCCTTAAAGGGACTTTCACCATATGTGCGGAAGTTCTGTGTCGTTATTGCTTTGTTGAGATTGAAGACATCGGTGTTTTCTTACCCCTGTCTTGCTGTTTTTAAACACAGATCATGGACTTCTCCGAATCCGTTAAGAAAATCCTTTTCAAGGTTGGTTTTCTTAATAAGCTTTCTTAATGATTCAGTCATATATCGTTAAAATGTTCAGGCGTAGACACTGGCTAAACCTGTTTGAATGTTCAGTCATTGAATGAGAAATGATGCCACTGATCAACTTTAACTTTAAATGTCTTCTTTTATTTGACCATGTTACTTGTCTAGTATAAATTTCGCGATGTCGCCATTGAGGAGCTGCAGAAAGTGTCTCGCCTTCACCCTGATATAAAAGTTTTATATGGGACATACAGTGAGTCATTCTTATCATTTATTGTGATGTATTTAACATTTTCCATATTTAAAATAATACTTAATTCAGGATATTTGATCCAATCAAATATATACATTTTAATCTGCTGAGTCATTACTTCATCTTCCGATTCAGCATTTAGTGACAGTTCACAGAAGGATCTGCTCAAGGTTGTTGGAAACATCCCAGTCAGATACCAAGGTGAGAGTACAGTACTGTTATACTTGCCAGTCCAAACTATATGTTGATTTAAACAATGTGTCAATATGTTGATGATACTGTATTTACAGGGCGCTTATATAACCTGCCCATCCTGCTTTGGCTGGTGGATTCTTTTCCCTTCACGCCGCCCATCTGCTTCCTGAGACCAACCTCCAGCATGGTCATACGGGAGGGTAAACATGTCGATTCAAAGGGAAGAATTCACCTGCCGGGTCTGCACAACTGGGATCATGTAAGAGAACTTCAAATTCAGTCAATGGAGTAGTTTCAAAGAAGATGATGCCAAGCTGCAGTTTTTGTGACATCACTGAGATAATTTGCTGATCTATAATGATGGAAATTAATGTCACTGTAGCCCAAGTCATCTTTAAATGGGCTTCTAGCGGAGATGATCGCTAAATTCGAAGAAGATCCTCCTTTGGGCGCCAAATCCTCTGGACACTTTGAAAATCCCAATGATCTACTGGCCTATGTGTCGAATCTCACAGTTGATGAAGGTTTGTCTGGGATGCTGTCCTCAGTTGTTTAAAATCAATTATTATTATTTAATTGTAATTTATGACCTTTTCTTATAGGTGGGCATCGATCTGATCAAGCGGTTAAAGTCTCTGTGATTGGTGGGGGAGATTTAGGAGTAGCCGCCGTGTTGAGTATTATGGCAAAAGTAAGTATTTGTTTCGTTTGTTTGAAGAGCAAAAATAGCTTTTAAGCGAGCGCATTTTTAAACTAAGCTGGCATGTCATACTTTTCATCATAGAGCAGTGTGGACAAACTGGTTTTGATTGACGTCCCTGAGAGTTCTACCAAAGGTGGCGCGATTGATTTAGAGATTTTCAGTTTACCAAAGGTTGAGGTTTCAAAAGGTGCTTTTCATGATTACATTCATTAACACTTCAATAAATGATACCTCAGATGCTGAGTGTGTGTGCGTGTGGCCCCTCTTTCATAGACCTGTCCGCCTCGGAGGGTTCAAAGGTGGTGATCGTCACAGCGAACGCCTGGAGTGATGAGCAGTCGTATGCGAGTGTGGTTCAGACTAATGTGGACTTGTATCGTGGGATGATCCATCGGCTTGCCCAGCTGAGTCCAAAAGCTGTGCTGCTTATCGCTTCTCAACCAGGTAAGCAAATAAAAAGTATCAGTGACCGGTGACCAGGGCTTTAAGGGGAAGTGTGTTTTCTGGACCGGGGTTTTCAGATGGGGTCCGGGGCCTCCAGAAGGTTGCAAAAAAACCCAAATAAAACTCCACAGGGTTTATCTGCTTTTTTTGCTATGGATAGTTTCCAGAATCGTTTATATTTGAATCTTTCTAGTCTTTATAATATCCTATTAACTATTTCTCTAACACATTTTAAACATTTCTTTGCTTTTCTGCTCTGCTCTAATAAAAGCAAAATAAAAATGTCTTAATTTATTCTCCATCATGTGGACGAAAACCTGTAAATGACACGTTCTTCTCTGAGACACAAAAGATAGATTTGAGAAATGAGGTTTCGTGTTCATGCAATGGGGGTCAAAATGACCGTATGACCTTTTTTGACCATATGGTGATAATGATTGTCTTATTTTGCTGACCATTTGTTTGATGTCTTTTAAAACAGTGGACATTATGACACATGTGGCATGGAGACAGAGTCATCTGTTGCCAACTCAAGTCATCGGGGTGGGCTGTAATCTCGACTCGGAACGTCTGTCTCAAATCATTAACATTTCACTGTTGGCCAACAACACAGGCATGCAGGCCTGGGTCATCGGAGAGCTTTCGGAGAACAAAGGTGAGTCGATCAACACTTGCCTGGCATCTTTTATATTTACAATTCATAGGTCTGTGGATTAGGACTAACTAGTTAATAATTGGCATATATACTGTTCTGTACATTCATTCATTCAATTCTTCGTTTATGCCATTTTTGGTGTTTTATCAAATGCATATTTATGAATTTAGCCGACACTTTTATACAAAGAAACTTATAGCAGGAATACACTACAAGATTTTTGCCCTGATTTTCAGTCTGGAGTTGTTGCACAGAGTATGCGCTAGTCTGCAGATTTGATCATGTATTGTTTTCTATGCAAACGTTCAAAAAGTCTGCAAGTGTATGTCTAGTTTTTACATTTTTCCAGCCTTTTAGTGCATTCTAGCTATTCATTTTCACTAATGCAGTGCAGGAAGAAAATTCTAGTTGACTGGATTCTGTAATCATTACTTACCAATTGGTTTTCAATAATACATTGATTATTGTATGTTGTATATCAGTGGCCGTGTGGGGTAATGTGGGTCCAGGGATTGACCAGCTGCAATCATTAACCCCAGTGTCCAACTCCACCAAACCCTTGATGGACAGGTATTCATTTTAGTATAAATATGCATACATACTGTATTAATGATGCTGTACCGTTAATCCATACTGTTACATTTAGATTACAATTATGAAGTATGTTTATATTATGTTCACAGGGCGTTAGAGATGTTGAAGGGCCGAGGTCAGAGGTCATGGTCAGTTGGATTGTCCATTGCTGACATCACTCACAGCATCATAACAGACCAGAAGAAAATACACTCAGTCACGACACTGGCCGAGGTTTGCTGCTTAGATTGTCTACTTAGTAACTAAAAAACAATTTCTGAAACCATTTTATTGCAAACATCTTCACAGTAGCATGTTTCCTCGTCTTAAATCAATCTGCATTCATTCAGGGATGGGGTGGAATCGGGTCCAAGGTGTTCCTCAGCTTGCCATGTGTCCTCGGAGAAAATGGCTCAACCAGATTAGCAGGCGTGCCTGTGGGTTCAGAGGACGAATCGAGGCTGAGGGAGAGCGTGGCGTCTCAGATCAACCTTTTTATGCAGCTCAGATTGTAGGTTCAGGACCTGAACAGCCTGGAAATTCACCTTCACAAGTGCTTACCCATGTTCTTTGCAGGCTTGCAGCTCTGGGATATACCCTTTTTTGTTACATTTAGAGGGGTGGCGTATTGAAGGTAAATGTCATCATCCTTGCACTGACCCCGAATCTTCAGCGAGTACTGTGAAGTGAAATTCTTCCACCCGACAGCAATAGCACTTTCTGTATGTGTACTATATGTGACATGTCCTGGCACACATGTTTGTTTATTATATGCTCTTCTATGTATCCTCAAGCAATATGCAATTGATTGTTATACAGCGCTTTAAAGATATTGTTTATAAACTATGCAAATGCAGTTATGTCTCTAATATAATTTATTGACAATTTTCCAATCCACATGACCGATTTGCCTGAGTAATATTAATATTGAATGAGCACCTAAAGGACATGTGTGCTGTTTTGCAAATTGAATGTACATTGTGATTTTTAAAGCAATACTTCACTGTGACATATTTTATGTGCAAGAAATGGCAATAATGTAAATATTAAACTGAACATGCCACTTTATTTGTAGCGTCTTGTGACTTTTCAATGATGAGCATACAGGTTTTCTTTAAGCAGGTGTTATTGAAATAAAATCAATTCTCAAATAAACATCAAATTTAAAATTGGGTATAAACCACACTCTATAAAAGCAATTAAATAATATTGTCTCTTAATACAAACAGCAGTGCAAAACAGCCCTATTTACAATCATCACACTATAAAGCTGTAACATCACCTTCAATTAAATTTTCTTCATTTTTTAAAATTCACTGGTATGTGGCAAGTAACCTTTCCATGAAAATTGTTGACCATGCTGTGCTTTACATTTTCCACAAGGTGGCACTAGAGCTCAAAATCTACAACAGGATGAGGGAGTTTCTTCTGTAGCAACTCTGGGACCCCTTTAAAGTAGGTCTTGGGTCACCTTGAGTTCCCAAATGTGGTACAACAAAGCATCTTGTATTTTAAAAATGATGTCCATTCACTTCAAACAAGTTTAAAAATAACATTGACAACATCTGACTAGCAAACTTAAACCGATTTTGAAGTCGATTCCACTCGCCTTTGCTCAACATTTAAAAACAATCATAGGTTAATGTTGGTCCTCTGAAATGAGTGACACGGTGAGGAACAGTAACCATTTACCAACATTCAGTCCCTTTAGAGCTCTTGCGTTGAAAAAACGGAAATGCAACAAATTTGAGACACGCTGAAACACATCCAAGCTCCACTGCAATATATATATCCTAAAGGTTACAAAAACATATCCCACAAGCTCGACTATTCTTATGTGCAAAATGTACAGAATGACTTGCTTGACAAATGTCCATAAAAGAAAAGTGTCCGTCAGCTAGTGATTTGGGACGTGTATTCTGTAAAAATCTGAATCCGTGTGTTCTTGGGAAAGCATTGTGGGTAATTTTATTGGTGGTAGTCTCGGGGGGCGTGAATGTCCGCTCTCAACCTGATGGGATTGAACTGAAGGTGTGAGAAAGGGCCTTACTGTAAAGCTGGCCGCTGGCTTTGGGACTACAACACAGTCTGGAGAGACCCAATTGTCTGAATCTTCAATGCAAGGAGGAGGTGGTTGTATGGGAGAAGAGTCTGGGGTGTAGAAGAACTTCGACGGAGGCGGTAGAGGAAGAGAGGAAGTGTCTTCTGGAGTACGGAGAAGGGTAGGGTTCTTAAGACCCAAGTCTTGTGGCAATGGAGTGATCCTCTCCACAGAATGATCCACATCATCCCAGATGTTGTCATAATGCGAGGTGTTGGAGGGTCGCCGGTCACCCGTGGGTGGAGGAACGTAGAGGTTCACTGGAAACTTGCTCAGCTGCCGGTGGGATCTGTACGGTGAGGGGCACGCCGATGGATCTTCCAAAATGCGATTGAGAGGTTGGCCTATTGGCGGTGGTGGGGGAAGGCATAATGGAATTTCTTCATCTAGAGGTAAAAACCCAAGCGCTTCTTCAGCGCAGGGAAGAGGTGGTGGAGGCAAGTCCGGAAGGTTCAGGGAGTGGACACTTGAAGACTCTGTCATCAGTGCCTGGTACGGAGGTGGCCACTCATCAGACACCACCGACAGAGGCCTTCTGGCACATACATTCTTCAATAAGAGAGTGTCCCTTGAAGGTGCTGGTTCTGGGAGCTGAAGAGTTGCCCTGCGTTCAGGGACGTTGTCTTGGGTCTTCATGTTGTCCACCGAGTCCTCAGGTGTAGCTTGACAGGGTGAAGGGTTGGAAGAGGATTGTGTGTGCACTGGTACAGGAGATGGTAATGTAATGGAGGGAATGTGTTCATCATTGCTTTGGTTGAAGGAGGAGGTGTCTTCTTTGTGTGGTTTGGTTGTGGTTTGGTTGTTCTGTGTGGCTGCTGGTAAAGACACGCACTCAGTTTGGTTCACTGGACACAGGATTATGGGACGCTCCTCACCCAGTGTGATCTTTGGGAACTCATCTCCTTTGGCTAGGATAACAGACATTGATGTTATTCTCTAGCTTAACACAGAAGGCACTCCAAAAATGGTTTATATCTACATTTCATGGCAAAAACCATGGTTAATACATTTTGTGTAGGGCATTTTAGACAAGTGTGTCAAACCATATAGGGTTTAAGACTTGATGCATTAATTGCTTTTCTAAAGAAACAGATCATGAGCTCTTAACCCTTCTGTTACACTGACTTACGATTTACCTACCAAATATATTAAAATAAAAAATATTAGGACAATTTGTAAATATTTTACTTATACAGTTCTTTAAATTCTTAAACTTCACATCTTTCGAGCTCCAGTTCCAGAAGGCATGGGAACATAAATAAACAAAAATAAAATCACTAAGAATGTTAACTATTATTTTCAAGATTTAACCTTTAAAAATACAATCAGGATACTTTTCAGAAGATAGCAAAGTTCTTTTTAGTCAATTTGACACTCCAAACATAACAAGAGGGTTAAAGCTGCAATACATAACTTTTGCCTCTCTATCGCCATTTTATGTACTGTTCTTTACATGCGTTTAAGTCAAATTATGTAAAATTGCAATTTAAGTTTCGGCGTAGGATACAGAAAAATGTATTATGTGCTTGCTTAAAGGTCCAGTCTCTAATTTTTGCATTTAGTTTTGCCAAATGCACTATATTTAAAGCTCCAGTGTGTGGTTTTTTGGAGGATCTACTGAAAGAAATGCTATATTGTCTTCAGAGGTGTATAAGGACCATACATGATGAAGCGTTATTTTTTTTCCTTAGAATGAGCTACTTCTATCTACTTACACCACAAGCCCAACTTGCTTGGAATTTGCCATGTTGTTTCTACAGTAGCCCTAAACGGACAAACTGCTGTTTTGTAAAAACGTTATCTCCTTCGGCAAAACATGATGACATTTTTGTCCTGTGTCAGCTACTGTAGTCCTTAAATTGGCAGGGGTGAGGGGTGGAGCGAGCTAGTAACTGCAATTCACAACCTCGCCACTTAAATCTCCACATTGCTTTTTAATAACTGATTTCTATTTTTAACAACAAAAGTTATGGATTGCAGCTTTAAGATGCGTCCTTCTCATGGCATAAGGCTGAAATATTTTAATTGGAAACTTTTTTTTAAGAGTGTACTCGTGTTTCTAATTGTCAAAATTTGCACAGAGTACACTCAACAACAACAAAAGCACCCCAAGTGTGAATGTGAATAACAACAGTATATTACATCACATATGATATCTACTGTACCTGGAGGGGGAAGGTCAAGCTTCATTCTGCGGAGTTCTGCCATGGATGACTGTAGGTGCTCTATGACCAAATCATCGCTCATGTTGAAGGATGAAGAAATCTTCTCCTGAAGAAGCTCCCTCAGTTCCTCCAAAGACATCTTGAAAAGATGCTCTGATAGGGGTATAATGGAGCATTACTCATTTGAATATCATACTCAAGCCATTGGATTGACCCTTGTAGGACCTGGACCCTCAAATGCTCAGTTACCAACTGCAGCACATCACAATGGAAATATCACTTACTTTTGTGCAGTTTGAGGATAGTATAGGCCATGGCAGTGAGAATTTTCTCTCCCTCTAGTATGTAGATGTCCCATAGACGCAGGGTAAGCGTAAAGGGTGTCTATGTGGTAGAAATACAACAGATTTATAAATTTTGCAGACATCAAATGCAAGCAGCTCAAGGAGGGCACTGACATCAATAAAACATCGCTGTGACATTCTCCATGGAGTTCAGCCCAGACGTATTACTTTTTCAAGGAAAGAAAATGTGGGGGAATGATGTAATCCTGTGCCCTGAATACTGGATTTTCACATTTACATTTAGCAAGAAAGTAAGGGATAGTTCAGCCTAAAATAAAAATTCTGACATCATTATTTTTCCTTTATGTCATTCCAAACCTGTAGGACTATCTTCTCCAGGACACAAAAGAAGATATTTTGAAGAAGATTGGTAACCACAATATTGACCCCCATTGACTTTTATTGTTCATAGAAAATATGAGTCTTTTGAAAACTCACCCTGTCAATAAAACACTGGAGGAACCATTTGGTTGAGTAGAAAGGAGTGGACATCTGCTCTTTCTCCTGCGGGGAGGATGACATTTCAAACTGAGAAAATATGTGCTTACGTTACATTACTACAAAAACAGCTGAGGTTAAAAACACAAACTCACCATGTGTTTCTTTAGTTTTGGAAGGAGCTTGGAAAGTATTTGGTCATGATGATTCTGGAAACGGTGCAGTTTGGGTAACCCAGGGATGAAGAACCCTGTTCCAGACCAAAACGGGGGACATGTCATAGATGTTTCATAAACTTACAAGCATGTCAAAAATCAAAAACGTATTGATCCATACCGTGCATGGCGTGTTTTCGATTGGTTAACAGCTGTGATAATGCCCAGAATGCATCTTCCTCATTCATGTACATGAGCAGAATAGCGGCGATCTGGCTCATGCCCTGACAGTAGCTCACTTCCTACACAAACCACATAAACCAGAAGCTCAAAGTGAGTGTTTGATTAACATATTAGTTACCAATGCGGAAATCGACTTAATAAATAAAAGCTGGCTGATGTGTCACTGATGTTTCATCCATCCTTGAAACGTTTCTGCTAAAATGATTGTTAACAATACTACAAATACAGTTTCTGGTTAAAGGAGCGATGTGGAGATTTAACACCATCTACCAGTGAGGGTGCAAACTGCAACCAACAGCTCGCTCCAAACCTCTCTTTCATATCACTGCATCGACACGGGACTAAGATGTCGTCATGTTTTCACTTGTTTACGTATTTAAAGATAACATATTTACAAAACACGCTCTGTAGAGTAGTTTGTCCCTTTAGGGCTTCTGTAGATACAACATAGTGAATTCCATGTAAGGGGACCCGTGGTGTATGTAGATAGAAATAGCTCATTCTTAGGTAATACAAACAAAACGCTTCATTATGTAAGGTCTTTATACACCTCTGAAGACATAATATAGCATTTCTGTCATTTGATCCTCCAAAAAACTACACGCTTGACCTTTAAATATAGTGCTTTTGGTAAAACTCACATCGTTTTTTTCTTCCTCGCATGTCGTCCAGTTGACCCACTTTCTGGTGGGCACGACAGGAAGGAAACAGTGGCGCTTTTTCTGATCTCGGTGAGAATGACATGCTCCTCTTTTGAACAACCAATGGGACTTGTGCATTTATGTTCAAACCCATCAAAAACGTATGCATGAAAACACTCTTCGCTGACCATTCTCTCCATGGGTTTGATATTAAATATAAAGGATATCTGGCAAAGCATCTAATGACTCATTTAAAGAGCATGTTATCTTATTTACAGCCATCAAACAGCCTGTTATTGTTGTAAGACCCCGGTCACTCACAGCCTGTGGGCAGTACCACAGAATCACTGTGTCTGGACCTGTGAGTCTCCAAAGCACATTCTGGTCTCATTTCAATCTAGTCTTTGTGAAGTTAGATGGTTAGATAGTTTACGTGTTTCTGACCGAACTATATACTTTGATGTAAAAACATCCCTGAAAATGAATTATTAAACACCACAATTACAATCGTGTTCCTTTTCATCATGGTTATTTTCGACACTGCTACCTTGTATGGTGACACCCCTAATGCAGGCCGTATACAAATTGGCACGCAGCCTGTCCTCATTCATTGAAACACATGGCCAATTTTGCATTTGACTTAATCTATACAGAAGTCATTATATTTAGCTTCACTAAACAACAATAGAAGTCAATAGGAAGTCTCCATTTAGATAGCGCTACATTCATAGTTGTTTGTGCCTGTAGACTGTGTTAAGAGGGTGGGACACCGTCTGACATCTCCCCCCCATCCTGATTCGGCCAGCACATGATGTACTGAGTTATATAACAAGTTCACACAACATTGAGAGTCTGTCGCTCACTCACCGTGTTGTAGACTGAATAAGCGGCCAGCACATGAAACAGGGCCTGCTGTCTGTAAAGAGACAGAAACATTTAGGTCAAAACTGCGGTCTTACAGATTTCAACGTCAGAAAGAGACCAACATAGGACGTCAATTACAAATGTGATTTTTTTATTGCCTCCGTTATAGTGAGCTTTAATATTCAGAATCTTGATATGTTAATATTTTTGTGGTGCTAAAATCAAAACCATAATAAGTATCAAAACAGTTTCATTGAAAGTCTGAATTTCATAAACTGTCCTTCAGATCATTGTCGCTGTGGTATAACCAACATTAAGGCAACCATTTTGTCATCATGTCACATTAGAAATACATAACGGGAAGAGATACCACAAAGATAACATCATATGACCTTCCAGACTGTGTGTCAATGTGAGTATCTCTTCAAAAAATCTGATACTTTGATCATTTCATTGATACACAAGTATGTTGGTTCAGCTGGAAAAGCTGATTTCCAAATTAATTTTGTACAAAAATAAGATAAACTCAGAAAATATGTTTGGATATGTTTTCAATAGTAAAGTCTTGTTTGGGAAGCATATATATTTAATGATTACTTATATTAGGATGCGTACCATCTTATAGCATTTTTACCTTATGAACACATAATTTAATATTTAATAATTTAATAATAAAAATAGTTAATTTGCAAAAAAACTGAGAAAACTGAGTTATTTAAACATAAAAATGAGTACTAACTAAATCAAAACAACCCAACTGCAGTCTGTTTGATATTACTTGGAATTTACGGAGATATCTATTTTGCTCTAAAAAGCTCTAACTCTCTTTATTAAAAAAGTCTGAATCCCACAATAAAAAAAGGTTCTAAAAATGTACTGCATGAAACCAACACAAATACTAAATCATCTTCTTTATTACCTTATTGGATTGGCCCATCTATGTTTTGAGCTTATAAAAATACAGCATTCATTCAACTCAAAAGACTAAACAACTGACTACTTATGCATAAGAAATCACATCCAGAGGAGATGTACGTTAATAATTCAAAGTGTCTGAAGATTTGGAAGGATTTGGTGTGAGTTTGCGGGGTACTGTCCAGAGGAAAGTCACATTATGAATAGCGTGTGTTGTAGAAACGGTTACAAATAACACAAACAAACAGGAGATGTGTTAAAACACACTTCCGCCCAACATCCTCTTCTTGGTCGATCAGCGCTAATAAAAATGTCATAACCCAGAAATTCCATCCACTGGGTAACCCTGAATACTATAAAATTGTCGATAGTGTGTGTGCCGCCAATGCAAACCTCATGAGCATGATGCCTCTCTGTGCACTCTAGTCAACTTTCATGCACGATGGTGAAGTCTAAAGACCATTTCAGTTTGAATCATCTGCTAAAGTGAAACAATGAGTATTTCTGAAAACTAGAAGTGAACCTGCGCTAGGCTTCTGCAAAGTGCCATGATAGATTCCTGTCTGACCAAATAAGGCAAGAAAATTTTGTTTTTGACAGTTGTGCATTATAGGATATACGATCCCAAGTGGTCTTAACAATTGTCCGGCATAAAAGGAAACGTTCACTGTGGCTGAGCTTCAGCTGTTGTGCATAACATCAAAGTATATTCTTATTCTGGGCATAATTGTAACGAGTCACCGGCTCTGTCATTTCCTCTGAGGCCACGCACAGCAACAGGAAGTTAAACAAAAATGACAAAGGGGAAGTAACTCTTGTTTTGGGCTTGCAAGGTCTCTGCAAATCAGTCCAGATCTATCGCAACAAAAAAAAAAAAATGTACTCACACTCATGTTATTTCATACCTGTATCAATAACTCTGTTCAAATAAACACAAAGAAAGATATTCGGAAGAATGTTAGTCACTTTCAGTTCCGGGACATCATTGACTATAATAGTAGGAAGAATTAAACGGTATTCAAAAATGCCTGAGATTTCTTTGTTTTCCAAAATTCTTAGCAATATCTCATTATGTATTTAACAGAACAAAAACAATACAATATTGTTTTCTTCTATGGTTGTGGATGATGTCCCAGAACAGAATATTGCTAACATTCTTCCAAATATCTTTCTCTGTGTTCATTTATATAGGTTTCAAACCAATGAGTAAATGATGACAGGTTTTTAATTTTTGGATGAGCTATCCCTTTTATGTTGAAAAAACGCCAAATAAGTTAAACTAAGATAAAACAAGATATGAGAAGCTAAAGATAAAAATTTAGACAAAGCAACCTAGCAAATTCCAGATCATGCTGTTGTGCGTGTGTGTATGATGCTTACTTGACGCCAAAACGTTTCATGAACATGATATGGTTCCTAAACGTTCGGTTGACATCAAGATCTATCTGCTTGATTTCTGTTGAGTACTTTTTGGCTTGTTCCTTCATTGTCTGTACAAACATAAGCAAAATAAATGAAAGACATTGAGAGTTAAAAAAAGACACTATCACCATAATTTATATGATAACATCTGTTTGTATACCAACATATCCTAATATAAGCTAATATTAGCTTAACAAACAACAACTTTCCTATGCAATAAAACATGTTTACAAGCAAAAGGGCAGATCGGAGACAAAACACGTCTGGCTAATCACACACGACAAACCAAAACCCAAACAAAAAAGCCTTTGAATGGCTCCACATAAATCAGTGACTATTTAATCACAAGGACCTCATGAAACCCAAACACACAGACTATCCTGCCAAAGCTCCTACCTCATACTTCTTGTAGTTGGCCTGTTTCACCTGGTCCACCTCCAGCATGAGAGCCCAGGCTTGACCACGCAGCTGCAAGGGAATCCCCTTGTACACGCGCTTCATCATCTGCAAAACACCCAAGGGAAGAGGAAACAAACTGATTGTGGAAATTATTTGTGTGGATGTGTGGAGACTGTTCGACGGGTTCTGTTTACGAAAGCAATGAGTCACTTTAGTCCATTCAAAGATTTTAAGCACTGTGACTGTAATACAATGGCTTTTGGTTCTCTACAAAAGTGTCAACAGCAGTATGATAAAAGATAATTTAATGTTCCATAATCAAACATTTTTGTAAAGTAACATGTAAAGTATTGACACCATGTTTGTTTGGTCGTACAGCAGATTTCAGGATCAGCTTATGGCACCTTTAATACAGAATTTAACAAATGTGCAAACATAAGTCATAAAATTATTTATCTTGCAACTACCTTTTCGCTGCTGTGGTACTTATCCCACTTTTTCACCATCTTCACCCATTTCTGCACTCTTTCAAGCTCCTGGAGTTTAAACTAAAGAAAGAGCAGGTTGAGATTTTGGTCTGTTATACAACTTTTTTTCATGCTTTGGTTAGTAATAAATATTTTAAATGTTAAAAAATATTATTGAACGAGTGCCATAGACAAACAATTCAATGCGATTTTTTGAGGTAACATGGACTATACATTCCATTCCATTCCATTTTCTACCGCTTATCCGAACTACCTCGGGTCACGGGGAGCCTGCGCCTATCTCAGGAGTCATCGGGCATCAAGGCAGGATACACCCTGGATGGAGTGCCAACCCATCGCAGGGCATGGACTATACATGAGCAATATAATTTTCCAGCATTCATTAACCATTGGAAATATTGTAATTAGCTCATGTAATGTTAACAGACACGTTTTATTTTAAAGGGGGGATGCAACGGTGCGATACTATTCTGTAAGGACTCAAGATTACCATAATGCTGTGGGTACAATAGGCCCACAAACATTAAACGAGTAACAAAAACATGTTTCATCTTATATAGTTGTATGAAAGATTTTACAGGGATATTGTAATATCACCTTCTCCTCCACTGCAGTTGGTGATGGGAGCTCCTCTTCACTGCAAAGACAATAACCAAAAAAGTCAGATTTGTACAGACATTTAAAGCTTCAATAAATATTTTATGAAATATTATTGTAGCACTTATAACACTGTTCTGGAGGTCACAGTTAGTGCTCTATGTATTGTGCAACACAAACGTGAAAATTTACATTCTTCAGGGCTCAGACAACAAAGTTAGCCCAAGCAACTTCCTCGACAAGGGTCAGAGGTCATTATCCTGCTATGGTAAACACTACATACCATGTGGTAAAATATCCCTGCAGATGTTACGGGACAGGAGAAAACACGGCATGACTTACTGCAGGAAACCGAAGCGGTCCGTGACCTTGCAGATGTTGTATTCGTCATCCTCCCAGTCCTTGATGCGAACTCCCTTCTGCCTGCCCTGTAAGCGGCCCAACAAACAAATTGAGTAACTGGAGCAAAGGCAACGGACCCAATCAACCCAGAGGGGATGTGTACTTTGACAAAGAATATTTTTTAAGAACTGTTCGTTAAAAGTCAATATTGACTAAATTGGTTTTGGGGTCAAATTTGAAGGAGACATAATAAAAAGAAAACTTCAAAGAGAACAATTTTAATGTCCAAAACAAACTTTAGAAATATTAGTGGTACTACGCTGTGTTTGTTGCGTTCACACCAAACTTGGATTGAGCAATTTGCATGATTCAATTATATACGCGCAGGGCTTTGCCAAACAGGTGCCGTAAAAAATTCAACTTAAGCAAGAATTCCCAGAGCTCATTGACATCTACTTTTGACACGTATGGACGGGTAAAGACACTCCATGTCGCACAATGTTTTTGTGCCACTCGTACAAAAATTTTAAACTATTCCCACGACTAATAGAGAGCAGGACCACGATGCTTGCATTTGGTGTGAACACAGCATTAGAAGTCTCCAATCTACTCTTTCCCCAGTCAGATATATGTCATTGTCTATTCTAAACACCTTATCTCTAGACGCTCAACAAACTAATCTCAAGATATTTGAAGAGCGTTGAGAATTCCTATCATGCAGTCAATGTCCGTTTAGCAGCAATATGTGCGAGACGTCCAGCTGTGGTCTGTCTAAACACTTTACTGAACCACGACAGGCATATTTTTCTGAATCATGCTGAAGTAGCAGCACTTCCATAACACACTCTTTTCTAGATCTATCTGGAAAGCCGTTTCACTCCAAAAATGAACTCCCCTGTTTTTGGGTAGTGTGGCCTAGTGGTTAAATATCCAGGACAATGTTCAAAAGGTTGTTGGTTTCAACCCTAAGCAGGTCAAACCACGACCTATCACTATTGTTCTTCTGTACACAACAATACCTCACTTTGGGGCAATGGTTTCCAGCAGTGTTACTGGAAGATCTCAAACAGTACACATTTTACCTTATCTGACACTACTATTTAACATCTTGGTGTCTTCTTATAATCCAAGTCAAGTGTGTTTGGTTTGAGGAATATCCAAACTATTGGTTGTCCTACAGTAACAGGGTCGGGAATCACTGCTGTAGTGGTCAAAAATTGATTTGGACACTGTAATGGCGTGTCATGTGTTTTCAATCTTTTCTTATCCAGTTTCCTCTTGTGTGAGCATTGACTAAACCAAGGATCACAATTTAGATCAATAGCTTTAAAAAAAGTACATGGTACCAAAGTGAATTTGAAAGGATGTGACTTGCCTTCTCATAATTAGAGATGATCTCAGACCGTTCTTCGGATATAAGTGTATCAAAGTCCTTCTTCATTTCAAAATCTGCAAAAGAACCAAGTTTACTTCTTAACATTCAAATATCATTATAACATTCATCCATTCTGTCTGAGCTTTACTACAGACTTCCAGCCGTGAGGTTGGAGGTTGAAGTGAGGTTGCTCTTTTGTCATAGTCACAATCATGTGTGCGGTTATGTCGGCTAATACTTCAGCTCTTTGTCAAGCAAACATTTTGTCTGGCTCAAGAATTAAAGCAGGATTGAAGTTATAGCATGTATAGATCGAGATCCTCCCTGTAGTGTTGGGAATTGGGCCATTTTAAACTGGAAAAACCTGGAGAAACTTGAAACTGACTTTTGTTAACAGCTCATAAAGTATCAAACAGCCATGTGAATAACATCATCACCGCACTTGACAACAACATTTGCGGTGATCCCAGAAATAGTTTTTGCAGGACTGCTATAGTTAATGCTGTTGGCATGTGTGAAAAACTAAAGACGTCTGTGGTTTACATTCACTGTCGACAGGTGCAGAACACAAGAGTCGACAGTTCACCAGACAACTGCTCAGCTGAGAAACATGTCCACTGTTTACACACCTGTCCAACTGAAAACACTAGAGCCAAAGTTTCCCTTTCAAACTCCCTTTCAAAGTTTAATACGTTGATGTGGTGGTTGATGTAAAAAATTGCAAACTAAAAACAAAATGACTGAAATAAAAATATTTAAAAATGGAAAAAGTAACTGATGATAAAATCCTTTGCATTTTGACTAGATCTTTGACCTGTAGTCTCTAAACTGTGGTCTTTCCTGGTGTTGCTCCAAATTGAAAGTGACCAACAGACCAACAGTTTTCTTTCCGGTGTGTAGTTTATAAAACTATATAACCTGAAACAAAACTTTGACTAAAACCAAACCAAACAAGGCAAAATACCTGGATCCACAATTTGTTTTTTATTTGTATTGCAATATCATTTATTTTGCTCACACAGTATAAGACGCATTGTTTTCTTGCAAATTGGTAACCCTAAAATCCATACAACACTGTCCTTCACCCTAAACCAAGATAAACATTTTTGTCTAAGACAATGTATTATGATATTAATGCATCATCACTGCACAAATAAAGCTTGGCTTCTAATTTTCTCACGGAACAATAAACCCATTGGTCAACCGCAGATCTAAACTAAAGTGCAATACAGCCATTCGTCTCTGAGGTTTTACTCAAGACCTGTGGTGCAATTTTCAGCAAACCAACCAGAGAAGCTCCACGTCCAATTGAAGTGAAACTATTTCGTTTTGCTTTACATAAGTAGATACAAGGCTTTAAAATATGCTTTTAGTTTGTGAATAAAATTAAATTATACAACCAACATAACGTTTTAATTACTTTCGGTTGTTGATCTTCCTCATCTCACAGCACATGCATGCACTTGTGCACACCGACACTAACATTCAAGTGCCTATTCTCTCCAAGCGTTTCCCATAGGATTTTGACAGACCTGTGACGTTAGTGATGCCACAAACTAATTTGCACATTTATGATGTCATAGGGTCATAGTGTCGTGTAAGTGTTAGTACTTTTTGGACAAGATTATTATTTTATTTGGTTTGGTTAAAAATAGCAGCCGAACGCCATGACTTCGCGCACGGAGGCAGCCCAGAGAAACACAGAAGTCTATTTGAATTATCAGGGCTCCATACAAACTTAAAAAAAACAACAACAAGCTAATCAGCGGCTTTAGGAATAAATGCTGTACTTAAATGCGATATGCCAAATAATCTGCGCAGCCCCACATTCAATTGAGTGCATCTGTTCCTGAAGTGGCTGATTAGATTCTTCAGGTGTTTTATCAGAGTTGGGGCTAAACTCGGCAGGAGAATGGATCTCTCGGGCCAGAGTTGAGAACCATTGCTTTACAGTAAAACGTAATTAAATCAGTTAATTATCGCAAACCATTGCGACATGCAATATTTAGATAATACTTACTTAATAAAAAATTTTTTTACAGCACAAGTACATCAACAACATCAAAACCATAATACAAGTAACTGCCAATACTACAGCCATGATTCTGGCAGAAAATGCCCTGTGATGTTGAGTCAGAGGAATACAGGTGTGCCATACACCACAGGCTGTTGTTAGCAGGGTGCTTCTAATAATCACAGGTCAGCAGCAGCCGGGCAATGAAAAGGTGCTGATGGAGAGAGACCTTTACACACTGATCTGTGGTCAGTTCAACTGTTATCTCTTGCAGTAGCCGATAACCAGAACAGCGGCATCTGACTTGGGTAATACACAAAGCTGAGAAGATATAGAGTATGAATGGAAAATGCTGCTGATTAAAGGCTGGTGTGAAGAAAATAAATGACAGAAGTTTCAAAGTTTCACATCCAGCTTGTGCTTCCTGTTGGACGAAGAGAACTCTGATCATGTTGTTAAAAAAAGGAAATCTCACCTTCAAGTTGAAACACAACTGAAGAAATGTGATGCATCAAACAAAATAATACTAGTAACACATATATAAGGATGCACGATACATTTTGGGGCATAGGCCGATAAATAGTCATTTTTAATGTTATCCCGAATTGATAAAGAATTTTTTTTCTGATTTATTATTTATCATTTCCTTTGGTTAAACCACTTGTTAGGTTGCTCACAGTTAAAATTAGTTAAAGTCTTTCTGTCATGTTTATTCACTTACTGCTATTAGCTAACATTCTTGATGTAGTATGTAGATTTTTATGCAATTTTATGTAAATTATAGGAACTAAAGCATATTGTGTAAAGCCGACTGCTGTCTGCATGCTTTCTGTCTTGAGACCTTATAGACGTGTGGCTGTTAAAAACCTCTTTCTGAGTTGATCTAGGAGAACATCTAAAATTTATTGAATAAACATTATTTAATTTATAAATATCCATTATACCAGAAAAGATTAAAGGTGTCATATGGCGCGAATAGGCGTTTTTCTGTGTCTTTGGTCTGTTATAAGTTGCCAATTCATTTAATAAACACGTAAAATTGCTAAAATAAATGTGTCGGAACAAAAGATGCATTCAATTCTAAAAGCGAATGCTCACCCAGACCTGCCTGAAACGCCTCGTGTAATCACACCCCCACAAATCTATGTCAGTCCATGGTAGCATTTGACGTAATATTTTTTTTATAAAACCTTACCAATCCTTTATTTCCTGCTCAAGTCTTGCTGGAAAGTGGATATATCAGCTTGATCATTTTCATTTTCCTTATCAGATTTGAGCACAATGACATTTTATCACCTGTCAGTCAGTACAATTTCTTGAAACATGATGTTCCGAATATGGTAAGAAGCGTTACATTTCCCTTTCACTCTTGCAGCATTCGACCAATCACTATGCACTGGTTAACTGGCCAATCATAGCACACCTCGCTTTTCAGAGCAATGAGCTCAGAGAGACGGGAACAAATTTGTTCCTGCCAAAGAGGAGAAACAAACATGCACGGTTTGTGGAAAATACAGCGTTTTTTAACCTTAAATCGTGTATACACATTACATTACATCCAAAACAAACCATGATATTCGGTTTAGCAGTGTCATTTCACCCCTTTAAAAGTTTAAGAATCTTGAATTAACGTAAAATAGGCTTGATACATGATGTTCAGGGAGGAAAAAAAAATTCAGTCTCAGAAAAATGTATATAAAATATTTAGGTACTGTACATCGACCAATATATCGGTTATCGCCTTCCAATGTTCAAGAATGAACGGTTATCATAATCGGCCAAGATGTACATATCGGTGCATCCCTACACATGTACTAAAGGAAACATGAGTGATGCTCATATGGTTACAAGGGCAGTTGCTAAGGCTTTTTGGTTGCTATACTGCTATTAGGGTTTTGCTAACTTGTTAACGGTCAAGTCAAAAGCTCGCTCTTAGACTCCCATTATATGAAGCAGAGAGGGCAGCCGATTTACCAAACAATCTTCTTTATGTTTGTACTCAAGAAAAAAATGCCACAATCTCGTATGACCTGGGGGTGTAAATAAACAGCAAATTTGAATTTCTGGGTGAACTATTCCTTTAAGTAAAAAGGGTAGTTTGTAAATGTGCTGATATAGTTGCTTCTATTATTAAGAAGGAAGTAAGAGCAGCCATTGCAAAGGAAAAGCATAATGACAAGGACAAAATAGGGCATTGTGGGATAGCATGATGAGACTAATGACAGGTCTACAGGAAAGTAACAATACTATGTTATCTTTAAATGGGTACATGCGTGTCTAGCTAACAATTTTTTATCTGAGATATAAGGTGGATGATGACAATGGATTGGAGACTATGATTCTTCACAGTTATACAGTATTTAATATTGATGCTCCAACAGTGGCTAGGTTTCTTAAAAGGTCAAAAGAAAAGAAAAGCCCAGGACCAGATAACTGGCGAGGTGTTGTAAGCATGTAGTCAGCAATTAAGTAGAATATTTAAACAGATGTCTCTTAGATTGCAGACTGTCCCACAAATTTGGAAACATTCCACAGCTGTTCCTGTGGCAAAACATAGGGCCCCAAAGGTTTTAAATGATTTTAGACCATTACCCCTCACCTCTTTGGTGATGAAAACATTTGAGAAAATTGTAAGAGTGGAGATCTAAAAGCATGTAGAAGACAAACTAGATCCATGCCAGTTTGCGTATAGAGCAGGGGGTGCTGGGGAAGATTCTGTTACTACTCTTGTTCATCTAGTAGCCGCAACATGTGGAGACTCCTAAAGCAAGGGCACAGCTGACTTCAATTGATTTCTCATCTGCGTTTAATACAATTAGGCCAAATGTGCTGGCAGAAAAGCTTATTTAATTGTTTAACTTGGATTTTAATTTGGTGAGATGGTAAATTCATTTTTATAATATAATAGAGCCAGTGTGTTCGAGTTAATGGCTTGTTATCCTGCACGTTATGTTCTTCTAGGGGTTCTCCTCAGGGGTGTGTTCTTGCCCTCTGCAGTGCATTATATTTGTAAGAGCACATTTGATGATAGGTATACACAGAAGTTTTGCCGTTGACACCGTTATTGTGAGCCTACTAGTCAATGAAAAGAAATCTCATGGACCTGTGGATTTTGTCTCATGGTGTCCAAAGTGTAATATATACTTGAACATAGCTTGAAAGACCAAAGACATGATTATAGACTTTAAATTATTATAGACTTGATTATATCCGTGAAAGGCATATTGAGCTCGTGGATGAGTATAAATACCTGAAAACAGAGATTGATAAGAAATTTTATTTAGATGTCAATACCGATTCCATTTGTAAAATGATCCGACAACGTTTGTTTTTTTATTATTTTAAGGTATTACTAATGTAAATGACACGGTTGTATAGGAGTTTTTTGAATCTGTTATTTCTTATTGGGTCATTGTATGGTTTGGTTGCATTAACTTGTCTGGCAGAAACAAAATGACTAAACTGAATAAGACTGCTTCCAAGGAGATTGGGAGTTCAACGGATATCGCTTAAAGACATTTTTAAAGAAAGGGTAATTATTGACGTCTGTAACGCCAACCGGGCGATACTGCTAGAGAAAATCTCAGAATCACAATTCCAATGTTGCGCTGTCAACCGCAATCCTTTTAGAAACGGAGCACAAAAATTGCACGATATATCAACCCAGCACAGCCTTTAAAAAATCTACACAAAAAGGTATATTTTTGTGACTCAACTAAATGTCAAATGGGCGGTAAAAACAATGAGAAACCTGCTCATTGTTTCTTGCCTAATTCGAGCAAATCAACAACAATAGTAATATTGTCTTATATTAGCACAGCCCATTTCCCATGAACCTAATGCTCTTCTGGACAATTCCCAGGGGAAAACTCCAATGCACTTTTTTACTCTAGATACTAGCGGAAAGGACAGAGGTGTTTTTGCAGGCTTTAAAGGCTCTTAATGTCACAACCTTTTCACAGCTTTATCATCATCTCCACTTAAATGAATACTGGCAGATCACCAACTACCCTTCCGGAATGTTTTTCCATCAAACTTGCACGGATGTTTTAGAAATATGCAAGGAACAATTGACCCAAAAAAAGACGATCTTGTTTTTATACCTGCATGTTTGAAAACCTATGAACATAACACAACAGACATGGCTGAATTGAAAAGAGCGATGAGATAATGCTTCAAGTCACTTTTAGTGTTCCATTACAATATACATAGACATTGACTTAAAAAAATGACATCATTTTTATTTTAGGGTAAAACATCGTCTTAACATTAAACTATAGCAGATATCTTAGCAGAGTACATTCAGAAGAATGAAGGTGTTAACTTGAATCAGTCAGGGATTTTTGGAGATAAAAAACTCTAATCAAAAGATCTGATAATACAAAAACAAAACGTAAAAAAGAGACTAACACCACAACCACACAGTTCTAGATACAACAACACCAAAAAAAAGCATCTGAAAGTGTCAACCTATTATTAGATGACACGCTACAACATGTCAGTTTTTCCATGGATGATTAAACAGAGTATCGCACGTACTGCAAATATCAGAGACATCCAATCCTCTATCAATATATTTATATTATATTTAAATATATTATTCAAGATTTATTTTAAACTATGCAATCTTGTTGCACAGCTGTGTAACTGTAGTTCAAGTGTAAATGAACCTCAGCTTTAGGAAATGTTTAAGGAGGCTTGGCAAAAATGTGCATACAACACATTGAATCAAGGCCCAAGAGAATGGCTACCGAATATTACAAAAGATCAAATCAAGAAATATTAATAACAGACCAAACTGTATCCAATACAAATTTTTCTGTATGCTTTTATTTTTCTATGCCTTTAAGTAACTTAAAAGTTGAATGTTTTGTCTATTTTTTATTTAAAAAAAAAAAGTAAAAATAACCTGCAGAAAGTTATTTTGGCCGTATAGACTTCAAGTCTATCAACGTGTCTGCGATGACTGAGACACACGTGACACACGTGTGAAGCAGCTGGTGCGATTGTGGTTCATCTGAAAGGGTTTCACACAGCACATTAATTCCACTGGTCCACTTCCCCAGTTAAATGCGTTTTAAAACAATTCTCTATACTGAAATATAATCCACCGACTTCTGGCATCACCACACATCAGATACACACATCAGATATGAGCCTTTGAGAGGCGTAGAGTTTGATATTATATAAAAACACAAGCAGCTGAAGTGGAAAGCATTGTGGGCCACACCCCACTCTCTGAAACAAGGTGAGGAAGTAGACGGGTCACCACACTGCATCCTGTAGCTACTTCTCAAGTTCAAGATTTTAACACGAGGGCCCATCTCATGAGAATGGACAGTCATTTATAACATTTAAAGTGAAAACTTGAGTCTAGCATAATTGACATGAGTATTAATATGACCAGAAATGATCAGATTTGCTAATATTGTATTGGTTTTAATGGAAACTACAGTATAATGGTCTCTGTGGGTCTCTAAGGGTCTAGTATACTGCAACACTATACTAAATAAATGTACGATACTAAAGTTTAGAAACACTATTCTTTAGTACGGTTTACAAACACTATGGAATATAATATAAATATTCTTCCAGTACAAAAATAACATTAATATCAAACCAGCGTACAAAGACATAATCTTATACAAAATCTGCTGTTTATGTGTAAGTAGCCTATTTGAAGTTTTAGTGCAATCACGTTTTATAACTTCACAAAGTCAGATGATGCTTGTTTGATATCAACCTTGACGTCTAAAGTAATACCCGGTTAAATATAAATTCAAAACTTGCTCTTGAAAGCAAGTTATTTCGCTTTAAAAGTGACTTTGTTATTTATGAAAGATCACTTCATCTTCCGAGACATGAAAGTTGTTTTCAAGCACGCGCTCCACCACAGTAACATCAACGGGCGGCCAAACCCGACACTAATAAACAAAACAACAATAAAACAGCATTAAAACATAATAAAAGGTCTCACCTGTCCAAACGGACGCTTTGCGTTGCACGGGCTGTTACTAAATAATCTCTGTGTTCATAGTTTGCCGCTTATTGACTAACAGGACTCCAGCTCAACGTCGCTCTGACTGATCAAACCTACGCACGAGAGCGCGCGACGCGCATGCTTGGGTACGTTGGAAGATTGACGTGCAGCTGCGGTTCAGAGCGAGTTGAATGAGCTTATAAAAAAAATGTATTTATAAAATAATTCACAACTAAATATGTTTTATGTATGAATCGCGAGATGTATACAATCAGCTACAGATTCAGAAGATTTGACTTAAAATTTTACAACTTTCTGACGCCTCTCTATTTGGAAATCATTATAACGTTGTTGTCACAACAAAACAAAACAACAGTTTTTTTTCAGCCACTTAGTTGCACATTTGACCATTTCTCTTGTATTATAATTTGAGATGTAAACGTCACTGTTTATAAGGCGATGGGTGAATGATCGTATTGCGCACTCTAGTGGTCATGGCCGCGCCTCTTTCCGTTTACTTTAAGAGCATATTTACATATGACCTCCTGATATAGGTATAGTTTGAGATTTATATGGGTTTAAAAATATAATTCAACTAAACGTATACATATTCTTAACAAATAGTCAATTTTAAGGAGAGAAAAAAATGATCTTTTGTGTGGGTATGGTGATGCATGTCATGATGATGCTCTTCCATGTGGCACCCATGGGCGCCGTAAAGGGGTGGAAGGTTAGGACGATTCTAAGGGCCCAGCCTGATTCAGGGCCCAGAAGAGCAGACCCCCTTTTTATTTTCCTATTTCTTTTCTCTTTTTAATACATAGGCCTACATTAAATGTGCTAGGGGCCCTCGTGCACTAAATGTGTATTTTGTCCGTTTTGACCATAGATTTAATATTTAAAAAACAAATAATGTAATTACTCTTTCAGTCACACCCCTCCCTGCTCCCTCTCACAATGGTTCATTCCACCTGCGCTGTCCGAGCTACGATCGCTAGTGTGACGTCTCTTGCTTATTAGACTTGTTATGATGCAGTGCAGACAGTGACACACGCAGGCATGTCACATCAAAAGTCAGGGCATCAAATACGGAAAGAAAGGAAGGAAAGAGAAGACAGAGAACGCCAAAGTCGACAGTATGTCACACAGTTTTTCAAAAAGAAAGGTAGCTTGACCTATTCCTGTATTCCAAAACTTATTTTTGTTGCTACATGACCTGCTTTTATCTAGCTAGCTTAGTAAAATATTTACTGAATTATGAACACAGAATCAGCGGCTGCTGCACACCCACGTCCTCCTTCCCCCACGTCCCCGTCTTAATCAGCCGAACAAGGTGAGCCTGAGCGCGAAACTTCGCGAAGATTTTAGCCTCTAAACACGTCTTATCTACTGTATTCGCCACATGATGATAACTTTCCAAAACAAAAAGTAATCTACACGCTTCTAAAACGACAAAATTAGTTTGCCGTGTCGTGTGTTCTGTGAAGTGACAGTGCTGCTGCTACGATAGATGCTGTCAAACTTGACGTTCTTAATATGAATAAAATGCCCCAGAAAAAAAGAATATAAAATTGAATAAAACGTGTCTCTACTGTAGCTGGTGTTTCCTGATTGAGCAGTTTGACCCAGCTAAAGCTTGTTCATGTAAAGTATATGTCAATATGTGTACATAATGTTCTGTTGTGCTTGCAAATGCAATTGAGATAATAAATGTTCTCCCTTTTATGTAAACAAGTACATATTTCTATATTTTTTCTTGTTTTTGTAGGCTTTGTACTCATCCTAAACATTTTAACTATGCAATTTGCTAATTATCTTTTTCATAAGTATACAGGGCATGTTTATTGGGTTAAATTTTATCTGTAAAAAATGTAGGGGGCCCAGAAATTTTGGTTTCCATAGGGCCCAGAATTTCTGGCGGCACCCCTGGTGGCACCACAGGAGGGATTGTTTCACTTATAAACACATATGCAGACAACAGCAGGTTAGAATTCATTCAAGTCGATGCTGGGGTTATTTACACTGAATCAATGGCATGAACAAATGTGTACATCAAACAATAAATAAGACAATAATCGAAAGTAATAAACATCTGGCCATCTAAACACAGCTGTGTGTTTATTTTACTAATCCCTTGTTTCTTGATAATTGAGCCTGTCTATCAATTTCTAATTATTGCAGACAATGCTGATCCATCACTGGGCTAAAATAACTCCTGTTTCCATTATTTTAACACTAAAGGTTTGAGCAAAATACAACCACACAAGAGAACATAAATATACAGAATATAACCGAATCAAAATGTTAAACAAATATATTTTAATTATATGTAGATTTAAAAATAAAATAAATATAAAGGAAACTTGAAAACTGAAGTGTCACAAAGAGGATTATAAATAGCCATGAGAATTCGTTTATCTGGTAAATGTTTTCAGCTGAGATACAACTGTTGTCGAGTATTGTTGACTAAACCACAGCCTGAAATGTCAATTTTAATAATTTGTCTGGATATTTTTCATTTTAAAGTACAGCTTTCTATTTCGGACAAATGTGGATGTTTATTTCAAAACACTACTGCATGCATCTTCTTTGTATAAACACAGTTTTACTGTGACAAAAGGTAATCATTTAATATAAAAGAATTGCTAGAAGACAAACTTGTAGTTTATTTTGCTTGGAAAAAATATCATAAAAATCATAAGATCAACCGTATTCCAAAACAACTCAATATATCAAGGTGTTGTGGTTTTTATCTCTGTTGCTCGTCAGACAGAGGCTCCGCCCAGCCGTGGACAGGAAGTGATGTGACAAAAGTAATGTTTATCCCACCCCCATGACCGTTATAGTTCTCAGATGTTTCTCATTGTTTAACTAAACATTTCAAGAAAAGTTTTTAAGCAATCAAGAAAAACTGTAATATAAATTTCCAGTTTCACCTGTATTTTGCCTTTTGTAAAAGTTTTAAGAAACTTTTACTGTTTCTTAAAAATCTAAAGTTTTTGTGATCTTAAATCATTTGCATTTTAAAGATACATTTTATTTCTTTCTGTCAATTATTTTATGTAAAGCACTTTGAATTGCACTTGTGTATGAAATGTGCTATATAAATAATCTTGCCTTGCCTTGCCTTTTGCAGTGCATTGAGTTGTGTTTTAGCATTAACAGAAGTGTCTGTAATGAATTTATATAATTTTTATTGTATATCATTTATAAAATCTCTTAATATAATTCAATATTTAATTTTTATTTTTGAATAGCTGGTGAAGAGCTGCTTTATTTTTTTCTCAACTATGACAGTAAAAATGTTTTTCTGTTCTGTTGAGAATGATGATGATTATGAATGTACAGTAAGACTAAGCTGTTGTGGTCTTTCTCTCTGTTGCCTGTCAGACAGAGGCTCGCCCAGCCCTGGACAGGAAGTGACACGCTCTATACCCTGAGGGGTAGAGTGTGGCATCTCTGGCAGCTGGTAACATCCACACAGTGACATTTATATGGTTACATGTTAAATCAAACA
Source organism: Triplophysa dalaica (assembly GCF_015846415.1). NCBI lineage: Eukaryota > Metazoa > Chordata > Actinopteri > Cypriniformes > Nemacheilidae > Triplophysa > Triplophysa dalaica. The sequence continues at coordinate 11,401,290 of NC_079565.1, read as the reverse complement.
TGATTGTGTAAAAGTAATGTTTATCCAACCCCCATGACTGTTTTAGTTCTCAGAGGTTTCTCTTTTATGCAAGAGAATTATTCACATTTTCAGTTGTTAAACTAAACACTTTACATTTTAAATTTTGAACATTGTACATAATATTTAAAGAATATTTTATAGAAGAAATGATAACCAGTGTTTTGTTGATAAAGATCTACATCAACACATTAGCTTATATAAAGTTATTGTTATTAAAACAACCTTTTTGGGAATTTGGTGATTTCAGTTGATTTAATACACAACAAACAATATATTTTCTAGATACTTAATTCTCAGATTTTCAATTTTCCCCAAGAACCGTGTTAAAATACAAAGCAAATCTTAGAATGTGATTGAAAAAGTCTGTGTCTGATATCAAATGTTATATGAATAAAGTAAAATAATAGTAATGTATGCAGTAATATTTGTTGTTTTCCATGTTTTGCGTTTTTTCCAGTTCACTATAACAGCATCATTTCATTTGCATTTTGTCTGTGTGTCTAAAGTGATAAACTGCATTTCCTACAGAATGGCACACATGAGCCATAACCTGTATCATTTTTGCCTCATCAACGTCACAATAAAAGAGCTACCATTTACATCAAGAACTATTACATTAAAACGCAGATGATTCAAATGATAATGTCACGTTTCGATCTCTTTTTGACATGACGATCTATAAAACCTCCAGTGGTACATGTCCTCCTTGCTGCTCATCGTTGACAGAGGATCCATTCCCACAGAAACAAGCCTGTTTGCTCTGAAGGCTGTAATTTCCAAGCAAGAAGGCATGATTTGCAGGGTGTTTGGCAGTCATACAATAGAAGACACCTGCAACAGGCAATGGGCCCTTTAGTAAGGCAGGCGGTGGCGAAGCCCACATCACTCTGTGTGTCTTTCCTTTGCCCCGTGCATCACACGTGGCCGAGCATGCCATGTCGCAAACATCTGCTTGATCAGACATTAGCAAAACGCATAATTTGTGTGAAACAACCCATTTTAGTTTTTTTGCCGAAACATGTGGCGATGGTTGATAACAGCACTTAGCATCTTAATTTGTCCCCCAGCAGGAGGTTGAGCAGCCGGTATCAGCTTTTACGGTTTAGCCTTTGACTGGTTGCAGAACAAAAAAAATGCAAGAGAGAAAACCAATTACAATGCAATAAATTACAATAAATATTACGACGAAGCTATTGTTATAGGTTATGTTTGATGGTAAAGATTGAGACAATTTAAAGAAATAGTTATCTGAATTTTTCCCTCATAATTTACTAACCCTCATGTCATATTACATGTCCATGACTTCTTACTTCAGCTGAATTCAAATAATAACAATAAAAAAATATTCATATTGTTTCAAAAACGTTAAAGCGCACAACATCTATCATTAAAATAATCCAAACTATTCCATTGATGATAAATGTCTTATGAAGCATAGTGATAGGTGTGTATGTGCGTGTGTGAGAAAGCAGTTCATAGAGTATTTTAAACAGATACCAAACCAAGTGCTTACTGCAATTTTAAAACAGTTCTCTCTGGTTCTCAAATCTGATTGGCTATGAGCCATGCATTATTATCACCATGAAAACCGCTTCACCGTTTGTATCACTCCACCACTGAACTAACTAGAAAGTTAAGAAAGTTTTAGCACCATCTAGTGGTGAGGTTGCGAATTGTAACCAACGGCTCGCTCCATCCGTCTCTTTTGTAACACTGTGGTGGTTGCAAAGGACAAAGATGTTGTGTTTTCGCTTATTTGTCAAAGGAGATCATGTATTTACGAAACTTGCTCTGTAGAGCAGTTTGTCCTTACTCTAGGAACTACATGGTGAATTGTAAGAGGATCCGCATTGTATTTAGACAGAAATAGCTAATTCTAAACTAATAAAAACATTTATTATGTTCTTACATTCATTATGTAAGGTTTGCAACCTTTTTTGACTCCAAGGCCCCCCACTATATTCAACAATATTCAATGGCCCCCCTGCTCACAAAAACTCAAAAATAAGGACTGGAGTTAAAAACTCTGGCTTAAGTAATTCTGGTTAAAATTCAGAAGCAACTATTATTCAGGTTAACGCTAACGGATAGTTTGTTTTCATGTATCTAACCATTTATAAAACTAGTCTGTATGATAATTCACGTGGGTACGATGCAGAGTGTACAACATGCAGGACGTTCTATGAAATGGCAGGTTACTAGGGTCAGGGCAGAAGGTTCGCAGTAAGAACGTCTCTCACATCACATAAATACATTTGGCTCCATTGACTCCTTGATGTGATAAAGGCTGCAAACGCCCTGCAGCACTGATGTCTGCGTGACCCTCCACTTTATTGCTCAGAGATGAGACTGAGATAGCACCGGGCACACGTGTGTCCTAACATACCCACTATCCTCCAATTCTCTGTGCATAAACAAATGGGAGGGGGGCACTGACTGTCTGCTCAATTTATGTTTACTCAACTGAAATTGACGGATGTGAAAATCGAAGCAGTCTGACAATTGTCCCCCGCCCTGTAAATTCACTGTTTGTACATCTAATGGTGGAATTGAGTCGGACTGAAGAGGTCCGACATGAGAGGCCGTATTATTGACACACACAGACCGTCTGTCCACGCATCCCCTGGTCTCCATTAGGTCCTCTTTACCCTAACTCTGCCGTGATGGCTTGCCCAGGAGACTTGATGAGCGGCCAAGCCACTTGTGAGAGTTTATGGGGCTGTCATTGACTTGTGCCACAGCTGCGCTCATTATCAAGAGGAAGTGGACGTCGCCAATGTGCGCGACCACGCACATCGCTCCCGCGTCACAACCGTGGCCTCCTATGTTTACCGAAATGGCATCGATCCGGCCTTATGATGCCGTCAGCTCCGCGGTCACGCAACGTTTCAAAGGCAATTTACTCGCATCTGCTCCGATAAGCAATTTCAGACATAACGTCTTATTTGTCTTGGTTTGTTTCACACATTCCATGACAGAAAAGCCTTTTATCAGCACATGTAAACACCACTCTGCTGTGGAATTGATCTCTCTTACCTTGTCATTTCTCACAATTTCTCAGTCACTCAAAAATGTACGAATGCAAAAAGGAAGAGCCCATGTTACCTTGAAGACGTAGTGTCCTTTTAGTAGGTGTGAGCTGAAGTCTGATCAATATTTCTGATGTGTAACTTGTTAGTGATATACATGCTGAAGACACTTTTTTGCCTTTCATAACTTTTTGGGTTAAAAACGAACAAAAATATTTTTCAGGAAGTTGGCTACAAAAAAATAGGTTTTCAAAACGCTCACCTGATACTCATTCGCAAAGATAAGCTTTCACTTCAACTGTCACGATTTTGCTGTTAATGTCAGTTTTGATGACAAAAACTCAAAATAATTCTTTGCCGCCTACACTTTTTACAGTCAACTTGTGCTAACAAATAATTTGTACTGTTCCTACATTATCTTAACTCATCAAATTAAGTTCTCAGATTACATTAATTTCAACCATTCAACTATTAAGTTATAGCAACTCACCACTGCCCAAAAGCAAGTAGGGATGACTTGGAAAGGCAGATGGATTTCTGCTTGCAAATTTAAGGCAGAAAATAATTTTTACAACATGTAATTTCATGTTTAAACAGGGATGGTGATATAGACGCAAAACGTATCCAATGCAACTTCAATGCTTAACTTAATATTATAACTATACTGTATATGAGGGTGGGCTTAACTGACCTACAGTAAAAACTGTAAAATGTTAGGCTGCAAATAGTTTTTACAGGGTTGGTTCTCATCAAAACAGACATTACTAGCTAAATCATAACAGATCAACTTATTAAAAAAAGGTACAATTCTGCCAGCTAGAGCGCAAGAAAAACAAAGCAAATGTTTTTGGTAAAGTAAAATTACACGTTTTTTCACATTATTTTACATCCGACTTGCAAAATTTCTGTCTGTTTCTGTTATGTGATATTTTTTACACAATTTGTTTTTTATAAAAAAAAAAAAAAATAGTAAAATTATGTTAATATCTTTTTACAGTGTGAGTAAATATGCAGTGACCTAGCAACATGGAAAGCTCTATCAAACACCATAGCAACCACCAACTCATGTTAATCGATTTTAGCTAGTTGTTTTGCACACAATGCGTGACTTTACACCACTAACTGATTACAGACAGGCCGGTTCAATTATAAGATAAGTCTTTCTGGTCGGAGACTTGATTTAGTCATGCAGTATTTTATTAAACTTTCACTCACGTCCATATTCTACCAAACACTTGCGTTATCAATGGTTATTGCTCAGTTGTTTGTTGTGAAGAGATGCACACCTGACAATCTATTTTGTGGTGTCTCAGATGTGCACATGCTACAAAATTAGGTTGTCACTGTCCCTTAATCTTCAGCAGGAACACAAATGTTGTTTGAAGGGTAAAAATGTGTGGTTTCAGCTAATGTCTGTCAATTCATGACTCGAGGGTGAAACTGGACCGTAAAATTTATTCTGTCTTGTGTCTGTGAATGATCAAACATTAATACGGCTCGTGAAAATGTAGAAAGGGTATTACGATTTTGAGTACCACGCAGGAGCGAAAGGATGGAGATAAGGCACAGGAAAACGCTGGCAAGCAAATGTCAGAGTTTAATTAGGAGGTGCGTCTGTGGGGTTAGAGCTTTCGTAATTATCACATCTAGTTTTGTCGTAGCCTGCGGCAGGGGCTACACATGGTGCCATTACGAAAGGTAAATTCAATAATACGCTCAAACACTGAGAAGGTTCTGGACTGATAGGGGGTATAGAGCTGCTGTACCGATAAATGCCCTCAGGTGAGAGCTTTGGTTACAACATAAATGTACTAGACTACTACTAAGAGCCAAACAAGGTCTATACACTGAATGGGTATAGACAAGTCATAGCTTTGATTGAGTAATGAAAACAAAAGTATTTTTCTATTCTCCAAAAAGGTTAAATGATTTCATGGAGTGATGTCAAACCATTAGAAAATATTAAGATCAAATTATTTTGTTTTCACAACAACCCCACCGTCATTGTCATAGTACATCGTCATTGTACCAAGTCATAAAAATAGCAGGTGTATTTTGCTCAATAAGTAACCTCTATTATGTTTTCTTTATAAACAGAAGGGCAGTGTATTGTATTATATCATGATATTTATTTAAAGGGATTTCCTTTTTGCCTTCAGTGTTTTCTGTATTTGTCACTGCTGATCAGACTGGTGTCTTCATGGCTGCTTGTTTGGAAGCCCAATGTCATATGTGATCAGGAACACATGCTGTATCTTTTCAGGACACATGCACCGTACATCCTTCAAAATAAATTTATATCACACATGACAATTTTTTTTTTTGTTTACTAAAGGCATGTGGTGCCAATCAAAAACATGATCTCTGAAAGGTAACAAATCGAATTGATTTCATATTGCTATTAGTTTGACTTACTATTAGGCAGGCATATTTGAATATGTTGAAGGTATATAGTACACCCGAAAATGAAAATTCTGTCATGAATTGCTCACCATCTAGTTGTTTGCAAATCTGTATAAATTCTTTTTTTCAGTTGACCACAAAGAAAGATATTTGGACGAATGTTAGCAACTGACGGTTCTTATGCCTCCTCTGTTGTGAAATTGTTTTGTTGTGTTAAACACAAAAGAAGATATTTTGTGGAATTTAGGAAAGCAAACAGTTCTGGGACACCTGTGACTACCTTTTCAATTTTTCCTACTATGGTAGTCAATGGTGCCTCCGAACTGTCAGTTGCTAACATTGATATAAATGTCTTTCTTTGTGATTAACCGAACAAAGAAATATAGGTTTGGAATGACTACAGCGTAAGTAATTCATGACACAATTTTCTTTTTTGCGTGAACTGTCCCTATAATGAGGCCATGGACATGCTGTTCGTTTTCTGGTAGACCTATGAATCTCAACTAGTGGATGGTACATTTATTTCTAAATGTTTTTAACCACCCCTTCTGAAGTCAACTCAAGTATAATCTTCTTAACTGGCTGTGAACAAAATGGGCAGCAATTGAATCACAAAAATAGAAACATGTACACCTGTAATCGAGGTTTAAATTGATAGGTTTTAGAGAATTACAAAATACAGATTACTATATACCACGTTTTAGAATTATTGAGTTTCTACTTCAATTTGGTGATACAAACTTTATAACCAGTCATTTTTGTCAATAATGCCACTTAAAATATTCTCAGTATGTGTCTTTTTTATTTTCCAAAGACACTGTACAAAACTAATTTGTTTCCTCCATAAAACTTGTTTCTATTTTCTTGAATAAAAGTTGTCATTTACTGATAACCTGCAGCTTTAGTGAGCTGGCAACTGTTGACACTTCTTTGATCTTTATTGATTTGTGAAACAATGAACTGAATCTCAAAACCAAATCAGTCCAGACCCAATAATTGTGTGACCTAAACATTTAGACCAATTCCTAGTACAAAACTGGAATCAGAACCCTTTTTTTATTTTTCCACAAATTATAAGAATATCTTACATGTTTGCCACAACATGAGGAGTGATTCATTACTCAATAAACTCAACAGTATAAACAGAGTATTCAATGTCACGAGACATGAACACCAAATGTGGACCTCAAGGTCCCTCTGCAGATTTAGACGGTCACGACACAAGCACATTCACAGCTCAAACCATTTTAGAAAAATGACATGTGCAAAAAGTGACGGAGGTGCACTTTAAATGATTCGCCATTTTGCTTGCCAGCTGTATTTTGACACATCAAAGCGCAATTATGCCAACGCGTAATTACATGCACACTACAACGGGCAATAGCGATTAGTGGAACACAAGGTAGATACGGCTTTTGTCATCAGATGTGGGAAACAAGAGATGCCATTGTTTTAAAAATGTCATACTAGTAAGTAAAATGGAAAGTATTTCATAAATTTATATTTATATTAATATGCCCTCATCAAATATGTTGAAATATGCAGAAACGTCACACACCTGTTATATTGTCCATACATGTTGTATAGAGTTACTAGGAGCTGGGAATTACATTTTCACTTTTTTCTCATTGTGAGACTAACGATTAATGTTTAAAAACCACTCTCTGTATTCATCTCTTAATATTTATAATACACAGTACAATAGCCAAACTGTACATGCACAATAACATTCTTTAACACATAATTTTTTTGTGTGTGCTTTCATTTAAACATCATCAGATGAACAGATGAACAACAAAGTCCTCTTACACATAAAACACCTTTTGGGTTAATGCAACATAATTCCTCATTGTAGAAAAGATTCTTGTTTGATTAAAATTGGTAGTATAGTCATTGGCTGTACAAGTGATCTCAATTTTATATATACAACAAGTTTCTGTTACTTATAAAAATAAGATTACATTTGTTAACTTTTACAGTTAAAGTGACAATAAAAATATATGTTGCTATGACTTAATGATCCCAGTTTCTACAGTGCTGCTCCTGGGCAACTCCAGAGTTATGGATGTGACATTTTCTGTCAAAATTAAAAATATAAATTCTCACAGAATGTATTTATTACCAGTACATTGATTAATCAGATTATATTTCAACAAACCCCTAATGATAGAGTCCAGGTGTCAAAAGATATCAGTCTTTGCACATGTTTTCTATTTTAAAAGAGAGAAAAATATGCATTTGGATGTGACAAAAAAGGATGCGCGTTTGTGATAAACGACATACTTCAGGATGTCTGTGAATTAAAATGTGCAACCCAGAAGCAAAAATATACAACAAATGGAGAAGGGATTGCTTTTCACAGACCACTTAATATATATTCCAATTTAATGTGCTTATTTAAGAGGAATATGGATTGTTATAGATGTGACATACCTAAACATGGAAAACTAAGCTTTAAGACAAAAACAAACAAACAAAAACTTCACATGGGTATTCAAACCACCTAATATAGAAATCTGACCCATCAGCATACAAAAAACTTCGATTTTTTCATCTTAAGGTTGACATTTGCATGGAAATTCCGTTCTTATTTCCACAAATATTCCTTGTTTTAGGTTTGCCTTTACCATAAATCCATAAATGCATAAATGCAAAATGCATGATGCTGTATGATGGATCAGTTTGCAATAGACATATTCTCCTATAGAGTATAGAAGAATGAATGAATACCAACAACAATCATCAAATTGATAGTTTTCACATACATTTCTGCTTCCTCAGTGAACAAGACAAACCACCACACAATATGTCGCCTCTGGGTCTCACCGAGCTGATATACTACCCTACACGTGTCACATTCGTACGCCATTGTCTCAGCATTAGATTAAAAACATTCATTGTCATGGTTATTAAGCAATATAGTTGATTACATTTAATGCAATATTTATTTGCTGTTGCTCTCAATTTGTGCATCTAACGACCCCCGTCGAGATGAAAGGTAACATGCAATGAAGAAAACGGGCAAAAGCAGGAAAGAATAAAGAATTGTGGGGGACGAAGAATAGTCGGCCAGCTGTGAGCGTGCCGCAATTACTCTGTCTGAAGTCTAACAATTATGCCGCGGGTCCATACGGGAGGAGGCTACCGTCCAATCAATACGTAATTGTGATAATTGTTGTCCTCGTACCGGTGTGGGTTTCTCGGTAACTTACAGAAAAGGGAGAGAAACGTACAAACAGAGTACGATGAATAGCCGAACGATGCCATCCAGTTCGGGACGACATTTAGAACAAAAAGATCAATTTGTGGTGTGGAGAACGTGAGAAAGAGGCAGCGCATGATGAGTCAGAGCATCAGGTGGTTCATAAGCAACCATTGATTCTGACATTTTAGCTTGATATTACATGGAATAATTATCTTTCATGTCCAATTTTGTTCTTTGATGTGTACTTAGCAGTCCACAACCTATAAACCTCTACGTTGATTGACATACAATTGGTTTTAAAACCCATTTAGAGAAAAAGTGTCAGTTGGGGTCAATGTTGTTTGGTTACCATCGTTCTTTAAAATATCTGCCATAGAGAAACCATTAGAGATCACAGGTTCAGTCAGATTTCATCTGCATCCTAAAAAAAAGCTTTTCTTTATTGTCAGTTTGTTTTATCTTTTGCTGTTGTCTGCCCCTCCCTGTGACAGACACTATTTCGGTTCACAGCCCTGAGGGTACGAAAGCACTCTTTAGCATTTCCACCAAGCCTACTGGAGACGCAACCCCTCTGTGCCCGACCAGTTGTACACGCTTAGATTGCTGGTAATCTTTTTTTAACATCCATGACCCCTTAGGCATCTCACATTATGACTTTAATTGTCTTACACATCAAACCGTTTACGGCTGGAGGGAACATTTGATGCTCAGGTAGGGATTTGACGGCAATTCAGTTCTAAACAAGCTGATGAAGAGACCACATTTTTCACAGCAGACTTTTGTTTTCTGTGGTTTGAAATAAAATCATCGTATTAAGCTCTGAGCATATTGCATCCTTTTGGCCTTACAGATGTTACATGTGTGACCTAAATGTTTTCAGTTCGGATGGCAATTTCGATGTCATAATAGACCAACCACAGTCTTATGCCAATGTTGTGAAAACAAAGATATATAGAATTGAAAAAATGGACTTCATTTAATAATTCATATTTTATTCAAATTAATATGAATTAATAACTAATAATGATGTGGAAATGTGAAATGCTCATAATGTTGTGAGTTAGCAGTGTTACAAGGATGAATAGTTCCAGTTCTGAATGCTGATTGGTCTATACAGCGTTCAAAATGATCAGTGGAAAAAGCTATGATGTGAAACACCTGTTCACTCACCTACTCTATATATACTCATAGGCCATCTGTGGCCTTGCCTGTCAGTTTGACAACTTAAAAAATCAATGATCTCAATGAAGAAATCAATAGGCAATTACCAACACTTAGGAACCGGATATGTACTTATAATGTGATAATTATAATTATTAAAAAAATGGGTTAGGTGGATGTTCAAAAACGCATAAAATTGATCAAATGTTAGAGAAATATTAAGAATCTTTGATTCTAGATCTTTATTGGTTGAGAATCTTTGAAAAGGAATTCATGTTTGGACTGTGAGTTCGTTTTTGATAGATAAAACATTCATGAAGTCAACTCACACAACTCTATTGCTAAATAAATTGTATCCGACTTTAAGGTAGTTCACCCAAAAATAAAAATTCTGTCATCATTTACCAACCTTCGAGTGGTTTCTATATCCCTATAGCCTACGTTTCTTTGTTCTGATGAAGGATATTTGGAAGGATGCTTATAACCAAACAGTTCTTGGACCCCATTTCCTAGTAGTAAAAATTGCTTTGCATTTTTTTGTTCTCTTGAACACAAAAGAAGATATTTTTTAAGAATGCAGGACAGCTCACTTTGAATGCCATTGTAATTTTTCCTATGGTTGTCAATGGGGTCGAAGAACTGTTCGGTTACAAAGATCCGTCCAAATATCTTTCTGTGTTCAACCAAACAAAGAAATTTTACAGGTTTGGAACAACCAGAGATTAAATAATTCATGAAAGGATTTTCCTTTTTGGGTGAACTATCTCTAACTCACCTCTTGTTGGCTGTCAGACCCTCAGGGTGGTCAGGTGATGTTTAGGGGGTTGCTAAAACAAAAGTCAGAGGTTCAAGCCTATACGGGATGACTCATAATTCTGCTCTTTCATCATGACCACAGGGCACAATAGAGAAACGTTTGATTACTGTACTATAAGTCACTTCATATTAAATAACTTCCACTGAATGTTTAGTGCAACATTTAGACCCGCACAGGTAAAATTCCCCTTAAAAATCAAAGGGAACAATCAAATAAGGGTGATTTATAAATTAACTATAGGGTTTTATACACAAATCACACATTTTCTCAATGTAATCTACCCATGATATTACAACTATGGCAATACAACTATCTATCACTTTTACTAAAGTTATAACTGCAAAATGTTGTTTTTTTAATGTTTCTTTGAGATAAAGAAATCTAACAAACCATTACACTAACAACAAGGAACCTTTTATTTATTTATATTAGGCCTACTTTTAAAAGTTGTTTTTGCGAGGGACGTGCCATTTGTGATAAAGCAAATCAATTGTGTGGTTGAAACAAACTGTGTAACATTCACACACAAACAGGAGGCAAGTGGCGAGACGCACGCGTTTTAAATGTGAACAGACAGTTACGCGGCAAGAACTGAATCAAATTATGAACGAATGCGAGAGGCTTCAAGACGTTTGACGGTGGAAAAGGAGGGGATCGGTTTGACGTCAGCAAAGAGAAAGTGTCTGTATAAATAACAGAGAAAGAAGGAGATGGAAGAAATTGGCTCGGAATCCCAAGAGACCACAAGAGACTTTAGACTGCGATTATCATCTGAATATGCAGAACTCAAGCAGCTCCACATCATCCACAAAGAGCATCAGAAGAGCCGCGTCTGAACTCGAGCGCTCCGACTCCATCACGGTAAGATTTTTCTTCTCGTATCTATAACTACGGAGAAGAGTTAATCATTTTAAATAGCATCGTTGGCAATGTGAATACATGTTATGATAATAAGAAATACTTTAATGATTTTGTTCCTACTAAGATTAATTGGGTTTGGATACCATCAAATAATCCATACAAATGTGCCAAAACAGGAAAAGGAAAGTTTGCCGACTCTTTATTTTTTATTTTTAATATTTTAAAATCCTTGAATGCATTGGATTTGCTTTAAAAGACACTAAGATTAGTTTAATAGACATTTAGGTTTAAAACAACAATGCAATTGATACGTACTGCTAATGAAAGTTGGACACTTTGTCAATCTTAAAGATCCATATAGTAATTTGATAAATAATACATGTACAGGAGATCTATGTTAACTCAAGGGTAACTTGAACCCTCAACTCAAATCACCTTGAAAAAGTCAAAAGTTAGTTCCAGGTCCTTCTTTGCTGATGCCACTTGATGTGAGAAACATAAGTAATATAAACGTGTATTCATTTAAGATTATAGTCCTTGAAGTCACAAGTTTGGACGAGGGGAAAAATACAGGAAACAGAAAAACTTTAGTGGATAGGCGCATGCAAAACAGCATTAAAAATGTATTAATCCATATATTATATCATTCTCAGTGTAATCTGAGGGAATAATGTAATTTATTAAATATTTATACCAGAATTGTTTTGCACATTGTGTCGCCTGCCAGCCGCATAACACGTAGTTCCCGTTTTACGCACGCATTTCGCAATGCTTGGAACCCAAACGGTATAAAAAGCACTTAGAAAACGGCTGCACAACAGTTCATATGACTGAGTCTAAGTTATACGACAGGTTTACATACACTGCATTGACGTTCTTATGCGCCTTTGGAGATGTAAATCAAATCCATCCGATGTCCAAAAGGTAAGCAGGGCTAAGTTATTACCTTACATCCTACAATAGAAGACAGCACACCTCGTCAAACTACGTGTGCTCTTGTTTTATACTTCTGCAGTCACAAAAGTTTGTGGGCAGGCGACAGAGTTTGATAGAGGATGCGCGTAAAGATCGTGAAGCGGCGGCCGCAGCGGCGGAGGCGGCGGGACAAAGCGAGCAGATCGTGTTTGAGGAGAGCGATGGAAAGGCTTTGCTCAGTCTATTCTTTTCTTTGAGGAGCACAAAGAGTCCAGCGCTGTCCCGCACTCTGAAGGTTTTTGAGGCAAGCCAGATGAGTTTTTTTCATTAAAAAATACCCTTTATTTATTTTATAATTGTTACATATTACTCCAATATGTAATGCATTAACAATTATACTTTTTCTTAAGTTGTTGCATGAGTTACACAACATTTTACTTTATATGCCATGTATTCAATTTAAAATACTTATATGTTATAAATTATTTATGTAGCTGAAAGTTAAATCAATTTTATAGAATTGTTGCAAAAATGATGATAGAAGCACATCATTACTTTTACTTTACTTTCTTATATCATATCAACTCTCCCAATACATTTATTAGTTTGAACTTAATTGAACTAAGAGATAACAATACATCTACACCATTTATTAGTTCATGTTAATTTTATATTTAAATTCTAATGTTGTATCTGTTAACATTAATTTACGCACAATTAACTAATAAGAATAAACAATGAACAACATATATGACTATACAACATAATATATGAAACATACATAATATTTAAAAAAAAGATTTTATTTTTGTTCACCATAGACCTTTGAAGCCAAGATCCACCATCTTGAGACAAGACCCAGTCGAAAGCCAAAGGACGGATTAGAGGAGCTGGAATATTATGTTCAATGTGAAGTCCATCTGTCAGATGTCAGTACACTGGTCAGCTCCCTAAAGAGAAGCGCAGAGGACGTCAAAACCACCAAAGAAGTTAAATGTACATCTGTGGAGCCATTGGACTACTTAATAATTCTCCTATTCTGTTTTAAGAGTAATTTACAGTTTGCTGTGTTTTATATATTTTTCTTTATTCAGTTCTCTGGTTTCCCAGAAAAATTGCTGAACTGGATAGATGCCATCACCTTGTCACCAAATTTGACCCTGATTTAGATCAGGATCATCCGGTAAGCGGATTAGCTGCTCCTTGTAAGAATAGAAAAATATTGGAATTATTTTTTGCTGAAATTGCATTCTGTCGTAAAGGCATGTACTTATTATTTAGCCCCAAACCAAAAAAACATGTATGCTCAGAGGCTTAGATCTCCTTTAAGATATCAAACATGCAATCTAAATAATATTATACTAGGAAAGGATCAACAAGGTTTATCATTCTTTCTAATATTTTTTTGCAGGGGTTCACTGACCCCGTTTACAGAAAGCGGCGGAAGATGATTGGAGACATTGCCTTCAAATTCAAACAGTATGTTTACAACCGTACAATTTGACCTTTGCTTTTCTGGACATTGGATATACCTTTAGATTTTTGATTGACACCTGTCTCTTCCCAGCCGAGAGCCGATTCCTAGAGTTGAATACACAGAAGAAGAAATCGGGACATGGTGAGTTCAGTTCTATTATATATAACGTATACATTACTTTAATGTTATCAGACCTCACCTGCGCCGAAATGTGTGTCCATACAGGCGTGAGGTTTACTCCACCCTCAGAGATCTGTACACGACCCACGCCTGTAGTGAACATTTAGAGGCTTTCCATTTACTAGAGAAACACTGTGGCTACAGCCCCGATAACATCCCTCAGCTTGAGGATGTGTCCCGCTTCTTAAAAGGTATGAAACAGATTGTATCATCAGCAGAACCTTAAACGTGCAGCTTAACTGAAAGATCATTATGTGAGGAGCGCAACAGATGATGGTGTTCATTCAGGGAACACAAAATGTATAGATTGAAGATATTGTAAATCACTTTAGATGGCCAGATGAATGGATGTACTGTAATGTAAATTTATCTTATTCAACATGTGATTTGAATGGATTGGATTTGGATAAAACAGCAACAGTGTAACTGATCCTGTATTTATTATAGAACCTTGGCGGAGGGCCGGTAAGCAGCTGCATAGCAACACCCTAGAAACCAACTAGCAATGCTCTGCTGTATACATTTCTCAGCGTACACTAGCAACCGCCATAAACTAGTTTCAGATGGTTGGTTTAACATCTGGTAGATAAAAACTTAAAACTTAAAAAATAGGTGTGTCGTTTTCGGTCTGCCTGGAATTAAAGCCAAATTGTGATTGGTTGCTTTTTACGTCAGTCCGATGGCCTCTTGTGATGTCCTTGGCCAATAAAAGCTACTGTGGAATACAGACCTCCTGCATGAGACTACTTATAGACCACTGGTCCAGATCTTACAAATATGTGAACCTGGACCACAAAACCAGTCTTTAGGAGCATGGGAACATTTTAAGTAATAGCCAAAAATACATTCTATGGGTCAAAATTATCCATTTTTCTTTTATGTCAAAAATCATTAATCAATGTTTCATGAAGATATTTTACAAAATTTCGTACTGTAAATATATAAATCTTAATTTTTGTGAGTTATATGCTATGCTATGGACTTCAGTTAAACAACTTTAAAGGCAGTTTCTCAAAATTTTGATTTTTTTGCCCCCTCAGATTCTAGATTTTCAAATAGTTGTATATCGGCCAAATACAATCATGTACTAACAAACCATACATCAATCTATTTGGCTTTCAAATCTAAATCACTCTTAAGACTGTGTTTTTGGTCCAGGTGCATATAATATACAATTTTAAAGATATTCGTTGAGCATTTTAAATCGTTCTAAATGTTGTGAGGGTTGTATTTTGTTCAAATGTTCTTGTAGTTAATAAAAATGAAACAGGAAGTTGTTCTGGACCAGCGTTGTTAGAATGCTGCCAACCATTTAGAACCCATTAGCAACATTTGTAAAGATGTTAAGATAGAGACTAGTGTAAAATAATATTCTACATATACATGATATACATTTATTATTATAAAACAACCCCAGACAGAAAAAAATCTGTTCCGAGCAACCTAACACAGCTGGATGATTGTTTTGAAATTCCAGTGTAATCCACTGGAGGGCAGTTTACAAATCCATTAAGAAGACATTTTTAGGAGATGTCAAATTTGATCTGATTTTGCATTATCCTGTGTACTGCATGTCTACTAAATCAATCAAATGAATCATTCAATCAATTTATCAGAGATAAATTCATTAGACATACACGAGGAAATAAAACAGGTGTTCCTAATAAGTGTTCAGTTATACAGCGTTGACATCGACAAAGAACCATCTTACACGTCTTACACATCCAGAACCATCTCACATACACATATGTGAACCTGGACCAAAAAAAACAGTCTGTAGTAGTATGGGAACATTTTTAATAATAGCCAAAAACACATTGTATGGATCAAAATGATAGATTGTCCTGTTCCATGAAGAAATTTTGTACATTTCCGAATGCCAATATATCAAAACTTTATTTTTGTGAGTTATATGCTATGTTGTGGACCTCATTTGGACAACTTATTATTAATTAGACATGTTTGATCACTGAATGCCACAACTTACCATCCGACTCACATATTACGATATAAAAACTAATAAAGCTGAATGGTGTCTTATATACATCACTTTTACTCTCTCTTTCTCTCTTTCTCTCTCTCTCGCTTTCATTCATGCAGAGCGCACTGGATTTCAGCTGAGACCGGTGGCAGGTCTTCTCTCTGCACGAGACTTTCTGGCTAGTCTGGCCTTCCGTGTGTTTCAGTGTACGCAGTACATACGGCACGCCTCCTCCCCCATGCACTCGCCTGAACCGTAAGAAACTTCTAACTCGATTGGCAGAAATATAGTAAACCACTCCTCCTTAATTGCTGTTTACACTATCACAAACAAATGTGTGACACCTGAAGTGACTTCTGTCTGTCTGTAGAGACATTTTTATAGTATTCAAAACAAAATTTAGGTTTAATTGTTGCCTTTTTTAGCTCATGAAAAATAATACAGTAAATGTAATGTTGTGCAAACTTTTTGATTCATAATGTTTCTCTTAACAGGGATTGTGTCCATGAACTTCTTGGCCACGTACCCATACTGGCAGATAAAACATTTGCACAGTTTTCCCAGGTAAAATATACTTATTTTGCACATTTCCTCCATATTTTATACAACGCTTTAAGTCTTGAAATCTTCCTGTTGTGTCCCAGAATATTGGTCTGGCATCACTTGGAGCCTCTGATGAAGATATTGAAAAACTGTCAACAGTAAGTACAAAGCATCTCATGTATTTCATACTAATCCTGCAGTCGAGCTACATAACACTGAAAGTCTTTCTCTTTGTGTGTTTTTTTAAGCTGTATTGGTTCACGGTGGAGTTTGGACTGTGTAAGCAGGGAGGAAAAATCAAAGCGTACGGAGCAGGCTTGCTCTCTTCTTACGGGGAGCTGGTGGTAGGTGCCTGTTGTTTATGAAAGTGGATTTCAGCCTATATCCACTGCTTTAAATTTGACCTCGAGTCTGCAATAAAGTTTTGATTATGAAAATGATATTAATGCGATCTGTTGCCCTAGCATTCCCTCTCAGACGAGCCAGAGAGACGAGAGTTCGATCCGGACATTGTAGCTGTTCAGCCATACCAAGACCAAAATTACCAACCCATCTATTTTGTGTCTGAGAGCTTCTGTGACGCCACAGAGAAACTGAGGTTAGTTGCTAGTAGGTTTGACCAATTGTTATGT
Source organism: Triplophysa dalaica (assembly GCF_015846415.1). Taxonomy (NCBI): domain Eukaryota; kingdom Metazoa; phylum Chordata; class Actinopteri; order Cypriniformes; family Nemacheilidae; genus Triplophysa; species Triplophysa dalaica. The sequence continues at coordinate 11,384,065 of NC_079565.1, read as the reverse complement.
ATTAGTAAATATTTTGTTACGTAAAGAAACAAAAAAAGACTTTATTATAATTATGATATAAAATCTATTATATAAATATGTTTGATATTTACAGTTTATTTAAACTAAAATGTCAATGTAAACTTTTTGCTGTTAAAAAATTAGAGCTATTGTAGTTTTATTGTAGTTAAGCACTAATTAGTAATTACTATTTTTAATTAGCTTTTATTTTTATGTATATTTTAGTTTCATTTTTATAATTTCATTCTTATTTCAATTCATTGTATTATTTATTTATTTTCTCTTTATTATATATTTGTTGTTTGATATGTTAATTTATTTAAATTTTAGTAAAATTTTTATTTATTTAAAGTTAAAGTTAATAATTTTGAAATTAATAATAGTTTTAATATTAAGTATATTCTTTTTAATAAATAATTAAGCTTAATTTAAACTTATTCATTAAAGTTGATTAAATGCTACTTTACTGTATTTACTAATATGTAAATAATTTCCATTCAGGTTGTTTTTCAAATAATATTTAGGCTGATATTTTATTTGATTTCAGTTAACACAAATATTTTAATAGTTTTAGTAAACAATAAAAACCTTCATTTGTACTACAATAACTCTCATTGAAAATAACACTTGTGTGTTAAACAGAACATATGTTACCCGGATCAAGAGGCCGTTTTCTGTGCGGTTTGACCCGTACACCAACAGTATAGAGGTGCTGGATAACCCCCTAAAGGTCAAGCTGGGGCTGGAGACCATCAAAGATGAGCTGAAGGTCCTCACGGACGCCCTTAATGTGTTGGCTTGATTCAGTCATGATGAGCCAATCAGTGTCTTCTGTTTCTCTGTGCTACATACTGTATTTGACAGTCTCATGCTGTGCGTCTTTTACATCTGCTGCTACAGAAGTCATGTGCCAACCTCAAACCTCGCGATTTATCGTGACTGCAAAACCATAATGAATCACTCACCAGAAAGTCTGTCAATAATAAATTTACACAATAGTGTAAAGTGATTCTAGTTATTAAAGCCAAAAGTTATAAATGAGATATAGCCGGATGAAGTAGTTCACTGAATTACATATGTACAGAATATCATTGAATATATAATCAGTGCAAATTCAGAATGTATTAGAATCTCAAATATATTCATAAAATATGGTGATATAATGTGATAAATAATATTCTCCTACAGATTTTAAATATTTTATCATTTATTACTTCTGATCAACGTTGCATCATTCGTAAACACTGGGCCTACTGATCGGTGCCTCTTTACGTTCATGTTTCTTTAGAAAACACGAAATATGAATGTCTGAATAGCCAAATCTTTGCAAAAAGTGACATAATTGTGGAAATATAATTTCTATAATCCTAAATAAAGCTCAAAGAGAGAAGACTGTGTACTGGACACTTCATAATATATGTAGAAAGACATCAAGATCTATGCATTGGACAGTTTGACTCTTTCTGTAAGAAGAAAAAAATAAAACAAATCTGGAGGTGTTAAATGAATAGTTGGACTTTTTGACCAGATCAAGTGTCTGAAATGGGCCTTATAATAAATTGACCACCAGATGGTAGTATAAGTGTACAGTAGTACATGTAAGGTAATGCCCAAACGTTTATTGAGTGAGCACATCCAGTATACTATAATAGCCATAGACAGCACAATGGCTGGTCTTTTGCTGTGATGATGTCATGAGGTTATGGTTAGAATTTTTTGAAGAAAAAAAACTTCCATCTGATTATTTAAGAAACCACTAAACACATCTGACAAAAGTGGAGGTTCAATCCCACAAGGATAGACCCTATCATACACTAAATCAGTAGGTGTCTAAAATATCATTGTAGTGACGCATTTAAACACATAAAATAACAAATTCAGAGGGAAAGCAAAAGCTATCTGTGTATTTGCTTATTGCATTTGTAGTTGATTGGACAATGTTTTAGTGAAGCAAGATATTGTTGAGCGTCCGTATCGACCTAACACTTATCTTGTCATATTAACCTCACCTGACCCCTTTATTGATGCCACAGGCAGAGACTGACCTGCACGGTGCCTCTGAAAGTGGATAATGATTTGTGCTGGACAGGCTGGTCCTATATCACAAACAGTTCTTTCCATTATTCTGGGTGGCTGTGACTGGATGAAAATGGTCCTTACTGCATGGAGGAGTGATTTATTGCAGCACCCAACAGATCTTTTGGGTTTCCTGCTTCCCTCATCTGATGGATAATAGGAGACAGAGGAAGAGAGGTTTAATGTCTTTATAATGGTGCTTCCAGTAACAGAGTGCATTGATAATTCATGCCAGTAGGTCCTTTTTTCATTTTAGCGTCATTCCTTTTTACATCAGCAGGGGCGCCATTTCACAGCGATATGAAACAAGTACTTTTTTCATCCAGTTTGGGGATGTTAAGGTTACGTACAATACCTTAAAAAATAAAAGCTAATAAACTAGATTTTCATTGAAGATTTCCCTACATCATTTTAATGTCATTTTCTCTTGACTTTCTGTGAAATATGTTTTCTGTAATTGTAACGAAACCAGAATAAGCATATTTGCCATGTAGAGATGCACGTGTGTGTGTTACTTATTATAAATAGTTATCGAAGCGTTTTAAAAGTTGTTTTAGTAAGAGACGAGCAGACTTTTTGGCCCTCTATGTCAGATGTGGTGGAGACTGGTGCCCATGAAAAATAACATCTGCATCAAATAATGGCCCGCATTGCTTGCCAGGTGATGGATGACATTTCCAAGTAATTCAATCAAACCAATTTAAGTCCAATTCAAGTGCAGCTAATTGTTCAATATCCTCTCAGTACTCTGAATGGCTCAGCCTGCAAAGTGAATTATCATCATTACAGCCACTATGCGCGTGAGGATCGATAAGGCAGGTGCATAGAGGAGGAAATGCCGCCAGAAAGCGTTTCATGTTCACCCCTAGTCATCCGGGCACTTTCCATCGTAAACTTTTACATGGCCTATCCTCCTGTGGACCCCAGTAGCGAAATAATGGGATATTGTTGACGTCAGTCTTTTCTGAAACATTTATGTATTTATGTATTGTCTGGTTTGATATTAAAATAATATACTAATATATATTAAAATAATCGTTAATAAATAATAGTGATTTAATAAGCCAATAACACAACGATCATATATTTATATTTTTCACTGTTCTTTATATATGCATTGTTGTATTTAAAAAAATATTAAGAATTAGTTTCATACAAATATGATCCACATTTGATTTTTCGAGATTTATTAGTAGCAGTGTATTCATTTAAAATCGTTTTTTTTCCCAAAATGTATTTCAAACATCTTGAATGTTGCATATGCTTCATATGAAACTGAAATGTGACGTAAATGGTCATTTTGCTTTGTTTGCTCTGCAATTCTGCTGTGTTTCGAATAAATGTAGCACCGGTCGAGTTACAGCTGGAGGTTCTCTGACCACTTCTAGAGACATGCACACTAGATGGCCAGCAGGGGGTGGCTGAGGGGGGGGGGGGGGCTCTTAAGGGGCGGGTTTGGGTATATAATACTTCTCTCAGAGAACTTTTGCCTGTCGCCTGATTTTGGGACAGCTCCACACAACATCCTAACACCGACTGGAGAAACTAATCCAAGCTGCAAATTCTCAACCAAATACAACTACACAGTATTACTTTCTAAACATCTAAACTGTCATGGAGGACAAACTAAAACAATCTTTTTGCCACACCTGCTTGAGAACAGACAGTTTCTTAAATAAGGTAAAATGCTATTTGGGATATGTTTTTTGGGGGGTTTTTTCAGACTTGAACAGAATGCATTTGTTAAGGCATGCATGGGGAAACGTTTTACAAATGTAGACTAAGAAAATTAGACGCGGATGGAAAATGGATAGAGATTTTTAGATAACACATCATGCGGTCTTGTCTTGCACGACCAGTTGTGATAACGCAATTGAGATGTTTTTTGACACTTCGCTTTTGGTTGATGCGCGCAGGAGAGAACTTGCGCAAGGGGGCGACATCACTTTAAACGAGCGGGATTTAAGGAAAAATATATGCTGAGTTAAGAGAAATGAGATAGCGGAATCTTGCAACTTGTTGAACGTTGTGTAAGAGTGGGACACAGCTGATAAAAGCTTTTTTTCGGCATGGATAAGCAAGTCCGTCTTACTTTAAGCGTGTAATTAAAAAGTCGATGCATGCAGCACAATAACAGAGACTTCACTGGTAAATGCATAGCTTTTGAGATGATAAACAGATATTTAGATTTAATAATGATGTCTGGTAAAAAAAATGCATAAACAAAATATGTTTTTATTTTTATTTTGGCATTGCTCATTCGAAGTATTATTTAATTAATACATTCATTTAAAATGTACGTTCTCGCCGGTAACGATCTGCACATACTATAAAGTTTGACATGATATTAAACCGATATTTATAGATGCCTATAATGCACTCGTGTTCAAGATACTGTGCATTTACTACATCTTAGAAATGTATTTTATGTGCATGTTTGACTTTGGCAGATCTTTTGATCAAATGCAATTTGCAGTACATTTACAGTATACATTTAATCAGAATGTGTGTCAATCATGGGTTTATCGATCAATATCTCTTAAGAGCATAAAGCATGATTTGAAACTAATAGAAATAATTCAAACAGTCTTTTCATAATGTGTATTATGCACTAAAATGGATGTTCTCATCTCCTCAGGTCATAAAGATGTACTGGTCCATACGGATGCCCATATGCATCTTGTTTTTAACCCTGTCTGCCTTCGATGTGGCTTCAGCCGAAACATTATGTGGCGGAGAGCTGGTGGACGCCTTACAGTTTGTCTGCGAAGACAGAGGCTTCTATTTCAGTATGTACATTTCCATATCTCTGTATTTTCTTTGCTTTGGCATGCACACCTGTTCAGCTGCGTATTGCTTTGAGAATGTTGATGTGCCTGGTGAGGTCACACATTACGACGTCTCGGCAAATTGTGCTGACTGTGCGCTATATCTGCGATTGCATTTGAAAAGGATGCTAGCCGAGCCACAATGGCCTGGTTGTTTACTTGCACATTCCTCCAGTGAAATTAATAGTACCCAAGTGGCATTCCATTCACCTCCCCAGAAATGTTCCCAGGCTACACTCAATTGAAAAAAAGTTGTTTACACGGCTGGATGGATTGAGACAGCTTCATTATCAGTTTAGCGTAACCAATACTTCAATGCAGAGGTCGTCAATGCTTGATTGTAGTATTGCACTAGATACGACTGTTGGATGTGCACCTACTGGATGCATTGAGGGGTCAAAAACTCAACTTTCAAAATATTTGTGGTCTTCGTCAAGCCAGCATGGACAAACAGACAGGTCCTTTGTGCTCTTTTGGCCGCAGAAGCCTAACTGCCCAGAACGATCATTATCCAATTTGGGCCAGCAAAGATTTTCCTCCCTCCATCCACAAGATCTACTCCGGTTTAATGTTAACCATCCTACAATCAGGAACCTTTTTTTTTAGATCAACACAGCTGTGAAAAGTTTGAACCGCCCACATAATATTTGACTGAAAATCAATCGTTCCTTCCTTTTTTCAGTGTGTGTCCGGTATCTTCCATCCCATCTTTGCTGAGCTGGCAAAGGACAAGGTCAAATGATATGCAGCGTTTTTATCTCTCACTCACTCATCCAAACAAACAAACGCAAAGAGTTTAGCCCTCGGTTCTACTCTGTTCCCTGAGTTCCTGGTGAATTCTTCGAAACTAAAGTTCGGACGGCTCTATTAGACGGCATAACAATGTCAGCTCAGATGAGAAATCAAATAAACAGACTCCATTTTGTGCCAGCGATTTTGGCATAATTTTACTCCGCAGATGTACCCCGGTCCAAAAACAATGAATTGATAATCAAATCTCGCTTTGACAATGGATTCAAGGCAGTGTAGCTTGATTTACATTGACTTGTTTGCTGGTTTTGTTCAATAGGTTTGCTTGGTTGATGGCAACTCCTTGCTGGGAAACCCAGTTTAGGAAACAGCATGCTAGATGATTTCTGGCTTGTCTAAAGGAGTTATTACATACTCAAAGTTGGTCCGTTGCAGGTCGACCACTTGGTTTGTTGTTGGTCCATGATGGTCTTCCAACTTGGACCACCAACAATCTGCTACCAGGTTTCAGCTTTGAATAGATTTCCCAGCAGGTCTGCATGAAAATCCAGATCTCTTTAAGTTTACATCCAAAACGATTTACAAATAAGAAAATATCACTCTATTTGTCGTACAAGCCATCAATAAACCAAGTTTACAACAGCATGTTTAGTATACATGTGGGATAAACACACAAGCTAGAGCACAAACATCTTTAACCCGTTCGTCTTGCTTTGTTTAACATGTCACATAAGCATTGTTTGTTGTATTACAACATAGCGCCCTATTTATCCGGAAGGTAATTAAAGCCATGTCGCCAATAGACTACTCATGACATTCATGATTGTGCCTGCAGGTCAACCCAGCAGGTCGAACAACCGCCATGCACCACGTCGTGGGATTGTGGAGGAGTGCTGTTTTAGCAGCTGTAACCTTGCTCTGCTTCAACAGTACTGCGCCAAACCCGCCAAGTCGGAGAGGGACGTTTCAGCATCGTCTCCACAGGTCATCTCAGTGATGCCGGCATTAAAACAGGTATGTCGGCTTTGGGAAACAAACAATGGCTTTCCAGCACTTTATCAAGCTCACCATCTTGAACATCTTGTACAGTTTCTGCTGAACACACGTATCCCAGTATGCGGGTTTAACGAAAACAGACCTAAGGATGTTGAATGTAGTAAGTAAGTACCGCTCCAAAACTGCTGATCAAGTGGAAAATTATTCGAGCGAGAGGTCATCTGTTGGTTTCAAATTTTACTGTAGATTTACAGCATAAGGTTGGGTTACAAAATCAACCAGAGAGACCTGGATGTTGATTATGTAACTGGACACTTGGGTCTTTATCTTCAGTTTGGTTGTTCTCTATTTTGAGTTCCTTTTCAAGGTTTTGTTTTGTTGTCATTGTTTTCTCCCGAAGTTTAAGATCACACTATAGTATTCTTTTCAAATATATGTCCTTGCATAGCTACTTAATAATTGGAATTGTTGGATAACACTGAGCCGTGTTGAACTTGCAACTTCCAAGGTTGATGAGCAAAATGAGCAAGAGCCAGTCTATTTGAAGATGTATCTTTGTGAGTTCACAGTCTTGAGATATTTTATAACCTTGTTGTTCATCTTCTTTCAACAGGAGGTCCCAAGAAAGCACGTGACCGTCAAATATTCCAAATACGATGTATGGCAACGGAAGGCCGCCCAGAGGCTACGGCGGGGCATCCCGGCCATCCTGCGAGCCAAGAAGTTCAGGCGGCAAGCGGAGAGGATCAGGGCCCAGGAGCAACTCCACCACCACAGGCCTCTCATCACGCTTCCCAGCAAGCTGCCGCCCATCCTGCTTCCCACAGAAAACTATGTCAGCCACAAGTGAAACCAGGAGCTTTTGCACAGAGTTGATAAAAAAAGACTACGGGATCAAAGCTTTTTGTCTCTGACGTCATTTCTGTGGCAGTCCTCTACAACCCACCTTCCTTCCCAAACAGACATGCTCACATGCTCTTCCAGTTTCTATTCTTGCTGTTTCATTCACCAACGACAAGACACGTCGAAAAGCAAAGGAAAAACGCTGAATGCGATTCGGGCCAAGAAGCAGAAGAAAGACACGGACGTTTCGCCGTTGCCGACAGTTCGGAGGACATCAGAACTTGAGGAACAGCTAGCATGAAAGAACCAATTCCACTGCATTCCCCTGAGATGAAAGTATCTCTCTTTTAGTCATTTTACACATTAGTTTGCACCTCTAACTATAAAGGGACATCCACACTGTAAGGAATTGTTGATAATTAGATTCCTGTTCCAGCACCTTGTAATCACAGATGAAATGCAGAGGAGAGTCTGCGAATTGCACATCGCCACGGATTACGTCAAAGTTCTTGATAAGTAAATAAAAAGGCACTATTTTTTTATGGACTATGAACGTGTAGTTCAAAAAAATGTCATGGTGCTAGCTTTGGGAACGGACTCAGAGGAGAAGGGGGAAAAGCACGTTTTCTTTTCTTTAAAAAAATATTCAACTTTCCGTTTTAAGGAAAGTGTGACTTTTGAACGTGAACACAAGAGCATTTGAGCTGCAGAGGATATCGCTGCATGCAGCTGTGTCTGTTGTTCCAGAAGACAAGATATGAGGTATGGCCTTCGGTCCCATCGCTGCTGTCGCAATTGAAGGAAGGAGCGGCGTGGGGACTTTAACGAGAACATGTTGAAACGCACAGAGACGTGGAGACGTTCTCTCCTCTCTAGCGTGGCTGCACAGAACCCCTGCGTTGCACTGCAGGGAAGCGGGACGTTATGATTCTGAAAAAGTGGGATGTTTGTATTTTCTATGTTTTTTTTTCGCTTCGAGAAAATGAAGAAAAAAAAGGCCGGCCTTCGGTGTCTGGTACCGTGACATTCTCGTTGTTGCAAAATAGGCTTTGTGTTTTTGTAACGTTATTTACAGTTCTGAAGAATGGCACAAATATCAATTCAAAGGGAAAAAACGCAATAATGTCAACTAACATATATTTTTAACGTTTATCCGTACAGTAGTATTCACATGCTTTTGCCTGAAAACAAATACTTGAATATATATATAAATATATATGTATATATATATATATATATATAAAATAAATATGAATATATTATAATTAGTTTCCAGGGACATCATGTAATATTCTTTTAGTCTGAGCTGTATCTTGCATAATGAGCCGCCAAGCTTCTCTTTTATTTGTTTAAGTACAAATATGGGCACTGTATAAAGGCATTATTTATTTTGTTATAAAATTATATATTAAAATCGGTCCAAATACAGTAATATACTTAGCACTGATGCTCAACTGACAAACTTTATGTTGTACGCTCTCTCTTTATACCCATTTTACATGTTAATGCTTTTATAGACGCTTTGTACCAAAAAATATTTGCTTTTTTGGTTCGCCACAGAGCTATTTTCAAATCAATATTTTAACAGCAGCTGTAGCCTGGATCGCTAAGGCATGTCATAACACAAAAATAGGCACATACTCGGAAGGTTTTTTCTCCCTCCAGCATGGCTTTTATTCTGCCAAATGGATTTGACATTATGAGGTTTTATTTTATCGCAAGTATTCGCATACAGGTCTTATATATACAACGGTTATACACAAGCCACTACAGTTTAAAGCCACTTATTTGTTTTATATCATAAATGTTGCTTCTCTGAAGTATAGCACTGGGCTTTTGGGGGTATAGAGGAGATGAGGAGCCTGCAGGAGGTGTTGTCCCCGGTTCAACGTTTCCTCTTGTCGCTGAGAAATTAAACTGCATCCATAGTGCAGATTGAGAAACAATCCACTATGATGTCATGAAGGACTGTTGTCAAAGAAAACTGTTTATCAAAGGGGAAATATCTATATAGCCTACTTCCTTATGATCCACCATATGGTCGAAATCCTCTTATTTCCGTTCAGTGGGTGTCTTTTGAAGTCCTCAATGTATCTCCATCACAACTGATGAAGGGCTACCGTAGTAAACCATTCTACTAATAGTAACCCCAATACTCAGGAAATACAAGCGGATAAAGCGTTTGCTTCAACAGTTGCTTGGCGTATTGCGGGTCTGGGACCACCGCAAACTAAAACAAGGCCATTTTTGTAGATTCTCAGCAACAAGCCGATGTGTTGTATGTGCCCCATTACAAGGTGATGACAATGAACCCATAGCATTGCTATGCAGTGCCTGCAGTCTACACGTCTGCCTTGATAATCGAATATTTATCAAATTTTTCATATTGGTCGTGAAAAGCAGTGCAATTATTGTAGTTATCATTATCATTGTTGTTATTACTCGTACATCCCATATTTCTGGAGACATTTTGTTATCACATTATAACTGCAAGGATTGCATTCTCTGTCGTTTCCTTTCCAACCGGTTACTTCCTGTGTGAACCGCACGAGGGATATGACCTTTTGCGCAAAAATGAAGGGATCCATTTCATCTGCATATCAACAGTTCTGATATCAACAGTTTGATATCAGTAGCTCACGCAGCCTGTGTGTGTTTTAATTGATTTAACCTCTGCACGCTAGAACGTCCGAAATGCACAATTCATGTACATTCATTTTTAATATCAATAAAAACCATTTTATCAAACGTTTCAGTCATGTGTAAGCGTGCTTGTGTTTTTTGCTGACGTGCTCTGTAAATAATTTAGTAGATGAAATTCCTTGGTGCTTTTAGCATGTTTTCTGCAATGGGTGAATGTGTTCCAACTACAGTACGTGGAAGTACTACAAATGTGACTTACTGACATGGGAGCGAATGCTCGACAGCTGTGCACGCTAGGGTTCATCTACAAAATGATCAGATTAAGTCAAACACGTTTTAACATTGGGATTAATCAAATTCAATTCAGCTTTACAGGAGAAAAACGGTAAAACACAGAAAATTTAAAACACAGCACAGTGCATGGTGTTTGCAGAACAATCAAGATCATTCATAAAACACTGTCAATCTCATGAGCATAGTTGGTTCAAACAGAAATGGAAATGTGGTCATCATTTATTCATTCATTTGCACTCATGTGGTATAAAACCTGTATATGACTCTTTACGCTGCACACAAATGTCTCAGTGGGTTGTGTTCATGCAATGGTGCAAAGGTCAATGGTGGCCAATGTTGTTTGGTTATTAACATTCTTCAAAATATCTTCTTTTGTGTTCCACACAAGGAAGAAAGTCGTACAGACTTAAATCATATTAAAAGTAGGATAGACGTATAGCAACACAAGACTGAAGTCTTGTGACATAAAGAAGGTTGTGTCATGATTCCACCTCACCTTGTCAGGTATTTCTTGGTCTAGAGGTGGAATCATACAGAATCCTCTGTTTCATGTGGGAGAGAGACGATTTCTTCTCTCTCCGTGTCTCGTCTCTGGCCCCGCCCCTCTCTCTTCTCGTCAGCTTTCCCTGAGTGCTAATCCCCAGCACCTGTTGCTCGTTACCATCCTCTGTTTGTTTCCCCTATAAAGAGTCCTCATGTTTCTTTGTCTTGTTGCTCGTGCATTGTAAGCTGTACCTGTGTTTGATGTTTGCTGTGGATATACCTTGTGAAGATACCTTGTGGATATACCTGTATGTTTTCCTTGTTCCTGTGTCTTTGTCAAGTAAGTGTTAGTTTAGTGTTTGTATCCAGTGTTTATTTTCTAGTCTAGTGAGTTAGTGTCCTTGTTTTGAGTTTAATATTATCCAGTCTTGTTTTCCCCATTGTGGGTTTTGTTTTGCCTGTTTTGTAGTGTTCTTTTGTTTAATAATAAATTATCTGTTAACACTGTCATCCCTGAGTCCTGCCTGCAATTGGGTTCTCCCTGCATTGTCTTCCTTGCAATTTCATGACAGAATGCACGAGCCAGAAATTAACCCAGCAGGCAGCAACTCGTCCCAGGCTTGGTGGCAGTCAGCCATCTATGATGTGCAGAAAGGCAATGGCCCTTTTCCTCCCCAGGGTGACCGGACCCTGGAAAATTATGCACAGGGGTCGTTGGCTAGGCGGGGCTTTCTCCCAGAGGTTCTGCTGAACTCCTATTTCCTGGCTGGCCTGGTCAGTCCTCCTCCGCTGGAGGAACGGGAGAGGATTATCCAGGGGTCTTTCCAGGACCTGGTAAAGAATCTCTCGAGCAGTGGCCCCCAGGACTCCACCCACTTCCACCTGGATTCCGTCCCGGAGGACCAGGTGCTGACCACTGGGATGGTGAGGTTCGCCGGTCCATCCCACTCACCTCCCGTCTGCATCCAAGGGAGACGCCCACGGAGGCAGTCGTGGGACTCCCCGTCCGACTCATCCTGCACGGAGCTAGCCGTGTCTCCCACCGCCTCTCTTCGGTCGGCCACAGTCCCTGTGGGCCGCTCCCGGAAGAGGAAGCCCAAGAGGGGAAAGCGTTCGAGTACTGCCCAGCATCCGGTGTTCCCGAGGCTGGCTTTCAAGCCGGTCCAGCAGCCGGCACCAAGCGCTGCCCAGCCACCGGACAGCGCTGCCCAGCCGCCATTCCAGCTGGTCCCGTCTGGCCTTCCCGGGTCTCTTCAGCCGGCCCCGTCCGGTCTTCCCGGGTCTCTACAGCCGGTCTCGTCCGGCCTTCGAGGGCCTCTACAGCCGGTCCAGTCCGGCATTCCCAGGCCTCTCCAGCCGGTCCAGTCCGGCATTCCCAGGCCTCTCCAGCCGGTCCAGTCCGGCATTCCCAGGCCTCTCCAGCCGGTCCCGTCCGGCCTTCCCAGGCCTCTCCAGCCGGTCCAGTCCGGCATTCCCAGGCCTCTCCAGCCGGTCCAGTCCGGCATTCCCAGGCCTCTCCAGCCGGTCCAGTCCGGCATTCCCAGGCCTCTCCAGCCGGTCCAGTCCGGCATTCCCAGGCCTCTCCAGCCGGTCCAGTCCGGCATTCCCAGGCCTCTCCAGCCGGTCCAGTCCGGCATTCCCAGGCCTCTCCAGCCGGTCCAGTCCGGCATTCCCAGGCCTCTCCAGCCGGTCCAGTCCGGCCTTCCCAGGCCTCTCCAGCCGGTCCCGTCCGGCCTTCCCAGGCCTCTCCAGCCGGTCCCGTCCGGCCTTCCCAGGCCTCTCCAGCCGGTCCCGTCCGGCCTTCCCAGGCCTCTCCAGCCGGTCCCGTCCGGCCTTCCCAGGCCTCTCCAGCCGGTCCCGTCCGGCCTTCCCGAGCCTCTCCAGCCGGGGTCCAGCCCAGCAGTCCTGCCAGGGACTAGGACAGTTCCTCCAAGGACTTCCCCTGTTAAGCCCTCTGGGGCTCCGTGCTCTGGCGCGCCCCCACGGGCTAGGACTTCCCCACCCAGCCCTACCCTTTCTGGACTTCCCCCTATGTTCTCTGGTTTGCCAACACCCCCCCTCCCTTGTTTGTTATTTTTATTGTCACACCCGAGTCCACTCGTTGTCATGTCATGTATGCCCCTTATCTTGTTGACCATGTCTGTCTGGTTCTTGTCTTTGTCTAAGTCTGTCTTGTCTTGTTTGTGCCTTTGAGGAGCATCAGGATGCTGCTCCTTAAGGCGGGGGTTCTGTCATGATTCCACCTCACCTTGTCAGGTATTTCTTGGTCTAGAGGTGGAATCATACAGAATCCTCTGTTTCATGTGGGAGAGAGACGATTTCTTCTCTCTCCGTGTCTCGTCTCTGGCCCCGCCCCTCTCTTCTCGTCAGCTTTCCCTGAGTGCTAATCCCCAGCACCTGTTGCTCGTTACCATCCTCTGTTTGTTTCCCCTATAAAGAGTCCTCATGTTTCTTTGTCTTGTTGCTCGTGCATTGTAAGCTGTACCTGTGTTTGATGTTTGCTGTGGATATACCTTGTGAAGATACCTTGTGGATATACCTGTATGTTTTCCTTGTTCCTGTGTCTTTGTCAAGTAAGTGTTAGTTTAGTGTTTGTATCCAGTGTTTATTTTCTAGTCTAGTGAGTTAGTGTCCTTGTTTTGAGTTTAATATTATCCAGTCTTGTTTTCCCCATTGTGGGTTTTGTTTTGCCTGTTTTGTAGTGTTCTTTTGTTTAATAATAAATTATCTGTTAACACTGTCATCCCTGAGTCCTGCCTGCAATTGGGTTCTCCCTGCATTGTCTTCCTTGCAATTTCATGACAGGTTGCTATTAATCCAAACATCGATCATCAGTCAATGTTTCCGAATGTACGTAAATATAATTTTTATGAATGTACCTACTGCATCATTTGAAAATATTGTCATGTGGAGATTTGGGGGATTAAACATTATTCCTTTAAGGTGAATCAGCTTTTGTCCATGTAATTCAGCAGTCTGCTTGAGACCTGCGCGGCGGTTTGCCTTTTACTGTCTAGAACAGCTGACTAAGGACTATGACCGCTTCCTTGAAGCCTTTAAGATTCCTTTTAGCTATCAGAGCGCAAGGCTGCACGTGTTCAAGTAAAGGACTAGTTTGTGACATCAGCTATTTGTGTGTGAGAGAGCACATGTGTCTGTAACACACTATAACGATGAAGCACAAGACGCCGTCTCTGAATACTCCACGTGAATAGCATTACAAGGGGAGAGGAAACATTACATGTGGAAAGTTGTTGACCTGCATTGTGACGGTTTAAATATTAAAGGTGCTTCTTTAAAATTCCATTTCCCAGCGACGGATTTCAAACAGGAAACAGCTTCTTTACAACATAGATAAATATTTCATTATGTAAACTGTCGTTCACCTAACCGTGTACTAACTGACATTTTCCCTGAGGAGAGGACACACACTTTAAAATAAAGGTCGCTACTTTGTTGGGATGTTAGGTTATAAAGAACCCTGAACATCCACAGAAATTTTCTGTTGAAAAAAGATTCTTTATAATGAAAAAGGTTTTTCATACTATAAAAAGGTAATTGCCACACAATCTCATGGCAATATGTAATTTTGAATTCATAAACAATCTCATTCTTACAGTTCAGTGTGATCTCCTTTCGCCCCACTGAAAGTAAAGTTAATGGGCAAAATTATGTAAAGTTAAACAATAAAATTACTGTTTTTTACAGTGTAGGGTTAAATTTGAGTCCTATTTTTGAGTAATTGTACGTTTTTGGATAATTCATTTTTGGATTAGTTCATGGTTCATTTTTGTATGATTCAATATCATTTGAAATTTCCCATAATATAGTCATGTTGTCCATCCATCCATCCATCCATCCGGTTTGGAAAGAAATTGTTCTTTTATGAACCTTTATTCAAAAGATTATTTAGAAAAGAAGAAAAGAGTTCCTATATCTGTTAACATTTTATGAGGAGAAAGTGAGCTGTGCCTGTATACAAGCTGCCACCACAATGCTATGCTAATGCTAAGTTTGCGGCTACGCGGTAACAGAGGTGTAACTAGATGGTTTTTAGGATTTAGGCAGTACAGAAAGTCTCTGAGCAGATTTATGTTATGGTTTGTAGTGTGTTATTATAGGCCTATAGGTTGTTAAAGCATTACTAGACAGTTGCTATGGTGTTTAATTTGTGTGGGATGTGTTTATTAGCGTAATGCCCCTGTTGAAAGAAACTGCATATGCTGGGTTAGGCATGTTTTGATGCTGGTTTGCCGGTTTGTGCTGGCTTAAGATGGTCATGTGCTGGTTAAAGATGATCATGTGCTGGTCCTTAGCTGGTCTATGCTGGTTAAGAACCAGCACATGACCAGTTTAAACCAGCTAAGGACCAGCTCATGACCATTTTAAACCAGCACATGACCACCTTTAACCAGCATCAAAACATATCTAAAACAGCATATGCTGTTTTTTTTCAACAGGGTGGCTTTATTCAATTCCATAACCCTAAAGTGTTGTAGCAAACGCCACTAGTAATTGCATTCTTAGTGGACGTTTTGTTCCCAGGCGTTTTTATTAACCATCATGAACCTATTGTATCCTTTACAAGGCCATGACCCAATAATCATAAGGGCTGCTCAGTATATGTCACCCCCTATAGCTCTCAAACATAATTCCACCCCATAACAAAATGTGAATCTATTGTTTACAAGTCAGAAACTATGGTTACATAATTAGAAAGCCTTCCCCATAATACCGGTTGATTAAGAACTGACAATTGGATCACTTGTGGAGCAGTGAAGAAATACAATCTCGTCTTTATGCGGTGGTCCTGCTATAACAAACACAGCATTGGCTGAGATGTGGAGTGAAACTAATTTCATTATGAAATCAGGCCCTTTGAAACAAGAAAAGAAAAGCGAAATTTAGCTAGTTTTAATCTTCAAACAAAGCCAAATAACATAAAAACATGTCCATTCGGGGAGTTTGCCGGGTTCGAGGCTAGCCTCCAAAATGACCCCTGTTTGCTTTCTGTGAGCCCGGAGCAATTATAGGAACTTGAGAAATGCCTGGCCACGCTCAACCCAAGAAAAGTGCTGTTAGCCTCTACAGTCAGGCCAAAACCTGTTGACCGCTGCCAATCCACTTTCAATAGTTGGCTGGGACTCCAACGCATCCCGTGCCTCCGACCAACCACAAGTAAAGCTTGTGCACTTTGGCCAAGTCTTATCAGAGCCTCTGTGCCCTGGCTTCGAGCTGACAGGAATTGTGAGCGGCGAGGCCGCCCGCATGTATTCATTAGCAGCCGGTTCTAATGTTACATTTAGTTTTTTCATACAGAGAAGCGTTCCAATCTCTTTGTGCAAAAAAGGCAACTTTTGCGAACAACCGAAACTTTTGGCCACTTTGGGGAGATGTCACTTTCACAGGTATTGTAACAGTGTGCACCTGTGATAAACAGGTGTGGAACACTGCTAGTAACATAATCAGCAGTTTTCAGTCTAAATGTGCAGTGAGGTGCAGCCAGAAAGAACATGCTGAGCTGGCGTAACCTACAAATTCATTCTTGATTGGTGATGGGTTTGCGAGAGATGTTGTGATAAGAAATTTACTCGCAGGCGAACATTTTGAACACGGTTGGAACTTGAAGTAAGAAAGATCCAGCTATAAACACGAACATCAGAGGGTATTTCAGATGCTATGAGAATTCAACCCTCGCCACAACCAAAGTATTAGCAATGGATTAGAATGGTTTTCATGGTTTGCGGCAAAAGAAAAGAGAATAAATGAGGTTTTGAGTGAAGCTTTTTGCTAGCCTAGGGTTAGGTTGCATCTAATTTCTTAAATTTAGTAGAAAAGGAAACATTGCCTCCTCATTAAAAATAACACAGTTATTTTTAACATCCCAGCAAACACTGCATGTTTTGACAATGTTCTGAGGACCTTCATATAACTAAAATAAAGTTGTGAATGAATCCCATGGAGCACGTTGCAGCGACGTGGTATACTGGTGTCCAGATAACCTGGACACTGCTCTTTTGATTAATGAATCTGGTCATTTCTATTTATTATGTTATTATATGGAAAATGTATGATCAGAGTTAAATCTGTCATAATGTCAATACGAATTCTAGAAATCGCTATTATCATCAGAAAGTGACTGATGCCTGTTTAAAAGTCGCTGCTACAATGCTATGCTAATGCTAAACTAGCTGCTATGTGGTAACTGTATATAGATGGCTTTTAGGATGTCATTAAATAAACATAACCTATTTTATAGAACTATAAAATAAATGAATAACATCGCTTATGGATTTTCATTGAGTCTCTAATAAGTCTCTTATCAATTTTAGGAAAGACATTTAGCTAGCCAGTGAGATTTCTCAGAAGAAGATTCTAAGCCGGTCTCGATTTGGTCTGATCTAGTAGGCTACTCTCATTGCTTTCTTGGAGAAACAACTAAGGTATTATTCAGATTGTATTGGTCTTTTTTGTTTTTCCTTGGAACTGATGAGTTAGCTTGCTATCAAAGCACCTGCCAGCTGCTGTTATGGCTCTGGTTTGATTTCACAAATTCTAAACTAATCTAGATTGAAATGGATTGAATATCACATGCCTCTTGCCTGGTGGAGGGTACTACAATGAAAGCTACAATTTCAGTAATCAGTTGGCAAGAAACCTTCTCATTAAGTTAACAAAACAATGTAAGGCAGTCTAAGTATTATCATGCTACAGGACCGCAGAGTATCCAGATGCTTTCAATTGTTTTGTATCTGTTAGTTTAAATTTTATAGGTAGAAGAATTGCAAAAACTATGATAAAGGTAAGTAAATACCCCAAGCGACTGCTTATCGACTGTCTCTCTTCACAATCAAAATCACAATGACATTGCAGATATTTTTCTCATTACATTGTCATTTTCTAATGGCTAGAATTCCAAGTCTAAAGTTATTGTTAATACATTTGATACAAATAAACAAATGATAAACTCTTTATGTAAAATATTTTAAGGCTTTATTCAGGAAGAACATTCATGAAAACAGCCAATTAAATGATTATGGCTGTCTTCAACTTTGACATCATATAGTTGTAAAATGGTATTTTAAAATGTTTTAGTCCTCTTTAAATGTCCAGACTCAATCTGATGTGGTCACTGGTTGAGTCATTACCAATATTAAACTGAAAACTTGAAACAAAACTGCGACTGTGGTTTTTCTTCTGTTCCAGGTTCTTCCTAGGTCTTTTGACGTTTAATATATTTTATTAACCATTTCAAGATTTATGGCATTATGGTATGGAATGGAAAATCCATAATGGAATTTGAAATTCAGTGCTGTACAGTTTGAGGGAACTGCCTTGTTTTTTTTACAGTGATGTTTGCAGACCATTGCAGCTGTCAGACATTTTTTTTCAAGCTGTTCAAAACCAAAATGTCAAATAAATCCATTTCTACTATTTGCATGTGGATGCACCCAATTCATACACACAAAACTAACCAAAATCTAGTTTTGGTTACACACACCCATCGAAACAACACTGTTGTATGGGAGCATTTGAGAAGATCGGTAGAAGACATTCAATGCTGCCATTGTAACCGTCCATCAAATCAAAAATCTGAATTCATGCTGGCTGACTGGGCACTTTTTGGAGTAAACATTTCCTCCACTATGCAATTTTCAGAAAACTGTCAATTTCTTTTAAATGCTTCACTAGCCCGTCCAGAGTTGCAACTGCAGTGTCAGTGCACTTGCATATCACAAATTAAAAAATATATATATTAAAGGGGCCCTAACACACATCTTGGCCCTGCCAATCTCATATTAATCTTGAGGACCTATAGAGTAGTATTGAATACGTTGTATCTTCAAAGAGTATTTAGTTTGATCACATTTATAAAAGATAGATACAGCTTTACGATTGCTTCAGAAATCATATGGCTCGTGTGGGATTGGGGGGGGGGAGGGGTAGGCTGAACTAAAGCAAATTGTCAACAAAACACAGACATCACTATCACTCACCGCATGCGGTTCATGTGCAGCATCTTTTAGCCCTGGGACGGCTCATGTGCGGCATCTTTTTGCCCTGGGAAGGCTCCATATATCAGTTTCAAAAGATATCCAAATCCAGCGTTATATCCACCGTTTATATAACATTCATCACCCAAATGTAGTGAACAAACAAACACCTGAACTTTGTGAACACATGCTCTCTCTTTCTCCTGCACACAATTGAAAGTGATGTCAGCGCATGGTCCTTCTCCTGCTCTCCATGATGCCGCGTGGGCGTGCCGTGTGCTTTTCTTGGAGAATCGTCTAAAAAGGGACTTAGGAAAATGGTTACAAAACAGTTTTACATGTTTGAAAAAAACTTTTCCAAACCTGTTGATCGTTGGGGGAGTGAATCGAGCAAAGAATTACTATTTTATACTCCCAACTCGTTTCTCGACAATTTGACCATGTTAAGCATGAGAAGACAGCACGTTTAACATTGTAAAGAAGTCAGAATGTGTGAAACACCGTTGCGGCACCCCTTTAAAGCTCTGTGAATCAGGACAATGTAGGATATCGACAATCCTTCTGAAACACTGTATATCATTTTTATTGACTAGATATTTATATAACTTATCGACAAACATAAAGGGAGACGAATACTAATGATTTATTGCAGAAAATCTAATTTTTTAGAAATGAGGTTTCAGAACATGTTAAAACCCTGTCATTTTACAGAATTTACAATTATTCTTTCAGATTTTCAATATAAAATTGTACAGTTTTTTTTTACAGTTTTTTAAGTGTTTTTGAAATACGGTCAAAAACAGTAAAATTACAGTTAAGGACAGCAAATTATATCCTGCAATTTTACATGAAAATATCCACGGAAAAGTCATGCAGCTTGAAAAGCTACAGTTCTTTCACTGAAATGTTCAGTGATGTCACACTTTCTGGAAAAGTAATGTGCTTATGACTTCACCACATTTTTTTCCCAGTTGTGGAAAAAAGCAGGGCAACAGCTGCACATGCCCTCTTCATTATAGAGATGTACAGTGTTGGCACAGCAATACATCAATGTTTAAATTAACCGTTTTTGTGTGAACACAGTGAAAAGGACTGTGTTTGTCAAAACGTCACCTCTTCCACTTTAAATTATGAATTATTATTATTGAAGAGGTTGCAGAGCAGAGGTTTGAAATGGAGAGGTATGGAGAGGTTAGAATTACAGACTTATATCTCTTTTATACTCACAAACCTCCCATAAAGAGACCAAAAAAGTGATCATAAAAGCATTTATCATTTGCATAGAGAAATAACAATGTTTTTTTCCTCTGAAATGTGCCACATAGCACTTTCACCCTATTGATTGTAATTACAGAAACTGAAGGCAGTTATTATGTTAGTAAGTCAATCAATCAGTGAGTGACTTTTCAGGTCAGGTAAACACTGGGCTGGGTATTATTTCCTGAAAAGCAGACAGACTGTGCGTGTGTGCAGTTTATGTGGTGTATAATTTTGGGCCTTAAGTGAAGTTTACTTGTCTCCTCTAAACCTACGCTGTGTTATTTATTCGGAGCAGGTTGCCCAGTGTCGTCCTAGATAGTAGTAAATGTGAATGAAACCCAGACAGTGGAAAGCTGCCAGATCTGACGTCAGTCCCAGAATGCCGCAATCAGTCAGTCAGGGGACAAAGGACAGATGAATCATGGTGAGCGTTTCCTACTTTTCTGGAAAACGTGGTGCTCTGTATTGCTTAATCTTGCAACATTTTAAACTTAGTTTTGTAATTTTATCTCTCTTGACCAAATACAGATGTTCTCACATTATTCATATTTTCTTTCCATTGTTCTTTCATTGATGAACAGATCAAACTGTTCAAGAACATTTCGGATGTTTGTTACTGTTTCAGTTGTAATACCAATGGCAGCAAAAAAGTAATATCAAAAAGTGGAGATTTAAGAAATAGTAAAATGTTCAGATTATAAACACATCTAAAGCCATTTTGACAAAAAGTGCATGTCACCATATACAAACTGAAACATTGTTGGAAAGTTTTGGGTAAAATACAGTAACCAAACTCAAAATAACTGTTTTCAGTTTATAACTGGTCATGTGGTAACAAGGTCATGTGACAACAATGTGGCACACTGTCAACAAAACATTTTAAACAGACTTATGCTTTTACTTCTTTTAAATAAGTCTGTGCAGTGTACATTGTATGTATATGCTGCATTCAATAAATAGATAGCATTCCCTTCCCAACAACATGAGTCTGATCAACATACCAGACAAATAAGCAAGGTCTGAGAGAGACACTTTTGAGACCTTGACTTTTCCTATATTTTTCCTATTTTGGGATCTCAATAATGTCACAACACTTTGAGACTCATAACTTTATCAAAATTAACGCCATTTCCAATTCTCACCAAATTCTTTCAAGACCAAATTTTTAGGGCTGTGTTTCATCCGCTTATAAACAATTTACTTTTTTGTCAGTTTATGTATTCTCTCACATTGCTCTAATGAAGTTAAAAAGAAGCACCTGAGCACTAAATAAAGATTCCTGAGCTGTGAATGAACAACCTTTTGTCTGTTTTATGTACATATTTAGATCTGGTGTTAAAGAGACAGTTCCCCCACAAATGAAAATTTTGTCATAAATTACTCACCCTAAAGTTTTTTTCAAATCTGTATAAATTACTTTGTTCTGCTGAACATAAAGGAAGATATTTAGAAGAATGGGACTTTCCAATTTTCAGTTCTGTGACACGAAAATAGAAACGGTGGTCAAATGAATTTTCATATCTGGGTGATATTCGCAATCTGGTTGGTTTTGTTTTCCAAAACTCATCAGCACAAACAGGTAACAATAAAACACTATGGAGTAATTGTATGTAACACTATGGAGTAAAAGTAGTTTGAATGAAGTCATTCTCATTTTTTCAGTGCATTTCAACTTCTTTCCATGCACTGTAAATTAGGCTAACCATCATTTATTCTTCATTAATTCTCACTTATTTGTATATAAGACAATATTTTAAAATGGGCAACCCATAAATGCTTGACGTGACAGGTCATTATTGGAATCACAATGACATGAAACCTCAAAAATAACACCTCTCATAAATTGTTATTGTCGGCCTGTTAACAATCTCATCTAGAATCGATGACCATGGTGTGCAAGTAGTGCTGTTTTAGTCATTATAAATTCTAATGTACCTTCAATATCCCTCAGCAAGAGTTGAAAGAGTGAAAGCTGAGCCACTGAAAAGGCAACAAACAATTTTTATAGGTTTACTTTGTGTGATGGGCGAAGCAACGACACGCACACAAAAGTTGATAGCGTCAGGGGTGACTCGTCACATTTGAAAAAAGATGATGTAGTGGCAAATATCTGCTACGGATATTTTTCAGAGAAACAGTGATAGTGTTGATTTCAGCTCCAATAATAAAACACGATTAAACATGCATAAAATTAAGTTTACCCCACACAAACTATTGTTGAGACCAAGTGAAAGCCAAACACAACGTGCAACTACTTTTAAAACACCTATTAATTTTAACTAAAGCCAACAAAATAAATAACATCGGCCACGTTGAAAAAATGTTGGCCCTTCTGCGAAAACAATCAGCGATAGCCAAGAAGAAAAACATATTACTCAGCGAATTTACTCCCGTTCTCAGGAGTGCTATCAGTTTCCATGTTTTCCTTTCTGTGAGCTCACGGATAAGGGTGACTTGCGCATCACTTTCTCGAGCGCTCGGCTCCGCATTCCTGAGCGGCCAGAAGTTCCAGTAATGTCAGCGTCAGGTACCGTTTCGAAATCTTGATTTATGAATATCATCCATGATCCCTTGCAGATTTTAACGATTATGTCAGAAGAGAATCACATGACAACAACAAGAAGAGCACTGAGAAAGTATGGAATGTGTTTCACATTTGTTCTCGTGTAATAATAACACGAATAACAAAATAATGTGTTTTTTTATGTAAAGGTTAACTGTGTTTGGTGTGACAGGTGCCAAGAGAAACACGTTAGGTTGAACAGATGAACTCCAAAGATATCTCTATTGGCATAAAGCCAGTGCTAGGAGTCTATAATACTCATCATTCCTATTCTAAAGTGGCTCATAAACCTCATATAAGGATAAATGTTTAGAAGTAAATATTTGCACAGTGTTTTCTTGGTAGTAAGTCATACTGTATGAACAGGGACATGTTCCAGATGGTCTTCAGGTCATCATAGCATGTAAATCAACACAATCTCACAGAAACTCTGTTTTATGAATAGTTACGAACATTAAAATGTTTAAGTACAATTTGCGCCAGCTATCTTGGGTTTAGGGGTGGGTTTAGGGGAGGGGCTTTAGTATTGTTTTTTCTAAAAATCTTATGTTTTTGTGCGATTCACATAGTACGAATTCATGAAAAAAAGCCACTTCATCAATGTAGTAGAGTAGGCGGGGCGACACCGTGGTTCGAATCATGTAGGAGATTGGGAGCATATAAATGGAACGAGCGACAGGACCGTCGAAGAGAGAGGACCGGGCCCGAACATGTTTTACGTTTGTATTTATATTTGTATTTATGTTATTTCGCCGGCGGTCGATATTATTTATATTAAAACTTTGTGTTTAATGTCTGCCGGTTCCCGCCTCCTTCCTTCATTTTAATGAACCTTGTTACAATCAAGCAGTTATGTATCCGAGGATCGTTGCAGCTTCTGCTGTAATGCGGTCGCTGTACCGGTCTGTCGTGGTGAAGAAGGAACTGAGCCACAAGGCGAAGCTCTCAATTTACCAGTCAATCTACATTCCCACTCTCACCTATGGTCATGAGCTGTGGGTCATGACGAAAGGACAAGATCCCGGATACAGGCGGCCGAAATGAGCTTTCTCCACAGGGTGGCTGGGCGATCCCTTAGAGATAGGGTGAGAAGCTCGGTCACTCGGGAGGAGCTCAGAGTAGATCCGCTGCTCCTACACATCGAGAAGGGTCAGATGAGGTGGCTCGGGCATCTTTTCCAGATGCCCCCTTAACGCCTTCCCGGGAAGGTGTTCCGGGCATGTCCCACCGGGAGGAGACCCCTGGGAAGACCTAGGACACGCTGGAGGGACTATGTCTCCCGGTTGGCCTGGGAACGCCTCGGTGTCCCCCCGGAAGAGCTGGAGGAAGTGTCTAGGGAGAGGGAAGTCTGGGCATCCCTGCTTAGACTGCTTTCCCCGCGACCCGGCCCCGGATAAGCGGTAGAAAATGGATGGATGGATGGACCTTTAAACAGTCATTGCAGTAGTTAACTTTAAGAAGACCTACGGTGTCTATGATAAAGACACAATAATAAGCGCAATTGTCTGTTACCAATGTCGCTGTATAATCTTCCCCGTGGGCAGTGCAATACACATGAACTTAATTACTAAGGTGATCCAAACGGCGAGAGCAGAAACGTTGTTTGAAATACATGTTGGCAAGGGATGGATCTTCCAATGGTTGAAGCCTCTATGAGGCTGCTCAGGTAGCAGCGGCATTAGAATTTGTTCGGTTAGGGGTTGTTCTAAGACTGAACATTTTTAGAGACATTTAAATTTAGACATTTGGCAGACACTTTTATACAAAGCGACTTACAGTGCACTTATTACAGGGACAATCCCCCTGGAGCAGCATGGAGTAAAGTGTCTTGCTCAAGGACACACTGGTGGTGGATGCTGGGATCGAACCAGCAACCTTTGATTTACCAGTTCAGTGGTTTAACCCACTAGACCACCATCTCCACATCGAGAGGGGCCAGCTGAGGTGGAAACATTTAAGGTTTCTTGAACTATTTTTGCATTAAAATATTAAAAACTTCGGTTGCACTTTATTTTAAGGTACAATTCTCAGTATTAATAAACCATTAGCTAGGACCTTTGCCTCCGTTAACTCATTATTTGTTGCTTATTAATAGTTAGTAAGGTCGTTGGTAGGTTTAGGTATTACGATTGAATAGAATATGAAGTAGAATATGGTCATGTTGAATATGTGCATTATATGTGCATTATAAGCACTAATAAACAGCCAATATGCGTTTAATTGCCTTGCTAATTAGCAACTAGTTAAAAGTGATAATTGATCCCTATATTTTATTCACCTGTGTACTTACACTGTAACTACATTTTTGCAAGTGCAATTTTAACATGTGGTACAAAATGTTGGTTGTAAAATAACAAGAAAAACATGTTGCTTTGCTGTAATTTTTTTACAATTGACATTATCCCAAATGTTTCTAACGATGTTTGAACACGTGCAGACAAAATACAAGTTTTAGATACTGTTACTCCCCTCATAATATCGTCGCCTGTCGATGTTGTCAGGTACACGCATTATCCTCTGTTTCCACTTTTACGTTGCGTTCAACTTAATGCGACACGTTACTGATCGTCAGCGGTGTTACAACAAAATAAAATGACAGCATTTTCAAAGCAGTACTGTTGATTCGCTGCCATACGCAGATCGATCTATGCAGCCACATGAAGTCAAACCCAAACGCAAAACAATCTTGTGTGAAAAAGCTTAGCAGTAGTTGTAGAGTGTAGCATGTGACTCTGTTGGCCAACATTATAACAAAACAGTTATAAAACTTGCACTTCTCTATATTTAACTTGGCAGTCATGTTGATTTAAACCAATGGCACGACAGCCAATGGTGTTCCAGATCATTGGAGAGCAATATTTGGAAGTCTGGACTTATTAAATTAGATTTGAGAGCTGCAGTGTTGGATAATATCTCAGCAAACACTGACTGAAATTTCAGAACGTTCCTCACGTGGCTTTCCGAATAATTGCGATCCACGAGTAACTTAAGAGAGAATTTTATGTTGGATTGAGATGTTTTTGGAGGCAGCAAATTATTTGTAATGTCTTGGTGAACAACACATGATGTTCTCTAAAATATTTTTCAATAAAGTGTAATTTTGGCTTTTTGCTCAATTATTCTAGTAACACAACCACAGACACCCCTCCCACACACAGAATGATTAAAGCTCCATTAACCCTGTTAAGAGGTCACAATTCACTCACAAAGTGTTGCAAAACCTTGCCAGTTTTTCCTCTTGCCAAGCGTGCCAGTGGATATTCTGCCCAACAAAGACAGCCCTGTGCCACTCGAATCTGGAGATAAGATACAAAAGATAGATTGAAAGTCTTCCTGCACTGAGGAAGATAATGAAGTAATAATATAATGTCTCTTTACTTTCTCTCCCTTCCCCCAACCAATCCTGTTTTCAATAATGAGTCAGCAACCTGCTATCAAACAGAGGACTGGCCCGCTTCACTGGAATGTGACCTATGACATCAGGCGGTCTGCTCCAGAGAGGGCAAAGTCTGTTTTGGGCTCTCCAAATCCTTATTTTCTCTTTTAAATGGCAAGGCATGCTTTGAAGGCGCTAGTTTCCTAAATAAGTGACCTCTGACCGCTTTCTCTTTACTGTTTCATTGTCCGGCGGCTGAAAAGGACTCAAAGGATGGAGGAAAGAGAAAATGCAGAAGAACAGAATATGTGAGAACTGGGCAACAACTAAGTAATCCTGTCTTTAATACCGGTTTCTTTCTCCTAGACCTGGTTTAGGAATCTTGCCTTTAACACGAGACCACTAGATGCTGTCATGTGCCATTTTTATTGTTAATGTGGGGTCTTTGGGAACATTTCAAGACATTTTATCACTGTAGTAAGTATATCTTGCTTAAAGAAAATAAGCCCTATCATTAGGAAACACAACATTATAGTGACGCAAAAAATAATACGACAATTAAAGAAAAAACACGTAATTTTAATTGTAACGAAATTAAACACTTTAGTATAAATATTTAGAATGTATTAATAACAGTCATTATTGGCGATAGTAGGAATTACTGTTTAAAGCTGCAATCCCTTTTGCCTTTATACATAATATAAACCTAATTTCGTTACTCAAATAAAAAAATAAAAAAGAAGTTACTGCTTGAAGTTGCAGATTTAAAGGTCCAATGTGTCCTTTTTTGAAGGGATCTACAGGCAGAAATGCATTATAATGTCTTACATGGAATTCACCATGTTGTTTTCTACAGTAGCTCTTAAAGGACAAACTGTTCTACAGAACGCCTTTCATAAATACGTTATCTCCTTTGACAAAGAATCGAAAACATGACGGCATCTCAGTTCTGTGCAGCCACGGTAGTGCATATCAAAATAATGTCATATTCCAAAAATTTCAAGCTCTTGATTTCATTAATGCTGAATATAATTTTCCATGTTTTATCTTTTGAATCCCAAGTGACCTTGACATGTTTTTGTGCGATTCACCTAAAAAAAATCCCAGCTGGAAAGCGCGCTGTGCATATGGAGACAGGGCATTGTAAATAATTCCAAACTTCTGTCAGCGGCAAGTTCTTTATCTCGTGTCGATTCTAAAGCCAGTTTCCCCGAGTGAAGATTTCCGTGGATTTATAAATGAGACGCTGCGTGTCTCGGTAGATGCAGTCATCTCCAGTCACAAATTCTTGTTTGGTTATGTGCAGGAACCTTCCAAGGAGTTAATTGAATCAGTTTATGGTGCATTTTTTTTACTTGAGGAATGAAAAACAAAAATATTGTTCTTAGTACATGGCACGCCAATGTTTTTGTTGGTGAATGCAAACCATAGTTAATGAATGGTAATACATCTCCCAGTTCATGTGGTTGTTTACAGGAAATAGAATAGTCATGTAGTCATGTAGGGTTTCCATTAAAAAACATCACACTGTTGTTTTTGGGTTTGCACACCATTTGTGCTATAATAAAAACTTTCCCTTATTATTTTAGTGCTATTTTGACATTTAAAAGGTGTGTGCTGATCTTTTCTGTTGCACAAGGCTTATCTGACCCAACAGATCCAAGATGTGCCTTTTCCACAGGTGGCATCGGTACATGCTTTGACACGTATGTAACCTCATTCTTTGTCGAGAAATTACGTCACTTTTTGAGCCAACCTCAGCTGGGGTTGGAAACATGAAGGAATGTTTTCTCTCATTCTCCAGAGGGCAGCAGAAGGGGAAATGAGAAGGAAATTGTTCGAGTGTTTGCCACAATGTAAACAGCAGTTCACAGGGGCCTAACCCAAGCTTATCGGGAATGAAATGGGTAAAGTTTTCTCTTTTTTCTTTTGTTTAGATGTCTTGGCATGGAGGAGACTTCCCAGCCTAAATTCGTGGCGCTCCCCATTGTTTTTACACATTTGCCTTGTAAACGTGACAGACCGTATGGCGAACGTGTTTGGCTGCAGTGGAGAATACAAATACAGTTTAGGACCCTGCTTTGTTATTCAAGTTAGTCGAGTACACATTATTTGGCCCTGTAAGTTAAGACAACAACCGTGTTAAAACAGTGTTGGTAAATATTTCCAGGTGTGGGAAAACGGAGAATTCTGTGATGTGCGTCAGTGCAAGAATGGTTTTCATTAGGACTTGTGTTGCTTTCCAGCAGAGATATCAAATCATTTTTAAAAACGACACACGCATTTACTGTTTGTGTAATATAGAATAACATATAATATATTTACATTAGATTTAATATATTTTATAAAGATCTCATTCATATCCTATTTTATAAAAATAAATTATACATAATTAGTTATTCTTAATAAAAACAACGTACACTTATTTCTTTACTTAAATTGATATATAATATACATATAATGTATATAGATATAAATATATATATTTTTTTACATTTATATTTAGTTTTAGGGCTGTCAAGTGATTAATCGTGATTAATCGAATCCAGAATAAATGTTTTTGTTTACATTATATATATCTTTGTACTGTGCATATTCATTTTGTATTTAAAAAGACAAAACATACACATACTTGTCTATATATTTAGCAAATTTTAAATGTATTAATTTATATTTACCAATAATTGAAATTCTAAATAAAAGTTTATTCATTGTTATATTTTTCTTAAATATATGCAATTATGCATATTAATTAATATGCACAGAACACCGACATATATTATTTAAACACAAACTTTTATTCTGGATGCGATTAATCACGAATCGTTTGACACCCCTTATTAATTTAAATATTTATAAGTTTTTATTATTTTAAATAAAATAAATAAAATATAAAAGTTTCCTATTCGCTTCTAAAAATAATTACATTTAATTTTGTGACAATTTGCCAGATGCTTTTATCCAAAGCAATCAACAGTGCTTTCAATCTATACTATTATGTTCCCTGGGATTGAATCTCCAACTAGTGCTCTTTAAAGTGAACTACGTAGAAAAAACTCAATTCATGATATTTTTTTGTACTTCAAGACAAGCCAACAGTCCTGATTATAAAAATGATTGTTGCTGCGTTTTCCACATACTTGTCAAGTGTTATAATGTCAAGCCCTTTGCCAAGACAAGGCGTCTTGAAAACATCTCCCTCAAAGACTGCGAATGGTTTGTGATTAGCACCCTCATTTATTTTCCTGTGATCATAGAGTCGAAGCTCTGATGGACATTGTGGATCCAGAACGAAGGTCCCTTTGGGAACACTGTGACAGAGGCCCTTGTGTTTTGATCCATAATGTGGGCTTGGTGTTATTGAAGGAGCGTTGACGTGTGGCGTATCGTCATCGTCATCTGAGCTAAAAATGATGAACAATGTCATTCATTTCTTCAACACTGTCATAATTCATGAAGCGGCTGGCATGTTATAGAGTGCAGATGTTCAGAAGTAATGAACCCAGTGCTGGTCTCTGCTCGCAGCTCTCGCACAAAGAGCTGCAATGTGAAGTGGGTTGTATAAAATGTGTAAACTGTGCCCTCCGAACCAGTTAAAGATATGGGGAAAAGTGCAGGTGCAAAGTTGCTTGTATCTGTAGAGTAGTGGCACCTGTGTGGTTTCTGTAGGTTGCTGTGTTGTGCCCCATCTATGACATGAGGAGCTGGTGGATGAATTTAAGACTCACCCAAAAACCATCAATAAGTTTGAATTTAATGTCAGGTTTAAAAATGTTATGTTGTTTGTTTTTTATTTGTTATTAGGATAAGCATACCCTTAGCTAGCTGGAAGCTATTGTCTTATTAATAATAGCTACCATTTTTTTAAAATTATAATAATTAAACATAATAATAGTATTAAACCTAAAATGTTACTCATTATAAAAAGCTAAAAAAATTATAGATACATTTATTGGATTTATTTAGCTCTGTGAAATGGACAACTGAAGTAAACAAACCGGTCCTTTCGATAAGTTGTGCAATAGAAATCCACCCTCCTTTAAACATAGGCAAGCACTTTCATTTCCCTTTGAGCAAGCTTAATTTAGTCCTGCCTAAATGTAAGTGTGTTGAAATTCAGAGTGGGCACTTTTTGGAAAGTAATGTTCGTTGAATAACACAATTCTTGACAAAGTTTGAATATCTTGCAACAAAAAAAAAGCTAAAAAGCCAACACTTTAACCCAACAGATCAAAGCGGAAGTACTATCGCTCTAAGATGCAATCTCTAACTTGCCTGTCTATCGACATCTCTGTTTGACATATAACTTTTTTATGTGGGTTGCCAAATGTGACCCTGGATCACATAACCAGTCTAAAGTAGCACGGGAACATTTTTAGTATAAGACAAAATACATTGTAAGGGTCAAAATTATTGATTTTTCTTTTATGCCAAACATCATTAGGACATTAAGTAAAGTTCATGTTCCATGAATATGTTTTGTAAATTTCCCACCTTCAATCTACAAAAACTTCTTTTTGTGAGTGGAAGGCCTGCAACAGTGCCCTTATTAACTTCAAAGGCAATTTTCTCAATATTATGTTTATTTTGCCCTCTCAGATTCCTGAGTTTTAAACTATTGTATCTCAGCAGGATATTGTTGTCCTATTCTAACAACTCTTACATCAATATAAATCTTATTTATTAAACTTTCAGATTATGTAAAAATCTCAAATTCATAAAATTTACCCATGAGACTAGTTATGTTGTCCAGGGTAACAAATGGCGTTAAAGGCATAGTTCACTCAGAAATGAAAATTCTATCATCATTCACTCACCCTCTTGTCAATTAAAATTTAACAACGGGCAGTACTTATTGACATGCATTGGTTTTGAGTCTATAGATGTGAATAGATATATACGTTTTGTGGTTACCATAAAATATAAAAAAATATCTTCTTTTGTGTTCTGCGGAAGAAAGAAAGTCATACAGGTTTGAAATGACATGAGAGTGAGTATATGACGTCATTTTTCATTTTGGGTTGAACTTTCCTTTATCTTTATGAGTGTTGTTGAATGGCATCAACCGGACATTTCATACCCAACAGCATCTATAAACCATTATTATGTTATTCTAATCTTAATGTTTTTTTACATCCAAAAATTACTGATTGTGTCTTTAAGCACACTTTGGATTAGAGTTTGGTACGACTGTGTTTTGGAGAGCCCGTCCTGTTTCAATGCAGCCTGTCTGTAATGGAAGGTAAAAATGTAAGGAATGTTGTTACACCTCAGCAGAGAAAGATGTATGTCTGATGTCAGTCGGGTTCTGCTCTGTGTTCTTCACACTTTCCTGTTTGCTCCTGATTTCTCCTCTCACATACTTTAAAACTGTCAAGCGCACTCAAAGAACGTCATTTTTTCTCCATTACCCACTATCTTAAAACTTCAGCGCTTCACTGAATAATAGCATGAAATGTACTGTTATGACAATGCGCCAACATGAGTGCGTTATGGCTGTATATTAGGTTATCGCAAAGTGCTGATATATGACCATAACAGCATGTTTGTAGGTTTTTACAACATTTTCACGAACACAAGAGGGTTTTAAAAAATTGTAATGATAAGACATGGATTTGCTTTTGATGACTCTACAAGTTTAAACATCAAAATATGAGGAGCGTGGTACAAAATGGAGGATTTTTTTTTACTTTTGCGTTAATTTACTTGAAATAGTTTCTTTAACTGGCCTGATCTTCAGAGTACAAAGGATTTTGGGACATTATTCCCATGGAAATGGTCAAACCCGTGACAGATAGTTCTAGTGTATCCTTCAGCAGTCAAACTAATGTGCGCTGTCCGTGGTTCTGAACAACTCTTTGCAAAATTCCCGCCTGGGCAGCCTTGCTGTCATGTTTGTACAGTGTGTCTTTAAATAAAACAATGAGCCGATGTTTATGTCTACAATTCATGTTCTCAGGAAAAGCTGTGTATCAGTCCCACACTTTTTTCTTTTGATATTTCAGAGCTAAAAGATCAGCTTGCAAAGGTGTCCTCTTTGACCCTTGTATTGCCCCACGGGGACTGACATCCTGTTGGTTTGCGGTAGGTCGGGCAGAGAGGCGCAGACATCAGATATGTTTGCATAATGCTCTACTGAAAGGGATCTGTTGAGTGGATTACGCATTAGGAAGTCAACGGCATCTTTGATGACCCTTTGAAAATCAAATCAAACGGCCTTGATCATTTATCTTGAGAACATCATGCACACAGTCATTGTGAAGATTGGGTGTTAACTGTGCATGATTGCGTCAATATGTTGTAATTGTTATTAAATGTGCATTTACTTGCTCTTTAAAGTGCAAAGCAAACTTTATCTTTTGTTTTGATAGTGCAAACAGAGAGGTTGAAAAAAAACTGGAACGGAACTTGAACTTGGGACACCCATGAGACCATATGTCAGGGCATTGATCCCAAAGCTCATCTTAATCCAAAGATAAATTATTTTATTGCGTTAGCTACAGACACCCCCGCATACATGAAGAACACATGGCTAATTCAAAACACAAACATTTACACACGATAATACAATAAGTTGTATAACAAATCTTCTATGTTCTTCTCAAATTCTAAGTTTTGGCCAATACCTCATTTTAACAGTTAAAGGCAATGTTTGTTTTTATTGGGAATGTGAGGTTACTTCATGAGCTGACATTTCTCTTTTCAGATTTCTGCTGTAATATTTTAACTCACAAGAGATAAAAGCAACAGAAAGATCACTGATAAGCGCTCAACTCAAACACTACCATGGATCATTGACACCAGCATGCCATTATGAAATATTCACATTGACTCTACTATGAAGAAGCAGCAGGTATCATTCATATTATCATTACACATGCTCTGATTTCCTGCATCATGTGAACAACCACTCTTTACTTTTGAAATATTGACCTGCCTTGGCGCCACAAAGAAGCCTTGATCTTACTTATTATGAACTAATATGATATTACAGTTCAGCAGAAATATTTAGACATGATCAAAATAATTGCATGTATATTTAAATGAAGAAAACTTTTACTGTAAAATATTTGTTTTAAATCATTTTAAATGGTACAAACACAAAACACATTGGGGCCAAGTAGTAATAAAAAAAACGTATTTGAAAACATTCAGCATAAGATTTGGAAAGGTAGAAATTTATGTATTTTTATGTCTACATATTCATAACATATAATATAAATACAATTTGAAGTGACACAATCTATTGATAAAAATCTTGAGCCAAGCATTATTGGTAAAAATTTTGTTCACAGTGAAATAGAATGCAGGACAGGAAACATTTTCCAAAATGGATCAGGTTCACATTATTAAATCAGATAAAAACAGTACATGATTGAGTTGAAGGTGACTCCAAAAGAGTGCAGCTGGGTGCTTGCCAGGTGGACCACAAGGTCTGTACCAGGCACTTTCATAAGTTTAACCAGTTTATTTTTAGAATTGTTTTTCATGTTCAACGTCAACTAAAAGCTTCCTTACACAAGCTTGTTTTCTTGATGATTTTCAGATCAGTGAATTTAACTGCACTGTTAAACTTAGCTGTAGTTCCCTTTCTGTCGGTCTCTCGACGTTGTGTCGAGAACGACAGATGGGGTTCGCCCTTGAGAACCAATCAACTCTGACTACTATAGAAAAGGCCAATGAAATTTGGCGAATGCAATTTGCATGCCGGGCTCCGCCCCCGGAAATCCGGTATAAAAGGAGGCCGGCGTGCAGCATTCACTTACCTTTTGTTCTTCAGAGCCATCGCTCATGAGTACAACTCAGGATTCAATCCTCTACAACTACACGCTGGTGCTACGACGTGTTACAGCGGATCGTCCCTTCCTGCAGCGACCTTCCCCTGGGCGTCTCGGCGGTTCCGGAGGTGTTAGAGATTTTTTCTAAAAGTCCTTTTCAGGACTGACTGAGCATTCTCCAGCGCGGCATGTCCCGCTGTTCTCTTGGGTGCGGCACCCTCATCGAGGAGGGGGATGGACACGATCGCTGCATTAGGTGTCTGGGCGTCCAGCACACTGAAGCAGCGTTCGTTGACACATCTGCCTGCACTGCGGGCAGATTGTCATTCAGAAGTTGCGGTCACGGGTGGCTGTCTTCCTACGGGAACCAGCCACCATTTCGTCTGCTACCCGGGCTGTGACATCTGTGGCTACGGCCCCGATGACCACCCACGTTAGCAGCGTTAGTGATACGGGGAACTCTGCGAACGTAAACCCGCCAGCCAAGTGCTCACGGGCCGATCGCACCCCGATTCGCTCTTCTGAACGTTCCCCAACCGGCGGTGGCATACCGTCCGGATCCTCACGCACACACTCGGAAACGATGTGTGACGTAGATGAGATGTCGCTCGCAGCATCGGAGGGAGACTGGCATCCGACTCTGCCGAATCCAAACTCCACCCCCAGCGGTCGAGTTCAGGAGGAAGCAGAAGTGATGTCATCCGTGCTAACCCGGGGATGCGTGGTTCCCGAGGTCGGTGCGCGGTGCAAACCGCGCCCACCCCGGGTGCCATGTTTTTCCCGGAGGTGCATGAGGAGCTGTGTAAAACTTGGAACGCTCCACTCACGGACCGTTCCAGTGAAACCAGCTCCGGCTCCCTTACTTCCCTCGATGGTGAGGCAGCCAAGGACTGCGTCGAGATCCCCCGGGTGGAACGTCCGCCTGCGGTGCACCTGTGCCGCGGACGGCTACCACCTGGGGGGGGATCGACCACTCCTACCGTCCAAAACACGTAAGACTTCGGCATCACTGGTGTCGAAAGCTTGCGATGTTGCGGGCCAGGCTGCCTCCTCTCTCTATGCCTTGGCCATCCTGCAGGTCCGCCAGGCCAGGGCGTTGAGAGGGCTCCACGAGGGTAAGGCCGACCCGGGTATAATGCAGGATCTCCGTGCCACCGCTGACAGCGCTCTACGGGCGACTAAGGCGGCGGCACGGGCCCTGGGTCGGACGATGTCCACGGTAGTGGTCCAGGAGAGACACCCCCGGCTATACCTTGTGCAGAAGAGTGACAGCAAGGAAGTCCGCTTTCTTGATGCACTCATCTCGCAGGGTGGGTTGTTGGTAACACCGTCGAGGACTGCGCTCAGCAGTTTTTTGACGGCGAAGCAGACAGTGGCAATTAACCACATTTTTTTCACGCCGCGACTCGGCCGCCTACAGGCCTCCGAGATCTCACGTGACGTCTGCTTCCCTGCAACCCAGGACCCTTTCGGCATCGGCTCCGGTTCCTGTGCCCCCACAGGCGGCACCCCGGAAGCAGAGGTCGAGGGGGAAACCTACACCCCGTCGGCAACCTCCTCGCGAGAAGGGACACTGACGGGAAGACCCCAGGGAGAACAACATCGGGCCCGAACCTTCACAGCCACGGCTCTGATCGGTCGGTACGGGACGACTCCTGCCTCGTCACCAAAGCCGGGCCCTTGTTAGGGCTTGGCGCCCACTTACTCACTGAGTTTTCTGTTCTCCCCGGGTTTACTTGCAGCCGATCGCACACTCCACTGGACTGTGCTCGGCGAACCGACCTCACACCCTGGCGAGGCGTGAGGTCGTACACATACGACAGCCGTCACCACTCTCAAACCGACAGTGCGTGCCGTTGTCCCGCCAGGCAGGTAAGCAGGCGGAGCAAAAACCTTCCCTCCGGGGACTCCCCGCGACATGGTTAGCTCCGCCAGCCGACGAACCACCCCCCGTGGGAATGATGAAGCAGACCGTCCCCTTGGTCACCCTGTCACAGTCCCTGGGAGCTCGAGAGCTGCCCACACTGTCTCGCTGGCTAATGAGGGCGGTCCGTCTTGGTTACTCGATCCAGTTCGCCAGAGACTCACCCAAGTTTCGGGGCATCATCTCTCCCTCTGTCAGAGGCAGGGACGCCTCCGTACTTCGGGTAGAGGTCACCACCCTTCTGGCAAAACAGGCATCGAGTTCGTCCCTCAAAACCAAGATGTTCAGTGGGTCACCACCCGCACTTCATCGTTCCCAAGAAAGACGGCGGGTTGCCCCCAAAGGCTGCGTACCCTGAACAGAGCACCTTCACAAGCTGCCATTCAGGGTGCTCACACAGAGGCGCGTCCTGACATCTATGAGGTGTCAGGATTGGTTCGTGGCAATCGACCTGAAGGACGCTTACTTTCATGTCTCGATCCTCCTCGACACCGGCCGTTCCCACGGTTCGCGTGCGAGAGGCGGGCATATCAGTACAGAGTCCTCCCTTTCGGTCTGTCCCTGACCGCCCTTTCTCCCTGAGAGGAGGAAGGCGAGCGGGTACTAAACTATCTCAGCGACTGGCCTATCTTGGCACACTCGCGAGATCTGTTATGTACACAAAGGGACCTGGTGCTCCGGCACCTAGGTCGATTGGGACTCCAGGTCAACCAAGAGAGGGGCAAGCTCTCCCCAGTGCAGAGCGTCCTCTTTCTCGGTATGGAACTCAACTCTGTCACCATGTCGGCACACCTGTCCGCAGTTGTGCCCAACCAGTGTTGAACTGTCTGAAATGAACATTTTAGGCAGACAGCGGTCCCCCTGAAACAATTCAGAGGCTCCTGGGACACATGGCGTCCTCGCGGGCTAATACCCCTCGAGTTGATGCACATGACACCGCTCCAACACTGGTTTCAGAGTCGAGTTCCGAGGAGAGCGTGGCACACCGGCAGCAGGCGCATGGTGATGCCGCCCTGCTGCCGACGCACCATAACCCCTAGTCTTTATGACTTTTTCGACGGACTCAGGTCCCTCTGAGCAGGTTATGAGGCAGGTCGTGGTGACGACTGAAGTCTCCCTGCAGGGGTGCGGTGTAGTGTGCAACGGGCACGCAGGTGGGGTGTTGGACGAACCCCCGCCTGCGCTGGCATATCAATTGCCAAGAGTTGTGGGCTATGCTACTTGCACTGAGCAGGCTACGGCCTCTCGTGCGAGACATACACGTGCTGTTCCGAGGACAGCACTATAGCTGTAGCGAATACAGATCGTCAGGGTGGCGTTCGCACACAGCAGCTAAACACAACTTGCTCGACGCCTCCTCCGGTGGAGTCAACAGGTGACTCGTTCCCTGCAGGCCACACACCCCGGGCAAACTGAACTAGACAGCCGACGTGCTTTCTCGCCAGTTTATGCCTCGTGGAGAGTGGCGACTCCACCCCCGTGCAGTCCAGCTCATTTGGAGGCTGTTCGGGTAGGCCCAGGTAAAACCTGTTCACCTCCCGTAACACCACCATTTGCCCGCTTGATAGTCCCTGCCCTCGGCACGGATATCCTTGCGCACAGCTGGCCGCGGGATGGGCGGAAGCACACCTTCCCCCCCCAGGAGCCTTCTTGTACAGACTCTGTGCAAGGTCAGGGAGCAGGAGCACCAAGTGTTATTGGTTACACCACACCGGTCTAACCGCACTTGGCCTCAGAGCCGATGCTCTGGATAGCGACTCCCCCTGAACCATTCCCCTGACAGAGGACCTGCTCTCTCAGGGGAAGGACACGTTCTGGCATCCCAGATCAGACCTCTGGAACACCCATGTCTGGTCTCTAGACGGGACGAGAAGATCCTAAGATGGCTACTCCCCCTATACGGCTGAGACCATCACCCAGGCTAGGGCCCCATCTACTAGGCGGTTACACGCCTCTAGACGGTGCCTCTTCTCATCCTGGTGTCTTTCTCAACGAGAAAGACCCACTGAGGTGCTTGATCAGGATTGTGTTCCCCTCCTCACGAGACTGGAGACTAACATCTCCCTTCCACACTGAAAGTGTATGTAGTCGCTATTGCCACTCATCACGACTCAGTCGGTGGAAAGTTTCTAGGGCAACACGACCTGGTCACCAGGTTCCTAAGCAGCGAGAGGGCGGAATCCGCCTCATCTCCGCTCCATACCCTCTTGGGACCCTAAGTGGTCCTGGGGAGCCTCAGGGCCCCCCAAAGAGCCCCTCGGAGGTTCCGATCTTCCTCATAGAGTAAGACGGCCCTCCTGACGGCGCTCACTTCCTTCAAGAGGGTAGGGGACCACCGAGCATCCTCCGTGTCCCTGGATTGCCTTAAACTCGGCCCTGGAAACTCTCACGTTATCTTGAGACCCAGGCCCGGATGCGTGCCCAAGAAGTTCCCACTACTCCCTCCGGGGCCAAGTGGTGAACTTGCAGGCGCTCCCCATAGGGGAGGAAGACCCAACCCGATTAGTGTTGTGTCCAGTACGTACTGGACCGCACGCAGAGCTCTGAAGCTCTGACCAGCTCCGTGTCTGTTGGAGGACAGCAGAAGGGGAAGGCTGTCTCCAAACAGAGGCTGGCGCACTGGGTCGTGGACGCCGTTACGACGGCATTCCGATCTCAGAATCTCCCATGCCCATTGGCAGTGAGGGCTCACTCCACACGGAGTTTAGCCACCTCCTGGACACTGGCAGAAGCGCCTCTCTAGCAGACATCTGTAGAGCTGCGGGTTGGGCTATGCCCAAACACCTTCGCAAGGGTTAACAACCTTCGCGTAAACCCGGTGTCAGCCCACGTCCTGCGTGGCGACATGTAGGACTGGCATCCGGGGGGGCGTATGCCTGCGAAAGCACCTTTCCACCCTCTAACAGGTTGGGTCAGTGTGCTATTTACCTTTTCTTCTTACCCGAACACATCGCTAAGAAACTGGTACCTCACCAGCCTCCCTTCTTACCCAGACACTGGTTAAGAATAGGCATTCCATCCATCACCAAACAAGCACCCCCTGGGGGCTGGCTGGGCAGAGCAGCCTTCCCCCTTAGGCCGGGATACCATGTGAGCTATCACAGATAGCTCTAACCGGACCTAGTGCTACCGGACGTCTGTAACACCCCCTCCGTGGGCTGTTCCGTCTGATGTATCCTCATGAGAATGGTTCCCACTCCTGGTAACCCATGAGCTTCCCCAGGTGGGCCTCCACCTCGCGGTTAACTACTCAGTCCGCACGTTCCATGCGTTCTCCTCCAAGGACGAGACCATACCTATATCCACCATATTCCTCCCCACGGGTAGGAGGTGGCCTCTGTAGCGCTTCTCTGATTAAGAGTCGCGCTTACCCGGTGTAAACTGATCTGGACGGCCTCTCGCCTATAGAGAGCTAAGGCCCCGTCCGTGAAAGTTACCGGTCAGGGCTGTACCCATCTTTCTCCAAGAAAGCTCTGGAACCCCCCGACCACCACACTGGAAGGTTACAGTCTCACGAAAGCTTCGAGATGACACGCCCAGGCTTGTTACCGTCGCTTCGCTAGAGATTGTGACGCGATACAGCGTTGTGGCGTTTTCCATAGGCAACCCCATCTGTCGTTCTCGACACAACGTCGAGAGACCGACAGAAAGGGAACGTCTTGGTTACGTATGTAACCTCAGTTCCCTGATGGAGGGAACGAGACGTTGTGTCCCTTATGCCACGAACACGTATCGTATTCTGCTGCAGTTTGAGAGGTCTCAGGCTCTTCAGAACAAAGGTAAGTGAATGCTGCACGCCGGCCTCCTTTTATACCGGATTTCCGGGGGCGGAGCCCGGCATGCAAATTGCATTCGCCAAATTTCATTGGCCTTTTCTATAGTAGTCAGAGTTGATTGGTTCTCAAGGGCGAACCCCATCTGTCGTTCTCGACACAACGTCTCGTTCCCTCCATCAGGGAACTGAGGTTACATACGTAACCAAGACGTTTTGCAGCAGGTTTGCCAGTAATTTACTGTAGATTGAATTATTTTCCTATTAGTACAGTTTTCAATTTGAGTTAAACGTTAGTTTTACCAAAATTAAAACACTTTGACTTTTGAGATTCAAAATGAGCAAGAAAAGACAAGCATTAGCACAAAAACGACATTCTTCCTATGCAATTTTGTCTTGTTTTTTAGTAAAATTATTTGAAACGTCATAAATTTTTAAATTAAATGTACAGTTATGTACTGGCAAACCTGCTGCAAAACTACAGCAAAGTTTCACAGTGTGGGATTCAAGTGAATAATTGTCTTCTGCTGTAAACAACATATTTGTTCTGTATTCTGTTTCCGTGAGAAGTCTCAATACTCTTATTTAAGAGATCATCATTGTATTTCCATCAGTGCAGTATTTAAATACTTTGTTCAATAAAGATATTTTGCTGTTTGCTTGCATTATTTAGTGGATAATCTATATTTTGTAATTGCAGCAGTCTATATTTATTTGTAGATGTTTATTTGCTTTTTTACTATATTGCATTACAATAGTATTTAGAAAATGTACTTAGACACCCAATTTTATCTGCACAGATGTTTACCTCGTCCAGCAACACACAATCATTCATAAACTCAATGAACTAAAACGCACGGTCAGCTTGACAGCTATGAAGGGTGACAAGTTCAAACGGAAATAATTTTTTGCTTTGAAATCTACATGTTTAACTAAAGAGTTGCAGGAATCAACTACACCGCTAGGCAATACAAGTGAATTCATATTTAGGACTGATAATTGCAATTAAATAACCATTGCACTTGTTTTGCATATTTATTTTTTTAAATACAAAATAATTTATTCTTGCATAGTGATAAAAAAAACATACGAAAGAGCTATTTCTCAGTAAGTAGAGTATTGTGTAGATGTGTAATGGTTATACTGATACAAAAAAATAACAATATGATATTCAAGTGAACTGTAATAAACAGAGAGTAAGTGTCAGAACTGAAAAGGCCATTGTTTACTGAAAATACAAATGGTATTGACACCAGGCTCAGTGAACGCCACTCTCTGGAATGCACCTATCTATGATGTCATTGATAAAAATATAAACGACTACTTCTCTAGCCCCGCCCGCTGGTTCGCGAATGACTTTAGCCGCACATAGTACACACTCCCACATTTGTAATACTAGCAACATTTTTCGGTTAAAGATTGGTTTTGTCCGTCAGTTTTAACTAAACTTCTGATATGCGCTTAGTTGTGTTTATACTCAGAAGGCTGCAACACATAGCGCTCTTTTGCTGTGTTGCAATGTTTGTTATTAATAAGGTATTAATGGTTGTTGTTTGGTCTTAGATCAGAAAGCCACAGGACTTTGGTCTTAATATATACTCTGTAGCAGATTTTAAGAATTTTTGGTCTTATAAAATATATAAACAATTAGCATTTTGAGGTTTGTTTTTGTCTTGCTTTTTTGCTTATTTTTTCTGTGAAGATCTGGCAACCCTGTCACTTTAGCGGAGGGCTCTCTAGAGCGGCCGTGTTCTTTCACTGTTATTTTTATTTAGTCCGACCAAGCATTAAGCATGCAACATTGCTCAGCGCCTGGTTGTGGAAGAACACAGTCGCTTCCTTTGGATTCTGATATTAGTAATATTTTGTTGAAGTTTATTTTTATGTACGTTCCTGCTCACTTTAGTGAAACATTGTGCATTTGTTCGCTTAATTTTACCGTGGATTCCTTTGTGAACAAAGTCCTGGATTTGCGGAAAGACTAAAATTGAAAAGCAGTGCTGTGCAGTCAATATTGGATCCGACAGGAATGACGCAGCAATCTGATGTGAGTAAAACATATTTGTACTATGCGTCACTCTTGCTTTTTTAGAGATCGCTTGATATGTTCTGATATCTAACCAAATTCACAATTTGATTCTATCCAATAATAGCAGCGGGCATTTACTTCCACGGCTTCAATGCCGCACGCCCATAAAACAGAGGGTTTGTAGAGCCGGCATCAAAAGCAGGGTAGAAAATAGCCTATTACTTCTTGATTTTGATGTTGTATTTTGAATGTAAATACCACGCGAATGTCATAAATAGACGTCATATAGCAACAAAAAAAATAACAAAACGGCAGTTCAGCACACCTTTAAATTGAGTAATGTGCTGCCACCTACAGTAATAAAATTAAATAGTAGCATTACATCCA
The DNA here is from genome assembly GCF_015846415.1 of Triplophysa dalaica. Lineage (NCBI taxonomy): Eukaryota > Metazoa > Chordata > Actinopteri > Cypriniformes > Nemacheilidae > Triplophysa > Triplophysa dalaica. The sequence continues at coordinate 11,342,069 of NC_079565.1, read as the reverse complement.
TACATCAGTTAAAAGTTGAGATTTTTAAATATGATCACTTTATATTATAAAAACACTGAATCTTAAGTGGTTATTCACTCTCAAATCACAAACAATTCAGTCTCGATGTTATTGACCTTTTAGTCCATAGATTATACAAAATGATCAGATTGCTTGAATAAGAGTTGTGTTGATCAGTTCTTTTATTGATGTATGCAATTTTTGGAGCTTCAAAAGTCGACACCCATTCACTCCCTAAGACTGCATTATTCTTCAAGAAGAGTAAAAAATGGGGAAATTTAGTTTTGCATCTGAAATATCGCTTTAACTTCACCTTCACAAATCCTTAGAAATCGCAGCACTGTTTATAGTTTGTGTCATACATTGTATAACTGTACCTTTATTTCAAGAATACAAACAACAAAAGTATATGTAAAGAAAAATTATAGCCAAGCCAAATCTCAGAGATGACTACTTATGTTGAATTCACTCTAAAAGAATTATCCAATATTAACTTGACCAAATAAAAAACGTTACAGTAAATATGAAAGAAATAAGGTGGTTTCCCAGCTTGTTTATGGGCACAGTAAATCCGGGTTATCCTTGACTGTAACCATATTAATATCCTCAAGAATGCCACATGTCTGTAACTTGTTTACACTTTGCTTCAGTTGACCATACTTGCTTTGTCTTGCATTAAAAAAACGTGTTCCATGAAAAAGCTTGTTTGACTGATCCTTGTTTTCAGAGAAATCATCATCTCCTGCTTGGTAATTGTGGGCGCTGTAAACATTTGTAGTCAGGATCATAAATTTCCATCTTCGTTCTCTGTTAGTTTTTAGACCAGACTTGTGGTTCAATTTTGAGCAGCTGAAATAACAGTTTTTCTTTGACGAATGTAAAATAAAATAAAAATCCTCTGTTTATGGAGTATTTTGACATTATAAGACACATGACATTCTTTTTTTATAGACAGACAGTTGTGGAAGCAATTGAAACACACACACAATCACTGTATTATTGCATTTATTACATCTCATGTTTCATAACCACAGATTGAATTTAGTTTGCATTGGTTTGAAGTTGTCAAACTGAGAAATTTGCTGAAAAATAAGAAAAAATATTTGAAAGCAGCATTGTTTTTGCATTAACAATAGAGCTGTTTAGACACCTTGTGTGAAACTATGGTGGATGAACATCAACTCTCGCTTAACTTTGAAATCCTATAATGCAGATAATGGTACAGCAACTAGTATTTTATATCATATAACTAGATAAATAAAATCTATGCAAATATTACGCGTGAAATAAAGAGATTTTCATATAGTTCACCTACAACTCAACAGATGAGTTGTTCACTCAAAGGCATATGATCAATAGTTAGAAAACAAGCTTTGCATGTGATTTGAACCAGAACCTTCTCATTTATGAGAGATCAAGCTGTCGAGAGCTTATTCCTTTTTTCTTTAAAAATCATCATGTATGCCATAGCATTAAGATTTGTCTTGGTTGGATTTCAGAGGCCTAGCCCAACCCGTTAATTAAAGAGGCCATAGGCATACTTTTGGTTATGTAGCGTACGTGATGTATCACAAAGGATTGTTATTCAAAATGTTATTTATTCAATGCATGATGCCAAGTAAGTTAACATCTTAACTGCAGTTGATCCATTCGTTTAATCAGTGGTGAAATATCGGTTGAATCTTTCGACACTTGTGTGATTACATGACTGCGAACCAGTTGGTTGTTATTTGCTACCAACCAGCCTTAAAACAAATTACTTTGGCTTCTTCCGCCAGTGCGATCTGTACTCTGAAGTTTTGTTGTGTTTATTTCTTATGGACTTCTTTAATCTTGTTGCATCTGGCCACATATAATTTTTGCCTAAGTGGACCCAAATGTTGATTCAACGCTTGCCAGAAAGTATTTCCAGTAAATCTGATATACATAAAGAATTATAACCCAAATAAAAAGACAAATGAATGTACGTGTTAATGAGAGCATGACTGCGCCCTCACATGTTGGCGAGAAGCGGAGCCGTGAGTTAATACAATTTCCAACTGGTAAAATATTTTCTAGGCTATGACTCTTTGACAATAAAAACATTTATAGCCGATGAGGATCGTCAGATTTGAATTACACATACACACTCACCTTCAAAGAGCTTCAATGAATCATTTCAGACTGAAGGATAAATTGTCTTATGGGAAACAAGACAATAAGTGCGACAACACTTAGCTAAGAATGAGGAGAAAGACAAATGTACTTGTTTCATGTGGCATTTGATCATTTTGTGGCTTCGTCTGACGCGACTCAGACGGGGGAAAGTTGAGTGTTCTTCCGGGTTGACTGGTTTTTGACTGGTTGCCAACGCAAAGACATTGCTTCAACTCACGAATGGGGCTTAAAGCTCTTTTCACACTGTGTGTGTCGTTCAGAATTGGATAGATGTTCTTGTGTGGTTGAGGGTGAGTCATCCAGTCAACATCCGGACTCTGGTTTATATCTGAGAAAGCTGGGCTGTGTCAGATAAACGAGGAACTGACCACCGGTACCTTAACAATGTTGAGCGAAGTATCCCGTGCCAGCAAACTCCAAATATTTAATATTGAACCTAGAAAGCTCGCTCTCTTATCTCTGACACAGACACAAACACATTTTCACACAGCAGATGCATACTCAAGGTTTAAAAGGTTTGTTGAACTAATCCCGAGACTTGCATTGCAAAAAAAAGATCTTCAGGAGGGGCCTTGAGTACATATAGATAAAGCTGCAATCTGTAACTTTTGCTTCTACATTGCCATTTCTTTTTGAAACATTAAATTGCAGTTTACTCACCATTTATGTGGATTCATCTGACGTCAAACTAACATTTCCTATAAAATCGTATGGAGTGTACGATATAAAAATATATATAAATATATTTTTTAAGCTTTCTTTTGTGAAATGGGGTGATGGGAGATAACTTGTTCAACATGGATAGTTATGCACATGCTAAACACACAATTGTTTATGGAATTTTACGGTTTACTTTCACAGAATTTTGTCATGTATTCAAATGTAGTAAAAAACAGCCAAAATAGGCTACAAACGTACATGTCGGGTGTAAAATAACATGAAAATAGGTTGTTTTCAACCAAGCATTGGTTTATAAAGGCATGAACCCAACCATTGAGTTAAATTAAACTGGAAAATGTTTATATTTGACCCAATAGGTTATTTTACTCAAACAAGGTTTTGGATTCCATCTTCAAATTTTTATTAGGTCTAGTGGGGTTTTAGTACAGGGCCGTATCTAGGGGAGGCATTGCCCCTCTAAATTTTTTCTTGGGGCCTGCCAACAATATCCAGCTGACAATTAAAACAATACAATATTATTATTGTTTAATTATTCTCATTATTAAATACTTACTAATTACTTATTTGTGTTATTTATAAAAAAATATCTGTCAATTCAATTACAGAAAAATAAAAAAATGATGCATGCAATGAACCCCCTTAGTTGAGCCAGCCTATACCGGGCCTGAGATAAAATAGAATTTAGTCAACATGAAATATGAATATTCGTCTTGTTTCATTTCCTAAATAAAAAATAAAAGGGTTTTCACATATACGTAAATAAATAAATGTTCATTCATCAAAAAAATTTATAAATCTTTTTTTACATTTTATGGTCTGCTTCTGAGACTACTTTCCTTTTTAGCTGACATTACCCAAAGTCCATTATATGTTTCATACACTGCTCAATGTGTGAATGTTTTTATAAAATGTCTTGTTTATGAAAAGCACGATACACATAAAACTGAACTGCATTTAACTCTTAACCTCTGAAACCTTCTGAAGGAGATTAGTCCTACTATTGTCCACCTTCACAACATCCCCAATGTATAAAATATTATCCATCCAGAGAATTCTTAATCCACTTGCAAATAAGTGGTAACACCTCAAACTGACATTCTAAACTGCTTAAACAAATACAGCAATAATTTGAAAGCACCACAGAGGGAAAGTCACTTATAAGGACGTCAACCCATTATTGTCTTAAGGCGGGATTAAGAGTAATTGACATAAAAATGACATTCAAGTGTAGAAAAAGGTTGGAAGACACAACAGAGCCATCATTTAAACTTGGAAAATAATCCGTAGGAGTAACTGTAAGTGTTTTATGGATTTTCTTCCTCCTCATTGATCACATGGGAACAACGCCTCCTTCGCAGTATGATTTATCTCAATGTAGCCATGTGGTTAAAAGCTTTAAATGACCATTGCAGGAGCCCTATGCATGTGTGTGAACTGCCACGGATTTGGCCCACCCACTGGCAGGGTCCCAGTTCATTTTTTTGAACGGGATCAAATGTTAAGCCCATCAGTGACCTGGACAGTCTGTTCTCTAGGAAGTAGGTCCACCCCAAAGCTGCTAAATAACTTACTGAAAATAGCTTTCGCCAGTCCTTCCTAATCAGCTTACCAACATAAAGTATTTTATTTTCTCATGTGGAAATTTGAAGGTATGAAACGCTCCATAGATTACATGCATCCAAGTGGAGGATAATTGGTATGTTATAATGGAGCCAATTGTGAAAAGGCCTCCAACTTACACTCCCAGTAACAGGCCGAGGCAAAATTATTGCCTAGATGTTCAACCTGAGATGTTTGATTCGGCTAAAAGGATTAAGATTCTTTACACTGTTTGTGACTCAGTCAGCGTGTGGATTACCTGCACCTCAGACCTACTGTAGTAACTTGGAAAATAAACCTTGAAAAAGATCCAGAGGCCGAAGTAAAAACAAAGTCATTACCTGCAATGCTCAAATTATGACATTTGGCTACTTCTCTAACCCCTAATTATGCCTAGAAAACCGAGGTGTGGGCAGGTTTCCTTTGTTTTTGCTAAGACATAAATTGACGCATTCAAACTCTGCACCTTGAGTGATTTATCTCCTAAGTTTCCAAAGATCTTAAGATCTCATTGCAAAGTACTTTTGTTTTCCAGTGAAATCCACTTCGACGTGATTATAGGAGATTTGGCATTCTAAGAAGCAGGTAAGGCCGCAAAACAGACGATAAACAGAGAAAAACACAGAAAATCCAGTTAAACCTTGCCCGGAGGAGATCTCAGACTCTCTTGGAAGATGCATCTCTTCTGATGCCTCGGAGAGTTCACGCTCACAGCGTGAGCCGCAAGTGGCCACGTCCCGAGCCAGGGACAAAAGATCAAACTAAGAGAACCCGCACACGAACCGAGGAAAACAACAGCATCGTTGTGCATTCATCGTCCTTATCGGGACACCCTCTCATTTTCTACTTCCTCTTTTCTTTGTATCCCCCACTCTGCGTGTTTTTCATGTGGTAACAAACGTATAAGGAACCGACGGTCTGAGATATTCTTTAGTCAGAAAAAAGAGCCGGTTTGAAGCTTTGTAATTGAAAACACACATTGAGTCAGAGAAGCTAAGCTACCAGGGGAGGGCAGAGAAAGCCCCAATGAACAAAGGTTTGAATTGCGAAAGAGACGAACTAGACCCTGCGTGACATCTGACTAAATACTCTCATTGTTTTTCTCCCCAAAAACAAGTATCGAATAACCGGCGAAGGGGAAGAACAGAAGGGATGGATGTCTGCCTGAGCCAGACCTGCTGCCTCGACTTCCCCCGACGAGCTTCAGAAACATCCGTCTGGCATTACGGAGACGTGCTCTTGAAAAATGTTTATCCGTCTGACCATGCACAACAATATCAACTTGTGAACCATGTTTTGGAAGCATCTGTGTTTTCCCAAAGCTATGAATGGTTTAGGGCCTCCTGCGAGGAAGATTTGAGAGCCAGCACATCTAAGTTAGATAATAGGGTAAGTCATGAGTGTTTATATTGTAGTCTGTTGCACATTCCTGTTGAGGAATAACAGAACAGTGACTCCGAGCTTAAAGTTTGTGGATGTTGGTCCAGAGTTTCACGTTCATGAAAGCACATTCCTCCCAAGTTTATGTGTGTTGAAACGGAGGTGATATTATTTGCTAATTAGTGGTTTGCTAGGGCAAGAATCGATAACACTATTGCTTATAATTTATCTAGGGATTCAATAAACCACTAGACCTACGTTTTAACTTTGACCTCCTGCACTGATGTGAATGACACCTCTATTTTTGTGGACATTCGGAATGAAGTGTTACCCATTTTGAGACTTGAAAGGGAGGTCTAGAACCGACAAAACTCAGAAACCACATAGTAACACCTTGGCAACCGCTCAGAATACTCTGATAATGTAACACTAAGCAAAGCATTTTGAAAATGCTGTTATGGACAATTTGTTATAATAATACATACTTAATTATGAGTAAACTGTTTTGTTTTATCCACAGACTGATTTTTGCTTCTGGGGGCTGCTACTGACTCAAAGTCTAAAAGTATTCCTTTGGCCTCCATCCTGAAATGTATTTATCTTTTCTTCGGCCCACAAACATCCCATTGACATGCACGATGAGTCAGATATTGAAGGTTTGGCACTCCAATGGGGCAACTCGTACCCGCCTCTTCAACGAATCACCATTGTAACGTCGGTCTAATTGCCCTGGTATACGCTAGAACTCAGTCTGAAAGGAAGTGGACAAAAGTTCACAGTGGGTCATTTTGGCTTGCTAAGATGAAAGCAGCTTCCATTTTTAATGAGGATTAACCCAAAAGCTTCCTTTTACTCACAATTATGGAGGCTGGCAGTGTTTTACGCATGTCTTCCCGAATGGCCCCACTCCATGTGACCCTCTCTCGCAGATAGTACTCAACGCGCCTCGAATGAGTTCATTGAACAAATAGTCGCCTGTCATTCCAGGCCTCCCAGTCCATGTTCATTTGGAGGTTAATGTGTCATTTTGTGAAGTTGGTTTCCTCCGTGTGTATTTCTGCTTGTGAAACGTTTGCCCGACTCGTTTGGTTTTTGTGTGTGAGAAACACTTAATGGCACGTGGCTGTTTTGCGATGGCGACATATGATGGAGAAATGTAGTGTGACTGATATGGATTGATGCCTCACGACTCACTGCTTATAAAGTTGGTGTTTCTCACATTGATCGTGCAAAATCTTTTCACTTGAGTAAGAGATATCACAATACGTCAATTTAATAATGTTAAAAACAACCAAAAAGCCAAACGAATTAGTTTAGGGTAATCGACATGCTACTAGCCCTGCTTGATTACATTCCTCACGGTTTCTTCGGAAAATGCAAAAATGCAGTTCTGTAAATGTTATTCATGAGGCACAGATGGCATTAGTTTGCATGTGTTCAAAGTCAGCGGTTGCAATCTATCCATGGAAGACCATAAATTGACTTCTTCTGCCGAACAGTTACGCTAACATGATTCTTAGCCCATTTTAACCCACGCTACAACCTCAAAACTTAAACTAACCTTTAGCTTCACTTTGGCAATGTTCAAAAGAAAGTGATCAGCCAGAAAATCGGTTCAGACTGACCCCCACCTCGAACCCCATCACAAACACAGTCAACACCAAACCTCATCCCGCCCCCCCCCCCCCCCCCAGTGGTTTGAGGGATGTCCTACTAGCGTACTAAAGGGGATAGGGAGAGAGTTTGTTTATGGAATGAACGACTTGAAATGCAAATGTTCGCCACAAAAGCATTGCAAGACATATTCACAAAAACATAAACTACTGACTTTGGTTAACAAAATATAAGGGTTATAATAAGAAACTTAACAAAGAAATATTTTTCCGGTTAACTACACATTTTACTTGAGGAGTTTGAGGGAAGCACATGGGGACATATTGAGCTGTGGTGTGAATGCAGGCCATACAAGTTCAAGTCTCCTCTTTCGGTGCAATCACGTCCTTAAAAAGCAATTGGTAATTCTAAGCAAGGTAAGATTTAAAACCAAGACAATATTTGTACATTATAAAATAGGTCTAGACAGTCTAGTCTGTTAATGCAGGAGTGATTTAACCACTAGTAATTGTATTGTGTTTTCTGAGAAGCAAAGGAACGCAGAAGAAGCGTTGGACTAACAGGAATGCTAGTCTAATTTCCAATAAAACTGTGAATAAATGCTTTGAGTAATGGGAAGAGCTCCCCGTTTCCCACAAGGACAAACAGCTTTTGTTTCGTTCGTGCTCTGAGGCAAAAAGGCCCTTATTGGAAAATGATGGGGATGTTTTTCTGAAAGATCAGTAGGACTCATTAAAGAAATCATTATAAAATGAGAAAATAGCGTATGACACATTGCAGTGCAGACAGATGACCTATTATATGGGGTGACTTGTAGTGCCTCCATAAAACATAGAATGGACTTTTCATGTATTACAAGTGACAATTGCTTATCCATAAAGAGAAGGAAAATACGGACTTATAATGGTCAAACATGACATCAGCGAGGAAATGTGCCCATACTGTAGGCACACATAAAATCTGAATAGTTTCTCCTAGACGGCAATGAAAATAAATTGAGACTTTTGCTTAATTCTCCACTTTCCTACGCTCATGTGTCCCCTCCAAATTTAAAAGGGAACTCTCCAAATGTCTCAAACTGGTCTCACATTTGCCACGACTGAAATCTGCAATCAAAGTCATGTGTTGAAGTCATAATATTTGAGCTCTGCTACCCACATGAACGTTATGGCTGTATTTCAATATTGTTAAATTTGTATCTATTTTATTCTGTTCCTAGAGAATTTCAGAAGAAACCAAGTTGTATCGAGACATTGTGATTTGAGCTTTGAGGGTAGCAACATCTGAGCAAAAAAAACTGTCTCTGCACTCTTGAATTATTGAATTATCTAGTCTATAGTTAAAGTTTATTTTCACGCTTTTTCAAGCCTGTGCTACCCAGGGTCCCATCTAAAACCTGGACTTGTAAAAAAACTGTAATTTTAAAGAAATTAGCTGTTTTATGTTAAATGATTTAGAGTTATATTTCAAATGCGGTAAAATAATGTTATTTACGAAATTACTGTGGATTTAAAATAACACGAAAGCATGTAATTGTACTTTACTAAAAAAATATTTTATGTTTTCTTCCAAGATCCCCGGCTGCCAGAATATTACAGTTTTTTTACAGGTATATTTCACTCCAAAACCATCTATTTTCTGATCCTGGTTTGTAAATGAAACTAGAAACGATTAGCTTAGTTGAGGTAAATCGCACGATTTGAAGGGAAAACCAGCAGAGGATAACTTTGAAAAGGTTATTCGGTCTGTCCTGGCCTGCATTAGGATTTTTTTTTTGCTAAGCAAAGTTGAACTAAACAAAAGACAACATACCAATGTCTGTGATTTGCCTTTCTAGTATTTGTTTGTGATCATCAGCACCTCTGTTGAACCTCGAAACTGAATAACAGAAATACACATTAACATTGTTTAAAACTTGAATTCTAATTGTCCAATAGAATCATGTTCTATCCTCTGCGTCATTTTGAATTCCTGGATTTGCAATAAAAATGGAATTAAAAAGTTATTGGGGTATAAACTATAAAGATCATTGTGGCCAATTACCCTAAACAGTCTAAATTCATGTAAAATTCATGTTTAGCAAATAAGTCAAAACATATTTTAGTTTTGGAGACCTAAATTGCGTGGAAGATGTTCCTTCAGCTTTAATGCAAATGAAACATATTTATTATAGCTTAACAGATTTACTGATGCTTGTTCAATGTGCGTAAGACCACAAGTGTGTTGAATTTGACCCTGAAGTATCTGAGTATCTGTTCCGGTATTTATAATAAACACGAAGGGGTCTGCGCATCGAAAGTCAACAACTCAAAGCTAAAAAGAACAATTACAAAAGATCCTTAATGCATTGCTTTCAATATTTGCAATGTGCAATTTCACAGATGCAGATGACTTTCCATAAGAGCATTTGTAAACTGTTTAACAATATTAAAACGTATACAACGTGTATATTTTATCAGAATGTGCAAAAAAACCCTAACCGGCTGCTAGCATGAAGCTTTGCTAGTTGAACAAAACAATGATGTAGCCTACACACATGAGACAAAGCATCCAATATTTTTGTCTTTCTGTCCTGAGATCTCTGTACTGTGAGGGTGAGTTACCATTCAACGTGGTTGAAGACCATTTAGGATTGCCGCTAATTTTTGTAGTCATCATTTGGCCTTGGAGTAGATCAGAAGAAGGCTGATCTCAAACCCACCAGAAAATCCCTGTTGTGGGGCAACATCAACCATTTAAAACATATTTTTTCAACTCATCAAAACACAAATTCTCCATCAGAAGTTCAAATCAAGGTCATTACTCAATATAAAGAATACAATAATGCAGGGGGGACGACACAGAGCGCAGAAGTAGATGAGTTAAAAAGCGTCTAAAAAAAAGCTTTTTGTTGGTCCTAATGAACAGCACAGTTAATGACATCACAAAAGCTTGTTTACTGTAAAAGACAATACAGCTTTTCTTCTCTTTCTGAGGTTCTGTGACCTTGTGAACAAGAATGCAATTGCACTCTTCACCCCCGGTGCATCTGCATATTTGTGACACTGGCAGGAATGGGTGCACTGACACCTGTTGCATGATATGCAGAACTTGTCTGTCACTCTGCATTTACCCAAAATTATGTCTTAAATGGCAAAAATTATACATAATTCATATACTTACCACCCTTCTTGGTATAGCCAGTGGGGTGTCTGAATTTTTGCCAGCACTTATTAAAATTCCAGGATTTGAATCAAATACTGTAGGTCCATTGATCTACACACAATGAATGTCGGCGAACTCTGCATGAATATCCACAAAGATATGAATGAGTCACCAAATACATTTCAGATAAAAAGCATTCATTACTATTTTTGTTCTGTTTTTCAATAAAAAATATCATAACATGAAATGTAAAAATTCAAAAGTAAAATGACCTAAGATATTAATTCCTGAGAAAAATAAGAGCGTTAAAAAAATCTGACAATGAGATGAAAAATAAACTTCAATTTAAGTTTACATTTTTATTCAGAACTTAATTCAAGTTTCTATCTATGTAATATTTATATTAAATGTAAGTTAATTATAGAGGTTTTAGATATTTGTACTTTCCAATAGTAGAAGAAAATAAAAAAGCTCAAACTAGACAAAGATCAAATTCTTCGAATGGAGATGAAATGTTTTTGTTTACAATGCAATATTGTTTTAAATGCAATATTACATAATACACAAGCAGACCTTAATGAAACATTTAACATGAATATGTAAGGCATACTTCACCCCAAAATGGAAGATTCTCTTATAATTCACAGACTCCCTGATGACTTCCCCTCCTGTTTGTTCACTCGGACTCCTGTCCACGTTTCGCTTCAGGCCACGTTTCAGATCGTTCTTAATTTTTCATGAGAACCTTTTCGTGCTGCTCCCCAGAGCTGAGAGGTCTTCCTCTGCCAGGAACATCAATTCTTTATTCCTCTGCATCATCTGCAACTTCTCGTGCCAACAGCTGTCACTTGTAAGAGGCTGCAAAAAATGGGTTTCGGGGACAAATTCTTCCAGGTTGTTCTGATCTTTGAGTATCATGCCTTGATAAACAAGAAAAAAATATTTGTTTTAGCTTTTGCATAACAAATAATTTTTTTTGCAATGCATCAATAAAATCATTCTCATAAATATCAGCTGTTGTTAAAATTTACAAAATTTGCCTGTGGGATTTGTATACAATTTTATAAATGAATCTTGAACTTTGTGATATGATTTTTAGAATATACTTTACAAACATTTAAAAATTAATAAATAAAATAATAAAATAAACTTATTTCATAATAAAAACTATTTGGTAAAATATAATATTTTTACTATTTACTAACCTTCGTTACATTTAACATCATATTGGTTCTTTTTTTATTATTATATCATGGTCTGTTTGAATACTTGATTCTGATTGGCTGGAATTTGTGCAGTACTTTATTTATGATGGTCTTAATTTGGCAAATTACCATGGAATAAGCGGGATAATCCACAGCTAGTTGTGTATTAAAGGATTCCGGGTGGTTCTTGGCCTTCACATCATGCTGTAGATTATCCTTTACTTATTTGTGGTTTAGTGAGTAAACTGGTTAGTACAAAATTTTCAATATTGTCGCTGTCGGAATGAAACCTCGTATCTCCATTTTGTATTTTTTTTTTTAATCATTATTGGTCAACCTTCCAGTTTGTCTTAAGGTTTTGAAAATATTTAAAAACAACAAAAGGCGATGACAAGTAACACAATGTTGAATTATTGAAAATATGCAATAAATAATGTCTTTGCATTATCTACAACACCCAGTCTTTTTTCACAGCTGCAGAATACAAACGTACAGCTCACCTAAAGCTGATTTTTTTCCATTGACATTTACAGAGCATTGCACTCCTTTTAAAAAGCCTTGGTTTCAGTATTTTTTTAACTTAAAAAAGCTGTTTTCCCTTCCTGCAGGTCACACAGGGGTAAACACAGAACTTGCCTGAACCTCACACTGCAAAAACGTCAAAGTCACTCACAATCACAAGAGACACTAGGTTGATGAGGATTATGGTTGATCTGGAATCTGAATTGTGAAGCTCTTCACAATCACAACATGTGATGCTCTCCTGGGAATGCTTCATCCTTCTCCAGCTTAGAGGAAAACCAGCCAAAATAAAAATTCTGTCATTCAAAACCTTTATACGACTCTTTCTTTTGTGGAGCACAAAATAAGTTATTTTGAGAAATATCTCAGTGGTTTTGACTTTGTACAAAGGAAGTCACTGTGTGTTTTTGCAGGTACAAAATAAACAGATATTTATAAAAAATTAGCTTATAAAGTAAATCTATTCTCTTGTGTTTACATGCACATCAATACGCACGTTTACATGGAAATGTTAGACTTGTTGGGTTTCTCGCGTGCAGTGACGTCATCGGCCATAGTCCGTCTATAAATAAATGCAGCGGGAAATCGGTCAGAGGCTGCATTTTTATATATTTCTCATGTTCGCAGCACCTGCAAATGCAAAAAAAGTTTAAAATTTCACCATTTCCACACCAACTGCATGATTTTACTGCTACTTCCATTTGGGACTTTTCCTATAACGGTGTCAGGCATGCCCACATAAACAAAACTGAGAGAAAACTGTTGTGGTTCAACTATATCGCTAGCAAAGATTTTGTGCAAAACAGCTTTAATTTAGTTTCTCATGACCCTTTCCCACCCTCTCTCTGAGGCATAGATGAACTGATCAGTATTTGATGCTGTGCCTTTGCGAAAAATGTAAAATTTCTTATGATGGTCTGCAAGTTTACTGTTGGGACCAATTTCGTTTTGAGACTCCTTCCGAAAACATGCAGAACTGCTGGTGCTACACAACTTCAGAAACAGCAAGAGCCTTGACAAGCTACATTTTAGTCGTATATTGTAAATTATACTGTTTCTTCTTCATTACCTCACCGTGACGAGACGGGCCAAGTTTCTGACCGCCAAGCAGGCATAGGAAGATTTAGGTTCCCAAATGTACAGTTTGTTTTCAAAGTACATCAAGCTTCTTATCTTTACACATCATGAAAAATGCGGCTTCACATGCTATGGCCTTCATCTCTTTTTTTCATTTCAATCACGCAACTTGAAGGTTAGGGAAACCCTCCAAAAACCCAGAGATCTCCCCAGCCCGACATCACACAAGACATCTTGCTCGCGGCCCCCGACAGCTGTTTCCTTTTTTTCCCGCCACACAACCTTTATTCGTTCCATGCATGTATCCGATTTGTTTGCAATATAATCCAAAAGGAAGACAACTCCTGAGGAAGTGGTGTGAGAGCTAGCTACTTTCCCTCAAGAGGGGCTATTATTCTTTAACAGTGTTTAGAATGTAAGGCCTCTGTTGTTTTTCATTAGGAAAGGAATCACCTTGGCTTTGCCAAAGATCTTGATCAAAACCAGCCGCTTATGGCTTCTAATTGAAGCAAGCTGGACCTCCGTGTAGAGCACAATACACATAATGTGACAAGTTAACCCATCTCTTTAACAACGTTGCTTGAAAATATAGAAGGAAGAAAAAACATACAGAATAGCTTTTGTATTAGGGCAATCTGTATTTGTCACAATTCACCGTCTGGATTACAATGAAGGAAACATAAAGTCCGTTTGGCATTAGCCACATCTCTGGGGCGGCCGTGGCGTGTACTCTCTTTTTCGTTTCTTTTATTGACGTTTTGAAATTTTTGGAGTTCTGCCTCACATTACCTTTACAGCTCGAACAAAAACAAGCATGGTTTTTGCAGATTGGTAGGTTTGGAGCAAATCTCAAAACATCGGAAATGAAACCTCTTTAATATCTCAAAAGTTTTCTTTTTGTGATATATTTTGTGAGAATTGTTGGTTTCTATATGCACAGTTAATTAAGGAAAATGCTGCTTTTTCATTTAAAATTTGCCACATTGTGTTGACATTGTGTTGGTCCTTTTCACAACGTTTACATTTTAACTTTGTGGAATTACAGGACACAGGACTACAAATCCATCAGCAATAGATACTGACGCTAATGTTGCCGAAAATCACCAACTCCCGACCTGTTGATAAACAGCATATGCTGGTTAGGTAGGGTTTGAAGCATGGTAGCTGGTTTGTCCTGGTTTGAGATGGTCATTTGCTGGTTTAAGCTGGTCATGGGCTGGTTCAAGCTGGTCATGAAATAGTCCGAAATAGGTCATGTGCTGGTTTAAACTGGTCCTGAGCTGGTTTAGACTGTTCCTAAACCACCACAGGACCAGCACAACCAGCTACCATGCTTCAAAACCTACCTAACAAGAATATGCTGTTTTTTTCAACAGGGTATTAATTAATTGTTGTCCCTTACCCATTCCTGTTTTGATGCCGTCAACATGTACATTTATTTTTACCTAAAACGGAACATATACTATTTAGATTCGGCAAACTATTGGTCCTGGCCTGGGTTTGATTTGAATTAAAGAGGCCAGACTCAAAAACCACCCACCCATAATTCATAACGGCAATATAACTCATGAAATGACACTGTCTGCTGTTTGATAGACTTCCCTCTTTCTAGTTGATGTCACCCATGAGAAATCATGACCCCTGTTGACCCCTTACACCTCTGTGGCCGGGTTTTTACACCAAGAAGTTAAGGGAGGACACTAGTCGCTGGTTCCTTGGACCCCAGCCAACATATTGTCGACATTATCGCTGCCATCCTTTCACTCTTCCCTATATTATCAAATGAAACCCTAGTATCCAAATTTCAGTTCCAGGCCCGTTTTGCATTTCTCCTTTCACGACTCATCCATCAGGAAGGCTGACGTCTTCCAGCGCGCTCCTCGCATTCCCTCGGAGAGCGTCTTTTGATGTGTTTTCTTTTTTGTGCACAAGGGACTCGTGTTGCTCAGGCTCCGAGCTGCACTGAACAACAGCTGAATGTGGGAGGCATATGAGCGGGGAACAGTCTTGGCATGTGATCAGTTGAATACACAGAAGGATTCAATATGTCTGCCGCGGATGACTGAGTCAAAGGGGGACAATGGGCTGCAGATGATACACAATGCTCGGATTCTATCAAAGATGTTCACGTTTTCTGCACTTTCTAGTAAAGAATGTCTAAACAAGAATAATCAGTCACATGGAAAACAGCAATGTGTTTTCTAACCCCCATGTATTTTCAGAATAGAGACTTATGGGAATAATGCCAATGGCTCGGATAATATCATCTCAGTATGTTTCAATAGTTGATTATAAATCTTAACGTGGAAGTGGCCCCCTATAATTTTCTGGAACGAGAAGGAAAAGCAGCTAGCGCTCAGGAGGTTAGCATGAAAGCACCGTCAGGGGGAACACAACTGCGGTGAGTATCACATCCAGGAAAGTCTTGGCAAACCCTCAGACTTTAAAACAAACATAATGTCCTGACGGCCAGTGGATTTGACACAAGGTTAAAGTAATAGTTCTCCCCAAAATGAAAATTCTGTCATTTTATTTACTTACTCTTGTCATTCCAAATCTGTATGCTGAATTACGTGAAACACAAAAGTAGACATTTTTGAAGGATGTTTACGCATATACTATACATAAACTTCTGTATGTTTTTCTACCTACTTGAAGATCGGTTTTAATAAAATGATTCTTCATAATCTTGTTTTATATTTCATGACTAATGCAAGAGCATATTGATTTGAAACAACATGACAGAAGTAAAACAATTTTCATATCTAGCCAACTTTTCAAAGCTGTCAAAAAAGTATACAGGATACTCTACCTTTTCCCTTGCTGGGGTGGTAACATTAAAGGTTCCTTTTTGTACCTTTACATGTATAAAAAACAAAGAAAATTTTGCACCTTTTTGGGATCTATTGTATACCTTTTAATGTACCCCACCGAACAGTTAACTGTACCCTTAAAGGTACTCAGTAGGGTAAAATAATGTACCCAAAAAGGTACAAAATGTTTTATATACCTGTAAATATACAAAAAGGTACCTTTTATGGTACGACCCCAGTAATGGAAAATGAACAGTTTTGTACTTTTTTCTGACATTGTATAAAACAATATCATTCGCTCTATTCTGTTTTTTTTGTGTCTTCGCTCTGTTTGATCAGGTGCGACGTCCTGGCACGTATTTCTCTTTTTACATGTTGATGATATAGAACGCTCTGCTGTTTTTGCGGGACTGCACTGTTTATTTCGTCCCAAAATATTTAGTTACTCGAACTAATGAAAATCTGTTGAACAGCCAGTAAAGCTCAAGGGAAGGGTTTGAAGTGGAGCTTCTCCGAAGAAAATAAATGATAGCACACAGCTGGAGACATGGCAATAAAGAAACCCCATCTTTACACCCATCACTGACATTTACCATTCATCACGGCAGAAATTTCGTCTTATACTTCGAAGCAGTCATAACAACCACAAATAGACGGAATAACATCGTCCCTCGTTGTGTTGCCTCACACTTTGGTTTAGCGATCGTTTCTACTTTTCCACAGTCTATGTTTCATATCTGTTAGGTTGAACTGTCAACTTCACATTGGAAAAAGTTGAACACAACTTTAGCATTCTATAAAAAAACAACAACTGGCCATTCTTACAATTGTTAATGTTTTGACAGGCACACTATTGTTGTGTAGCAACATACTCATTTACATAATTTAGCAAGAACGTAAGAACTTACATAACAACACATTCATTTCAATTCAACCTAAGCTCCCAATTTGGCCCCATGATTGTGATGTGCAACAGGGCCAGCTGAATCTGCTCTCTGAATTTGTTCTATTGTGATTAGAAAGTGCTTGGAACAGCAGGGATCTCAATGGACTGTTTCAGACCTACTCGCCTTCTCACCCGTTATGACATTCGCTCAGTGTGGGCTCATTGAAAACAATAACAGTTCATTACTGTTGGACATTAACTGGTGGATGGCACTTTCCACAATACCGGGCACACTTTGATCTCCCGGTGTGAGCATTATCTGCACAAATCCAATGTCATTTTGTAATGACACATTTTAGTTGATATTGCATTAGGTTGCTTATCTTATGTTAGATAATGTTTTAAGTGGAATTAAAGGTAGCATTGTATAAAACGTTTGTTTGAACACATGAAAAATTATTTGAGTCTAAAGCCCTATTTGAACGTTACTGGTTTTCCCAGAAGAGGTTGGAGAAATTGAAGTATTTCACAGCTGTAGTTTATGATTTTAATCCAATCCAAATCTGTCAAGTCAAATCGCACAATCTCTTAAAATCTCTTAAAGGGGTGCTGCAACGATATGTCATGCATTCAGACTTCTTTACAATGTTAAAAGTGCTGTCTTCTCATGCTTAACACGGTCAACTTGTCAAAAAATTAGTTGGGCGTATTTCTTTGCTCAATACACTCCCCCAACGATCGTACAGGTTTCGGAAAGTATTTTTCGAACATATAAAACTGTTTTGTAACAACTTTTCTTAGGTGTTTGTTTGTTCAATCCATTTGGGTGATGAATGTTATATAAACGGTGAATATAACGCTGGATTTGGAGATCGTTTGAAACTGATAAATGGAGCCGTCCCAGCGCTTAAAGAAGCCGGACCTGAACCGCATGCGGTGAGTGAAACTGATGTCTGTGTTTTGTTGACAATGTGCTTTAGTTCAGCCTACCCCTCCCCCCCATGCGCCGCATGATTTAGGAAGAAATCGTACAGCTGTATCTTTCTTTTATAAATGTAATCAAACTAAATTCTCTTCAAAGATACGACATATACAATACTACTCTATAGGTACTCAAGATTAATATAAGATTGCCAGAAACCCAGTGTTACGGCCGGTTTAAAAAAACTTATACAAACTCTATTCATGGTTTTTGAGAGCTCCTATCCCGCTTGAATGCAAATGTCTGTGACGGCCAATATTTTTTTCATAACGCCTCATGTATTTTAGCCGATGTGAACTACTGCAAGAGTTCGTACCACTGAATGTTTTGTGATTGCTGTGTCCCATGCATTAGGAATATAACAGCATGTTTTTGCCATCTCGCTAGGAAATTAAAAATAGAATAATTATGTTAATAATAAAGTCAACAAAGAAATCACATGAACAGCTTTTAATTTGTTCGCTCTATTAAATATTTGTTATTTTTTTAAAAATTCAATGTTTTTTTTTATAAGCAATACATTCCATTCCATTCCATTTTCTACCGCTTATCCGAACTACCTCGGGTCACGGGGAGCCTGCGCCTATCTCAGGAGTATAAGCAATACATTTATTTAATAATGTTTAATACGTGTTAGAAATGTAAAAGCTTATTTTACCATACATGATGCAGGAATCTAGTACATGTGATCTTCGGCAACACCCTGCAGGTGTACAAAATGGATACTTCCACCTCTGTAATACACACACAGAGATCTTACTGCCGTCCGAATACATAGATGAAATCACAGATGTTGGTGATAATAACTGCAGCTTAAATGTTGTTGAAAACTAATCCCGTCTCATTAATGCTTAATTGAAGTCAACTCTGTTACTTGCCCCCTGTTACACATTATGTGATTGGTAGAATATATTTATAAAAACATGTTATATTTATGTTCATTAGTGGTACTTATTCTTAATATTTTACATTATTTTTTAATTGTTTTATTTTTTTAAACAGTTTATACTTTATTATATATATAAGTACTTTTTCCCAGTGCAGCCCACTTACTAAGTACTATTCTACGGAAAGTAACATGATCAAACAAATTAATTAAATAGAATTTTGATTTGCTCCACATTTTGCTAACTTTGTCGATTCATTTTTCAAACTTCTACCCGTATTTGTGCCAATTGCCAGTTTCACAATAATACAGTAACGTTGCATGACTGTTGTTGTGACTGTTAAAGGGTGTAACAGCATAATTATTGTGAGTGGACTTCCCCTGCTCTCAAACACATATCATATTCTCAAATTAGACACGTTTATCATCTTTAAATAGCTTTTACATGGCAGCAGCGTTGGGTGTGCACATAGAAACACTCAGACCCCGCAGACGCATTTCCAATGCTGACTCACAACTCTCCCACCCAATGGCTGTTTCTGGGCACCCAGGAACAGCTGTGGTCTGATACCTGAAATAGATGAAGTATGAGTTTGTCAACACAGGTTATAATCAAAGAAATAGCAGAGTACTATAAACAAGAGTAAAGTGCTGGAAAATATAAAGCGCACAATGATAATCCGGTAAATATTATGAAAATAGATTGTACATTTGTTTGCTTCCAAAAATAAAAAACACATTTCCGAGTCTTTTTTGGTGTACTCTATAACTCATTCTATGGTAATGAAGGTTTCCACAGCTACATACAAGCACCGGGATATTTTGGTGAGATTTTTTACAAATGGATTCGATTGCAAAATACTGCAATCTTGGGAAAGTGCTGGAAAGCGCCTTCGGTTGCAGATGGAATCAATCTGAGAAACGGCAACAGTGACATAATTGCTCACATTTGTTGTTTTTATTGGCCATTGATGTCCAGCCAGTTGACAAAACATAATATTTATTGGATGTTTAGACACATCATATAGACACATCACAAGGATCCACTTTGATTCCAAACATCTTGTCACGCTTTTGACGTCAGTAACTAGCTCACTGGTAAATAAGCCACGTGTAAGAAAACAACCGAAAATCAACAATGAGCCAGTCATCTGCGGGACACATTTCATAGCCTTTTTAAAAGGGAAACTGTCTCTGGAGGTTTAATGTGGGGAAGCCCTGTTGGTTAATTTAGAGAAAGAAAAAAACATCTCCAAATGTTTAACTGGAAAATCCATGACATCATTCCAAGAAGAGCCGCGGAAAGAGAAATGAGAAGGAGTAAAAGTGGCAAAGGGTCAAAAATTGGGCCTGATTAGCAATGGTTTCCAGTGTGCGGCGCGACGGGTTCCCCAGATGAAGGGAAACAGCTCTGCGTGCTTGCGTGGGTCTCATTTTCACCCCTCATCCCCCTCCCGCAGCGTTCCAGGGGCGACTTGGTTTGTGTCTGAGGTTCATTGCGGTGGCAGCCCGAGCGCTGTGTGATCTCGTCTCACTCGCCAGTCTGTGTGTGTCTGACAGGAGCAGAGGTCACGCTAAGGTTCCGATGAAGTCAGAATGTAATTATGCCTCAATGAACAAAAAGTGGAAAGTAATAAAAAACAGCTGGATGTTTTTCAGTCAGACCGAAGACATATAGATATGGGTATGAATGGCTCTCTTTCCCGTTCTTTCTTTCTCAGCCACGAAAAGCAGAACAACATGTTGTGATATTATATTTCTACTTCTTTAGATTAGTAGCGTTGTTCCCAACGTATAATAAAGCAGAAATCCTATCGTGGCCGGGTTTTGCAGGTTATTTTACCGTGAATATAAGATGAAGCAACTATGGTATTTCCTCTCGCAACGCAAGCTCAACTTTGTGGCTTTGCACCGCGTAAATGTGACTAATAACACAATGCAAGCACTGCATTCTCAGCACAGCCAAAGGGGGCGATATGGCGAACATGAGATCATCTTTTTCCATGGTCAGTTGCTTTATTTTTAGAATCAACACGAAGCTGTTTGAAAAGAATCTTGCATTTGTTTTACCTAGTTAGAGTTAATATATCGTAACAGTCTTTCCGAAACCCCATATGTCCAAATTCTAATTTCAGAAGTGGAAAAAACACTAAAAACACAGTATTTAATCATTTAAAAAGTTAACAACACTTTTCAATACTTTTTATTGGTAAGATATTTGCAAAAAACAGCGACAAATATAAGACAAGGATGACTAATAATGATTTATGGCAAAAAACACGAAATATGGAGATACAAGGTTTCAGAAGGACTGCAGCGATATCCAACACCAGGTAGCTTTAGCAGTCTCCAAAGTGAATATAATAAAAGACCATTTTTTCCAAGGAAAAATTTCTTTAGCATGACTGTAACTGAATGTTGTTGACAGTTGCAAAGCAATTTAGCGAATTAATGTACAACATGCGGTCACAGAAATGTGCTTATCCACATTTCAAATTGATTTTGAACGTGGCTCATCCAATCAGAATGTAGAATCGGAACTATCAATTTTCAAAGCAAAATTTGAAAACATTTTAAATCCAGGCTTATTACAACATCATGTTTAGACAGCGCACAAATGTAACGGATAGCGGGTAGAGAGCGCGAAGCACCAGGTGGTTTCACTCAGGTAATCTTTGAATCAGTCTCTGCTCTGTAAGAAAGACAGAAAAAATATGTCATGAAGGGAATGAAGGGTCTGTTAAGAAGAAAAGGGCAAAACTGCATCACTTTCCAAGAAACCCCACTCATCATCATCATCTCTCAGTCTGTGTCTTTGAGACATGTTTTCCGCCCCTGACGTCCACAGATACTGTATACAGCAACAGTAGCTGTGCAGTAGGTTGTGGGAAACCGCACAAGGAGTGACTGGTCGTAGAGGGATAGAGAACAGAGTGATAGGGATAAGTGGTTAAGGGGGGATGGGTGGGTGGCACAGTACACTTTTTGTTCCAGATATAGGGGTCCTGTTACGTACGTATGAGGAAATACGGAAAATAAGAAACATATTGCACGAAGTACGTATGTGAATGACAAAATTTTAATAGCACATATGGAAGGACATTTTGGGTTTGAAACCTGTTTTTAAGAAGAAGACGGCAAATGAGACCTAAATACATAATTTTAGGACATTTTGCAGGCTTAATTAACGTCATAAGTTAGTCATTCTCCATATTTCACCCTAGAGGTCATTCACGCAACCAGCTAATTACGATATAAAGTAACGTTTTAAAGGTAAGCAGCCTCTAGCTGTCGTCAAAAAGCAACAGTGTTGTGTAATGCGTTACGTTATAAAATAGCGTTTGACTATCTTTGGTGAAAGTAACCTATATTTGTCTGATATGTTGACCCATACCCGAAATGTGACCTCTGCATTTAACCCATCCAGTGAGTAGTGAACACGAGCACAGCAAGTCCTGAATACACGTACACCCGGAGCAGTGGACAGCTATCACTGCAGCACCCGGGGAGCAAGTCGGGGTAAGGTGCCATACTCAAGGGCACCTCAGTCGTTACCTGTCAGGCCTGAGAATCGAGTCTAACTCTCTGACCGTTAGGTCTATTAGCTAATATTGACACTCGGTCAGCGCCCCTCGTCATCACCTTTTAAACGTGCAGGGTACCCCTTTGGCGTCATTTTTCGAAGTGCAGGGCATGCAAATTTTACTTTTGTTACGAAATTGTATATTGGATATCATTTTGCAATGATGATATTTAGGGATTGATTTAAGTTTAACGGCCAGGATAATTGCGTTTACATGATGCTATTCGAACAGTTTGAGCAAGTAAAGTTTATTAATTGTAATATTAAACACAAGATACAAGCAGTCACAATGTTGTTAAAAAAACAGATATTCCAAGGATACCAACGCGAAACGATCAATTTGTGTGAGGAGCAGATACAAAAGCGATCACCGTCCGCCGAAAATCTCAGATCCGGTGAACCGAGCAATAGACCTTCAAAACTACCGCCAGAAGAGTTATGTCGGCAACGATGCTATTTGATCGCCTGTGTCTCGTGACCAATCACCTAATTTCTTTATCTTAGAACGTGAAATGGTTTGTGCAATAAACAACTGTGACTGTACTTTTAATTGTGTGTTGTATATGGTTGAAAGGTGGTTTGGTTTACGGTGAGGGTGGGGTTAGGTGCTCGAAAATATTAAAACCATAAATAATTGTGAAATACTAAAGGTCGTTGCTCAAACTCATTCGTATGTGTTTTTTCGTATTTGGTGCTTGTTTGTTTGGTCTCTCTGAATTGTCAGAACAGCAATGCAGTTCCTCGCTTGGTGAAAAATTACACCAAAATACAGCAAAATTACGCATTCAAAAGCGATGGCAAAGGGCACTGTATGAAAGTAGTGTTGTAGTACTCCATTTTTTGATGGTCTTGGTCTTGTCTTGGTCTAGACTGTCTTTGGTCTCAGTCTTTTCTTGATCTCAGACTTAGTTTTCACAGGATTTTATTTCAAGACCGGTCAAGACCACAACTGTGGGAATTACAATAATTTGCTGTTGCATTGTCTCATTTATGTGTTAACATCATTCATGTGATTGGGTCTGGGTTGCTATTTCGCTAGTCTCGCATGGAACTTATTGCCCCTTTCTTTGGAAAAGCCCGCCCAAGAGGCCATATGACTGAATGGTAAAGCATCCAATCACGTTTCGTTTTGTGCCGTGTCATGTTAAGAGGCGTGGAAATGTCCCCGCATTAACAGACCGATGTACATTCACAAACGTGTCAAAAGTTAACAGAAACAACACTGATTTTAAGTTTATGCCAGGAACCTCGTATACTTTTAAGAATTGAGCATTTAGTCGATCTTGTTGAATTGTGCACCAACCGTTGTAAACACGACAGTTTACTTCTTAGATCAAAAGGCTTTGTTGTTTTCAGGCGGACCATTAAAGGAACACTCCACTATTTTTGGAAATAGGCTCATTCTTCAACTCCCCCAATAAGTTGAGTTTTACCATTTTGGAATCTATTCAGCCGATCTCCGGGTCCGGCAATAGCACTTTTAACATAGTTATTATAGATCATTGTATAATCAAGGAAGTTAGCCGTAACATGGCTGCAGCAGACGGACTGATATCACGCTCCTTGTGCAAGCATTTGGTCACGTTGGATATGATGACGGAAGTTTTTATTTTCACATGCACTGCGAGATACCACTGCGCCTGCTGCGGACATGTTACGGCAGCAAACTTCTTTGATTATTACACCGGAAATGTATTTCCTAATCATATCCGCCTAGAAAATTGCCACTTTTCATTTCCTGCCAGTTTTAGCACACGGTAAGTACAGAAGAGTCAAGTTTTAAATAGGAAAAATATTTAAACTCTTTGGATTTTTGAATGCGATGCTACTGGTCTAATTGGATTCAATAATCTATGCTAACTATGCTAAAAGTGCTATGGCCAGACCCGGAGATAGGCTGCATAGATTCCAAGAAGGTAAAACTCAACTTCTTAACTCTGGGGGAGTTGGAGAATGAGCCTACTTCCAAAAAAAGTGGAATGTTCCTTTAAAAAACGCTACACGCATGTCTCCCGGAAATCCTGTGAAATTCAACCAATCAGATGACGAATTCAAACGTGCTGAAGTGTTTTTAGAAAAGTGTGCCTTATACATCAGACATTTAGCCAACGGTCTCTGGGTATGACGTCTGAGGCTGAGACTAGAATTTCGCAGACTGTCTCAATAAGAGACTTTTAATTCATTCAAGGGAAACATACAGTATATGTGTTATACATTTATATGTGTGTTTTCGTCTGTTGAGTTTCAGCGTAAGTAGTCATCGCATACTGTACATTTATAATTATTATAATTATAAGGTTGTTCAATTTTCTTACTTCCATAATTCATAACAGTATTCATTCTGCTTTTTCCAAATTACATCACAGAGACTGAGAAGACCAAAAGTGGTAACGTCTTAATCTGGGCGGGTATGTGTGCCAGTACTCTGATGTCATCCGTGTGATGTCAGAAAGACAGGAATGTACAGAAATGAGTCACTTCTACATAGGAAAGTAAGATTTTAAAGTTCTGATGGGCGCAGTAGGTTTTCAAAGGACTCTGTACTCAAGACCCTAGAAATAAAGAAAAACTTAATTCCATGATATATGTTTCTAAGGTGAAGATAAAACACACAAGTCAAAACCATTACAAGAAAACATTCCATCTTGCAATCAGCACATGATAAACTACTTAACCTCCAATTCATCAACGTATTTGAAGAACCGGGCTGTTTGAGGTCGTCCACGGAATACAGAGAAGATCACCTCCAAACATGGAAAATCGTTCTTCATCTTCCCTTAAGTTAAGATGAGGACAAAGCCCCTCAGACGATCTCACTGTACGAAAGACATTTAAATCCCACCAGCTGCTTCCTTGCTGTAAACTTCCGACAAATGTATTTGTAAAGACGGATCCATGTAAGGTCATTGGTGTGTCTGCTCTGCTTTGTGTCCCAATGGCAACTGTCCAAACATGGAGCTCTGTTTCTTGAAAGACCTCCATCATGAGACACAATGAGGATCAGTCTGTGTAAACGGAATGCACATAACAATAGTTTTTTTTTATATTGCAGCATAAATAGATCCTTGTCTTTGTGTACGCTACCTATATACTGCAGATCCTGTTGTGGTGGTTGTCCTGAAGATTGAAACCATCTTGGAGTAGGAGAAAAGTCGGAAGGGGTCATGGAGAAATGAAGTTATTTTTCCAGAACCAAAGTGGGGAAAATTGGATTATAACATTGATATTTTTAGGTCCACTTTTACAGGTGATTTATGCCATTTCACTTTAAAGTTTTGGTCATGGATAATATCACATAAGTCACATTTAGCTTGAAACTGCATGTAAAAGAGGAACCAGTACATTCCTGAAAAATTCTCATTCACTACTTTGTCCTTCTCTTAAAGATGACATACTATGCACAAATGTTCGCATATAACCTTAGGAGCATGGTACTATATCCCGGAATGAGTAATACATCCAGAAATAGCTTTTTTTACTGGAGGAATAATTTTTTAAGTCTAAAAGCTTGGTTAGTATGCATGAATCGCTTTCATCCTGGTCCTTTTGGGTTTGACCTATTTTTGCAACATTACTACAATGACTGGCAATGACTCAAAAAAACTAAAGAAAAGTCTTGCACATCCTCATTTTGTGACCTTAAACTTGGCAGATTGTCTCTGAAATTTTGGGGTTTCTTACCAAAAGCCAAACATCAGTAGAATGAGTAACCTTAGGTAGATACAATTTGTTGAAATGTTTAACTTTTAATAAAGTTAAATTTTGTGTGCAGAGTCAACAATCTGGTTATAGTTTTGGCAAAAAACAAACTTTATATCTGAGTGAAACGGTTGCTCGGTAACCGGGGGCCCCTTTGAAGAAGGACAGCTGTGAACTTTTTTCTAGGAATTCTAATGGGTATTTCTAGGAAACTTGGATGTGGTAAATACAGTCCTTTGGATAAAGTTTCATGTCTCTGCGTCTTAAGAAACGCAAAAAGATGTGTACTTCCATGATTTCTATGCCAAAACACACATAGCCCAACCTTACCAAATGAATGGAAATGCTACATAGAACACATATTTTCATGTAATATAAATATGATTTTTGCACCTTTGAATTTTGTTGCATGAAAGTAGTGTTGTAGTACTCAACCATTTTATGACGGTCTTGGTCTTTCCTTGGTCTAGACTGTCTTTGGTCTCAGTCTTGTCTTGGTCTCAGACTTAGTGGTCACGGGATTTTATTTCAAGACCAGTCAAGACCGCAACTGTGGGAATTACTATAAATTGCTGGTGCATTGTCACATTTATGTGTTAACATCATTCATGTGATTGGGTGTAAAACATCTGGTTTGAAAAGCATTCACCACTTGTTCCTTATTTGATTCTTCTGTTACTTTTGTTACTCTTACAGCTGGTGAGAGAAGAATGGGGGATTGTCTTAAAGAAATCTGTCAACAAAATGAATACACACTAAGGCCCACAATATCCGAGATGTGATTGCAAAAAAGGTACTTGTATGAGTTCTTGTTTTATCTGATGTGATATTGATTTTTGTATACTTATTCAATAAACCTTTAGTTAATAAGTGACTAGACACAATTAAACACAAGTTCTTGTTCTATTTTGACTAATACCAAAGTCTTAGAACAAATCTTTTGTGCATTTCTGAGCCATACACAACTATTTTGCTATTGATAAGATAAAGAAGCAATGAAACTATCTAATTTAGTCACTGAATGTTTTGTTTTGTTGAAGGTCACAAACTTTCAAAAGGTATTTATCTTTTTTATGGTTGGTTGTTGGAAATTTTACCTGCACAAAAATGTTAATGTTACAGTGGGTGGGTGATAAAACATGGAAAATAAAACAAGTACACTAAAATTTCTGCACAATAAATCACCCTCATTTTATTATGACTTTTTAGTGTTTTTTGTGGATCTTTTGAATGAATTTTGGGAGTGCGGGTCTTTGTCTCGACTCGGTCTCGGCCTGCCTTGGTCTTGATCTTGTCTTGGTCTCGACACCCTCTGGTCTTGGTCTTGTCTTGGTGGTCTTGACTACAACACTACATGAAAGTCAACCGCTTTTTAGAATAACCTGTTCATTTAGCATCTGCTTGCAAAAAAAACCCACATTTAAAAAGTTCAATTAAATAAAAACATAAAATTATAAATGAAATATTTTTCAAGAAAAGCATATATAAGAACAAACTCAATTTGATATTATTTACATTAATATGTTTTATTTACGTATCTACTGTATACAGTATGATTTGACTTGATAATAAAGAAATGAGAACTTCTCTACCTCATTCACTTTCATTGTTTGCAAAACTAAAATCTTCTCTTTTTTTCTTTCTGCAGAAGAAAGTAACTTATCAGAGTTCTGAATGGCATGAAGATGATTACAAACAATAGCAAATGATTTAAATTTTAAGTGAACTATTTATTTGAGTATAATAATAATGAAACCTACAAAACAGCATTTGACAATAGACGTTGAAAACATAACATGAAGCGCGTTCAAAGTAAGAAACTTCATTTTCGTGAATTCTAATCTTTAAAAAGAGCAAGTCCTGTTCTCTACACTACTTTAACTCAGTTTTTCCTCAGCACAATGCAAAAACAACCTTTGTTTCTAGTAAACAGCACGCATGAATCACTTACTTATTTGTAATGCATGATCTGGATCCTACGATTAGAGATGTTGGGAGAAATTTGATGAGTGATTTTTATTTTCACAGTAAAGTTATGCACCACGTGGAGAAAGGCAAATCCATTTGCCAATTCACAATTATATGACTTCACATTTAATGGTGTGCAAAACATTGCAGTACAGGAAGTACTATTTTACATTGTTTTTGCTCCCATTAAATGTTTAATGTTCTTGTAAAAGTAGGGAGGGAGAAAGGTTTAAAAGCACTCTCCAATCTGCTTACACGGGAAAGCTGAATCATCTGACTTCAACCTGAGTCCACATATGACACGTATAGATCCAGCACGAGACAAAAATGTGACACGTGAACAGAACACATGTACTTTAGTTTTAAGTTTAAAGGCCTTGAGTATTTAAAATGTAAAATTGCAGTGTGCGTGCGTGTTATAGATTATATAATAATAAACATAATGTTAACGTCTGCTAGTGTGGATTCTAAAATTGATTTTTGGTTTTATTATCGTCTTTATAGTCATCATTCTTGATGTGAACATGTTTGTTCTCAAAAAATGGTAAGTTAAAAATGTTATATTTAAATGTATAACAAATAAGAACATTTTAAAAATTATTTTCTTTATCCACAAATGTATTAAATTTAACAAAACAATAAATGTAGACATTTTTAACTATTTATAAACAAATATAACAAATTCAAAAGTGGCGTTTCTTTTTTTGTGACTCTGTCTGTGAAATCTAATGTCACATTATCTACTCTGATATATAATTTTGAGAAAGAGTACTCAATTTTTATTTCCCTGCTAAATACTAGCATTTATTGAGTTTTGTTAGTTTATACATAACAATACTAAAATTGTGTCTCCCTAAACATTAATTTCAATCTGAGACATGACCTTCCTCAGTCTATATTAAAGATAGTATGTTAGATGATATAATGCAGAAAACATGTTTTCAGAGACATTGAGGGGTGTTTTTTACCATCCTCCCCAAATTGCATTATGGGATTTCTTTCTGCATGAATACTAGAGCCTTGAAATGTTGCTTCTCTACTTTACTAGATCAGACTTTTTGTGTTTTGTAGTGAATCAACAAATCCACAGTTGCATATAATTCAGATGAATAAAATAACTATATGAATGAATGTAAGTCTAAGAAGTTATAATAGCTGTAAACCATTCGGGGCGTCCATGTATTCTTAACTGAGGTAAAGGTAAAATCATTCCAGGGGATGGGAAAGAAACCTTTAGTCGAAACAGATGGATTTGTTGTTCGATTTTAATTACAAATAGATTGGCCGCTGCGATGTTGTTGTGTGGTCTTTTTGTAAACACTGAAGATTTGCTTTGAGACTAGATGGATATATTCCCTTTGTCTGCACTCCAAAAAACAGAACTACAGAGCGCCAGGCCAATGTTTGTACAGAACAGCAAACTCAGGACACCCCCAGAGGCAGAAAATGTTTGGTCACATGCCTTGCTCTGGCCTCAGATTAGCGTAGCTAAAGTTGTTTTTCCTTTTCTTGTTACAGAGCCCAAAAGTCAAGGATTCACTTACAATAACATTAAATAATAAGCCGATATGTTTGATGTTCTTGGCTCGACTAAAAATGGCTTATTGTTTGAGAAGAACGGGACTTCCATGAAAAGGTCGTAGCAAGCATTTAAAACCAAATCTAACGAAGAATTAAAAAATACGTCTTAAAAAATTACACTTAAACTCATAATGGCGCAGTTTGATTATTTTACTGTGCCAAACTTTTTATAATATCCTCAAACTAACCCATAAAACACCTCCAATACACAGAGGACTGTTTGGAGACATTTAGATATCTGAAGCTACAGAACTGATTTTTGTGTAACCTTTTTATAAGGAGACAGACATTGCATTTCATTTCATTGCAGCAAACCTTAGTAGTAACAAATTGAACAAATTGGTTTTGGTAGAAACCAAACCTGTTTTGGTTGCTCTTTAAAGGGGTCATGTAGCACGAATATGTGTTTTTCTTTGTCTTTAGTCTGTTGCAAGTTGCCCATGCATGTATTTGACACGTTAAATTGCAAAAATTAAAGTGTTGGAACAAAAGATGCTTTCTATCGAAAAGTGAATGCTCACCCAGACCTGCCTGAAACACCTTGTGTAACCACACCCCCACAAATCTACGTCAGTTCGTGGTATAATTTGACTAAAACCGCCCAAATGTATACGTAAGTAAGGTGGGATTACCTGTCAGTATAATTGCTTTGGAACCTGATGTTCCAAATATGGTAAGAGGCGTTACATTTCCATCACACGCTTGCAGTATTCCACCAATCACTACGCACTGCAACTGGCCAATCACAGCACACCTCGCTTACAGAGCGATGAGGTTTGTAAAAAATCTTTGTGTTTCAGAGAGGCGGGGGAAAGAGGAGATACAAACATGCACGCTGTGTGGAAAATACAGCGTTTTTGAACCATTACATCTTAAACAAATGATAATATTAGTTTTTGCTGTCTCATATGCCCCCTTTTGAAAGCTCTCGAGACGTAACTGTATTTGTCAAATGTTTCTTATAAAAGTCCTTAGTAGAAAAGGTACACCCATGAGACAGGTTAAGAGAAAGTCGATGTCTACAGGAAGGATTTGATGAGAAGTGTTCGAAACATTGGTTTCTTGGTCATCCTTAGAAAAGTTTGAGACATTTTTAGGATCTCCCCCGAGAACTTTTACACAGGAGAAAATCTAAAAGCAAAAGCCTTCAACCAGATTCTGCATTTGTTTTCATTTTACCCTTGTGAACTTCCAGGACAAACAACTGAAGTATTAAGGAGATCTCAATTTTTGCGTCCTGAGGGCTGTGTGCAAATTTCCTAAAAATAAAACGAAGATTAACACTGAACATGTCCTCACATAAAGCTTGTTTTTACATCAATTTCTTCTCTGCTGTTACATTATTTCACCATTTGGAGAGCACAATGGTTCCCTCAGGCCTATCCGAGCATCTGCCTGATGGTGTCGAGATAGAAAGATGAGTCCTCGGTGTGTCATCCAAGTCTGAGATCTCACTTCGAGTGTGGAGAGGACAGTTAATGAGAGGCTTTTCATGGAAAGCGAGCCGGTTCTCCAAAAGAGAACTTTCTTCACTCCAACCACAACAGGGTTGACGTTAACTCCCGGGCACCGGAGGGCTACACCAGAGACCGCATGGCTTCACACACAACAAAGTGCCAGCTGAACTAACATAACCTGGATTCAATTCTCCTGCAACCATTTCCCATTCGGTGTCCACTGTGCGCAATTAGCACTGAGGCGTTTCGCCCCGTCCAAAAATTGGGAGTTTCCCCCCTGTATTTTTTTAAACCCCCACCCGTCAAAAAAACAGTCCAATTATAAGGAACAATTCATCAAGTTGAAAATCTTGGAACTGCTACAGAAACACACAGAGAAAATGTGGTTCGAACAGTAAGGGAAAATCTGTCTTTACAATCCCTGGGCTTCTTACTGCCAACTTTACACTGGCCGCTGGGTGAGCGGAAATGAAAGCGTGCTAGATTCTCCTCCCCTGGAGAATAACTCTAACCCTGCAAAGCGCAAATCAAACATACAATCGACGTCACAGGAAACCATTTTGAAGCCTAAAACCTCCCAATGGAAGATCCATTTGAGTGGCGCGGGTATGTGCAACTTGACTCGCCGCTATGCCTCCCTCTTTCAAGGCTTTGGCCGCAAAATAACCCAAACCATACCACACCACAAAGTGCACTCCGTATTGTAGGCTCTCTCTCTCCCTCAACACATCTCGTAGTCTATTCATTCGACAAATGCAAATCAGTTTTTCCCGCTCCCCTTTGTCTGCTACTTATAAAAAATTCATAATTTGGTTAAACAAAAGGAAATTGTTGATGAGGTTTGTGCACACTAGAGATGGAGGAATGGCAGCTCTTGATTAGAAGCGCCAATTTAAGTCTTTTTTTTCGCCATTCTGACCACAAACCAGATCTGGAGTCAGTAATGATCTGTATCGTATTGTGTTTAATTATCCAGGATCTGCACGAGGCCTCGTGCCAAGCCCTCGCGCTTTCGTCTTAGAAGACTCCATGACCTCTCAACGCCTCCCCTTCCCGCCTGCTTGACATTTGAAAGATGGGTTGAAAGGTCTGACCCTAAGCAATCAAAGACGTTTGTTTTGGCACTCCTTCCCCCCTTGCCGTTGGCTGGAGCAAGTCTTCCCATCACCTCGCATGCCTCCCAGAGAAACAAATACGTCCTTGAAGATCACCGCGGGTCGAGGCCATGCATTTGGATCATCAATTTAACCGTCCAGGGTAGGCACCGGTCTACACCGCTGAGTCGAGCCAGGCTGGCTCAGAGGCTTAAATGAAGCCTACCGGACCCAAATGAAAACCAGCACACATCGCAACGTTTTCCTGAAAGGTTGGCTGAGGTTTCCAACAAAGCACACGCCGTCCTTTTTAAATCACCTCTAGAAATTCTCTCGAGGGGGTCCGCATTCCAATCACCTAGTGGCTTGAAAGAGATCAGAGGATGCGAGTCTATTTGGGAGTTCTTTCAGTGATGAACAATGCAGCACTGCTTAAACTATTCCCAGCAAGTGAGGCCAGGGGGGGTCGCACATTTCCATTAAATCAAAAACCACAGCATTCTCAGACGTTTAAAGAACTCTGTAAGTAATGCTTGAACATTTATCGTATTTCCTGCTTGATATCACATAATCGGACTGTGATATTTTGAATAATATCTTGCGTTGAAATAGTTAGCATGCTCTGAAATGTTAGAGCTGCAATCTTATTTTTATTTATTTTTTTAAACGGTGTTTGAAACTATTGTCTTAGCCCAATTCATAATGGTAAGCTAACAATAATGATTCATAAGTTGAGATGTCAGGTACGATTTCGTGGAAGATCGTGGACTTCAACCCATGTAAAGATGAGTAATGTTCAATTTTCTATTCAAAGAGTGATGCCGAGCCAAAATTACTTTGTAGTTCCGGGCAATTGGCGTGATGCTAGTTACCAGATGAGAACCTGAATACTTTCATGATATGCTTTTTCAGAACAACAATGGAGTTTTATTAAAAGGCCAAAAATGACTATCAATTTGATGAAGTGCTGCCTAATTGAAACATGTACAGTAAGACGTTGCCAGTTTCTTCAGGAGAAATAAACACTGCCTAAATGATTCTCATCTGCATCGTTTCATTGATTATGGATTTCAAGGAGTGGGTTGTGTGGCCACATACTGATGACGCTGATTTGTTTTGACAATCAAACTCAAATCACTAAAACCCCTTTTCTGACACAATTCAATGGAAAACAGCCCTCCCACTCACCTCCTATTATTTGAGTTTAAATATGATTATTAGCTTGCTTAAAATGCAAATGTATTTCTTGAACAGCTGCTTCGGACAAAGACCACCCAGTAGGTATGCATTGTTGATTGGAGATAAACAGTAATGGGGTGTCAGGGGAACTTCTTTACCCCTGCTAGGCACACACTATGCAAGAGCCTTGCAAACAAATCTGTGGTGAAAAACAAAATAATAAGGTGTCTCCATTTGGGTGTAATAACGTTTGTCAACATGAGACAGATCAGGGACGAGAAATAGGAAACGTGCTGGATAATGCATATTGCCGTTATGTGCAACAAATACACCACAAATCTAAGATTTGATAGACTGTTGATAAATTAGATGTTCAGGATATATTAGCTGGGGTTGGAAGGGTTTGTGGTTGGGTTATATTCATTTATTTTATTTTAATGTAATTAAAAATCTAACTTAATGTCATTTTTTTGTATAAATATTTTAATAATTAAATAGTAATAATAACAAGCCACACTACCATTCAAAAGTTTAGGAAACTTAGTCATTTTAAATTTAATTTAGTATCTTATAAAAAACAAAATTATTTTAATATTTTATTAATAATTTCTTAACAAGAATGATCAAAATTTAGCAATTGAAAGTAATTATTGTTCTTAATAATATTTTAAGGAAACCTGATTTTGCAAGCCACACTACCTCTCATTAGATTACTAATTTAGGATTACTTACTAATTTTTCTTTTTTTGCACTAACATTTTAGTAAAATAGTGAGCTTATTAAAGCTGTGTAACATCACAAATGTAACTATGGGAATTATCCTGATTTTCATTTAAAAATTTAAAAGTGATCTTGTTTTATCAAAAAAAAAAATGATTGAAAGAAATGAATATGATCTTATCCACAAGCTAATTTATGACGCGCTTTCAGGCTAAAAAAGGGGACACTAAACTTTTGAAAGGCATTTTATTCGAGACAGTTAAACTGCTAAATGACCTTTCTCTTAATTCAGTACAATAAAGTTACTCTAGGGCTGTAACTTAATAGACAGGCAAACTTTATTGATCTCAGGAGGGAAATTTAAGTGCAAATCTGGAAAAACATAAAACATGACTTTTGATATACTGCCCTGTAATATAACAGACATGATCTGACGTTAAGAGAACGTCAAGCCAGGAGTTTTTAGAATATGGTAATCATCGTAAGAAAATAATGGAATGAAAATAGTATAACCTCTGCCAATAGATATGGGGTGAGAGAGAGGTTGTACTAATTCTATGGTACTAAGGAGGCCCACAAAACTCATACCGGCCCCATCTCCATTAGACAGAGATTGCTCTTGTGCCAACTCTTTTCTGAGCATCCTTTAAACCTTCCAGGTAGGCAAAGTTAAATAAATTCACATTCACGCAATGGTGCTACGTGCAAGGAACCCAAGTTCGAATCCAGCTTGGGTCATTTCCTGATTCCCATCCCCCTCCTGGCTGTTTCCTGTTATGCTGTCCAATATGAGGGAAAAAGACCATTAAAATTGTTAAAAGGATCTTTAAGTTTGGCTAAATAGAAAACAAGTGCTGAAAGAGCCAACGCAGCTGGTTGTCACAAATCTTGAGGCCCCTTGGTTTAGAATTGTTTTATCAAAATATGATTCAATATATTTTCTATAAAAAAAGGCAAACTACAGCATTTAAGGGAATATGGGTTTTATTTGCATACATAAATGCATAGAAAAACAAAAAGCTCACATGCATTAAACCCTTCATCAATACAGTTTTGTAAGTTTATAATAATATTTGATTGATCTGCATCTGTAGTAATTTGTTTTGCTCATGTGTTGTTGTTGTTTTGATTAATCTCCCTTAATTCATCATAAAAAAGGCATTAACAATATTTTTAAATAAATAGCAAAGACGTCTACTCCGAAGTTACACATCACTTTTGACCACTACTATGTGTCTTACAAGCCAGTTTTTACATGATATAATGTTTTAAAACCAAGCAAGCTCTTTGCTCTTTTTATTTATATACTATGGAATATTAATAGTATGGACCGGCACTCATCATTTGTTATTTCTCCATCTGCACAACTCTTTTAAATACAGCTGTGCATATGGGTACTTACACAGCTTCCTGCTGGGCTGAAAACACTGCTGTTTGCGCACTAAGCCAAGACAGAAAACGTGGGGTGACGGAGTGCACTAGCTGAGCTCAAATGAACCAAAAGCAACCTGGGGGTTTCAGGAATGTCTATGGCTCCCGTCCAACACTCCCGCTCACTATGGGCCTCCTCTGGTTGTCTTGTGAACATCTTTCAAGCAAACTGAAATGCGCAGTGTGTGTCGGCCTTTCTCAAGATTTGCTTCATAGCTATTTATAGAAGATAATTTATCGTCCTGTTCAATTGCTGATCAACCGAAGGAAGCAACACGTCTAGGACTAAAGTGTCAATAAGTTTCTTGAAGTGTTTATGCGTGACGAAATCCAAAACCTGACAGTTGAATGAGTGAGACATTTTTGAAGCTGCGGAAAGATGATGTTTATTTTAAAGACCCAGATGTGTCTCTCCAAGGCCTAAGTATCACTGAAAAACAGCCACATTCATGAGTCAAGAATGACAACATATTTTACTATCAGGGGACATCGGGCCCCTGTTACAGTACGAAACAGCAGACCACACAGGACGCTTGCAAAATAACACATTTATTAAACGGACAATAACCGCAATATGTTCATATTGTTGAAAAGGTTAGTTTATCTTATTTGATGGATCTTATAAATTTCACTTCTTGGAAAGAAGAAGAAATTCGCAGCGGAGTTTGAAATAGGTCATCTAAGTGCTGCGTATTTGGAAAACATCACCATACTTTTTGTCAGTAGATGCTCTACAGGTAGGCGCTTACATAAAACAAATTTATCCAACATGTTAGGAAGCTAAAATGTAAAATTAAGGCTTTCCTAACTGCTTTTAATTTTAGGTCTCTGTATCGACACCTATCGTTCTGCATGCATGGTTTGCTAACTGCTGTCTGTCTTCACAGTGAAAGTTGTTTGGCTGTGACCGGTGCGTGACAGGACTGACACTTGATCTGTGTACCAGAGCTGTGGGTCATTGCTGTTTGTTTCTCCGTATCTAGACATTTTATTTTTCCACTATTTTTATTGTTAGTAACCGAGTCAAATGTGTGACACAGCTGGTCATGTCAATGGAGGCGCCCATGAGGGGGGAAACCCACGCCCTTGAACAATATAAAAATAAAAAGATTCCTTAATCTTGTGTGAATGGAAATAATTTTAATGGAGTAGTTTCCTAGAAACAAATCATTTCTCTCGTCATTTATTCACCCTTAAGGCCATGCCAGATGTGTTTGATTTACTTTTTCCAGTATTTATTTTTTTATAGAAATATCTGTCACTTTATGTCCATTTAACATATATTCAACATAAAAGCAAGCCAAAGACTACAGCGGGTTAATAAGATAAACAATTCATATTTAAGCATAGGCTGAAAAAATGAGACCCAAACGAATGGAAACTCAATCAAACATTGATAACTTCAAATCTGTTCTGCTTTCACATTTCTCGTGATTAGTTGTCATATGACATTATATCACAAAACATACAAAAACTATATCAGATTATTGTATTGACATGTTGCAATATCTGAATGTAATGCTTGTTTTGGTTTCGATTTTGCTCAAAGTATTGTTTTCAATCCCAAGCATATGGTTTCTTATCAGATTTATTATGCCACTGGTGTCACTTGGATAGATGGATGGATGGATGTGCTTTATACATGGACAACTATACTTGGACATATATTTATATAATCTTTATTTGTGATTAAATTAAATTAAAAAGTATTTTTTTTATTATTATTAAAGGTCTGTTTGAATTTTAGCAGCATCTATCAGTGAGATGGCAAATTGCACCCAACGTCTCACTTCCCCCCTCCCTTTTGAATCACTACGGTGGCTGCATTACAAATTATTACAAATTACACCTTTAACTCTTAAAGATGTTTTTTTTTGTCAATACATTTTTTACTGGTTTTACTGGTTCATCTTTGTTGTTATGTTAGCATACTGTTAAAAAACTGAAACTGTGCTTCTGGAACAGTCTTGTTTAAGTTTTTTGACAAAAAAGTCTACATCTGGGATAGCATGATGGTAAATTGAGAGAATGTCTATACATATATACTATAATATAATAAACTGTTTAAATTATTCTTTAATTATATTTCTCAAAGGGCATAACATTTTTTATTTAGAAAAGTATTTTAACTAACTTGAATAAAGTTTCAAAGGAATGGATTTAACGTCTATATCAGAATAATACAGCACAAAAAATACATTATTTTAGGTTGGTGGTGTAACAAAATATTGTATGTGTCCCCGACATCGGGTATGAGTGGAATGCGGAAAGTTACATTTTACGTTGCAGGTAGTGATGAAGGGCACAGAGTGCAACTTTCTAACACTTATATATTGAGCCTATGATGTCAAGTCAGTTCCAAACTTGGCTTTGAAAAAACACTTTTCTTACAAGAGTCTGAATCACAAGTAAAGGCAAAGTCAGAGTGTTAAATATTCAACCCTCTTCCATTAGCTTTCGATGGACGGACAGGGAACACAGCTCACACTTTCCATTTCATAAGACGTTTAAGAGCGTAGAAGGCTAGAGAAGACATGAGACAGGGGAAGCGAGGGAACACGTGTGAGTCGGATGGATGATTCATCATGTCTTCCAGCTCAACGATTTCTTAGATGTCTATAGATGGTGCATTTTCTATAACCTCTCCATATTTTCTAAATTCTTACATTGCATTTTCTTTATCAGCAGTTGGGGGGGGAAATCATTTTAAAGTGAATCATTAATCTCAAACAGCAACCACATTATTCCTACTGCTGGTCTGAAATCAAGGGTTCCAAAACTGAGAAAATTATGGCCAATATCAGCGTTAGGAACATTATGTGAACAAATAAGGGAAATCGGTGCCAGCTGTGTATTTAAAGCAAAGCGAAATGCATTGCGTTTCACCTTTTTTATAAGGTTTGGGCAAGAGTTGATTGGGTTGTTGTGGGGAGGGATGCTGGAATGGATGGGGCCAACCTTGGCAACCACGGCAAGATTTCCCGAATATAACGTGGGTTCTCTTCATTCAAGCAAGCAATGAGGACACCGGACAAAAATCCTGTGTTCTTTCTTCTTTGTCCAGCTGCTCGTTTTTTTGCCTTAAATCAAATTGTTTTATTGCATCGCAGGGGGTACTTGTCCAAGCACAAAACAGTGGGCAAATGTTATCAATATTGACATTCTCTCTGGCAAACACCAGGTTGGCTGGGTGAGGTAAGCCTCTCTGGTATGAGCACTGGCAAGCGATTATCCAACACATCTGTGGGGAACAGCAAGCCCTGGAGATCGCAAAAAACGAAGCTGAAGAAAAACAAGTCGTCATGTACTGTTTTATTGAAATTGAAAACCAACAGGAACACAGTTAACCCTATGAATTTTGAGGAAGAACTTTGCCACCTCTTAAGATCGTTGTTTTTACCGCAAAAAGTTCATGAACTGTGCTTCAAATCCATGAGGGGGAAAGATAATACATTTTGGATAGACTTGAAACAAAACGAATCGTGCAGGCTAAAGAACTCCTCTTCAAGTTCGTGAGACACGGCAGAGGAACATAACCTGAAAGAATTTGGCAGAGCCTCAGAAAAGATGGTGCGCAATGTAGACATAAGCTCGTTCTGACAGTATGCCATTCTAGGAATGAAATGGATTTCCAAGCCTTCTCTTGAAGGCAGTCTCGCTTTCCATCGAGTCAAACGGCCCTCAACGGACGCCAGTCAGATCACTGTAAATGGCTCTTCCTGCACCAATACATAATCTACAATACACCACATTCTTCATTCAGCTGCTGTCTCTCTGAAGTCATTCTTCATTCAACACTTGTCTGTCTAGAGGCCAAACCACTCAGTAACTCCACCTCTTCTGGGATCTGGTTTCTGCCTCTGACGCTCGTCCTCCATGAACTTCTCCTGCATCTCCTCCGCAGTGCCCTCCTCGTACTTCTTTTCTGTCTCGGGAAAGATATCTGGGAACTGGAAGGTCTGCTGCTGAGCCTGTAGGAAAAGAAGACATTCCTTTAGAGGACGTTAAAGGCTTGTTGAAGCTTTCTCAGAATTCTTGGTTTAAACCCATCACGGCAATATACACTATGTAGACACCAGTATTGGGACGCCTCTTTGATGAACAGATTTGACTTCTGTTACAACATCTAGAGAATTGTGTGCTAAATTTTATAGCAACGGTTTGGGCAGAGCTCTTTTCTATTTCAAAAGTCAATGCCTCTGTGCACAAAAAGAAATGATTGATTCAGTCTGGTGTGAAAGAACTTGACTGGTCTGCATAAAGTCCAGACCTGGACCCAGATGAACACCTTTGACCCAAAAACTCATCACCCAAACCCATCAATGACTTTACAAAGGGGCACAGTCATTTCAGAGCAGAAAAAGGTCCTTAAAAAACTGTTGAAACAAAGATAGAAACCAAATGCTAAACACTCTAAAACTCTAAAAGGGTGATTCGTACATATATGAGTGACTTAGAGAATAACATATTTTGGGTTAGGAGGCAGTAAGATGGAAACCTTGACTATTACTTAACATGTTACAGGAATAGAAAATAAATTGTTCATATATTCCACTTCAGTGAGTAGAACATCGTGACCTTTTTTGCAGCTCTGAGTGCTCTCCGACATTGCCCTTTGAAACACGCAAGAAATACATCGATCACAAGATCTGAGACGCCTAAACGTGCCAATTTCTGAAAAAGCGCAGGCCTTGACAGCAGGGAGAATATAGGCTAGTTCTGTTGTTCGTCTCTCTAAGAGAGATCTCATCAATGTTGTTCCAGAGATGAAACTAGGTGCGGCAACAGCAGGAAGAGTTGCTGTGTGCAAAGCGCTAATGAAAAGCAGCACCTTTCTGAAACAAACGCTTCCACTTAAGGGATGAACTATTATTTACAGAAGGTCTGTTCTTTGCAACAAATATGGTGACTTTCAAGCGGGCAAAATGACAGAAGAGAGAAAAAAAATTGTGAACCACTTAAAATCAACAGATTGGCCTCCAAGGCTCTGCAGTTGTGCTCCATCTAGGAATGCGAAACCCCACACTATAAACACAGAGTCCAGCCAAGTCAAAGTACAAGAACCAACCCTATTAAAAAACAGCACCATAGGAACCAAGTACTAAAAAGGATGCCAAAATATCTCTGTTCCTTCACCTGTAGTAAACTCTCCTTGAAGAAAACACGCCAAAGTCGAAAATCGGCAGGGGGACCCGCTCGCATGACAATCCAAGAACTGAGTTCAAAAGTTTGTACCCTTTGCATAAACACGGAAGGCTTTCGAACACTGACAAAGAGTGGACCGATTTATAAAAACAAGTGTGAAAACAAGGCTACGCCACTCAAATGTCAAACATAAATGTACCTTAAACAATTCACTTACCAGACAGCGAAAGTTTGTAAATTGTGTGTACAAACTTCTGTCGTGGCCTGCTGAAAAAACTTCCGCACTTTGATTTAATACAGAAAAACAGCATTAATATTACAAAGTCAAATGTATACACAGCGCTGCATTTTCATCTGGTGGTTGGTTTGTTTACTCTGCAATGTTATGGAAATGTGAACATCGGGTCTTTAGAAACGGTAATAAATAGATTAGTCCCAAGAAGCCGAATGCATCAGGAATACTCTCTGTTCGAGTCACTGTGAGCAAGAGGATTATTTGAAAAAAAAGTAAGTTTTTTATTCACAACAATTAGCGGTGGAGCAGGTCATTGGGAAAAAGTGTGTTGCTAGCTCCATTCTGTGAAATCGAAATTTGAATGTGCTAGTATGCATAATATATACATAATATGTCATATATAAGGTTTATATAGCATCTATTCTATAAACTTGGTGATGGTCACCCTTGAACTGAGACAGTAAACACTTTAATGAAATGAGGGTAAATAAATGAAGACAGAATTTATTTAAGGGCGAACCATCCCTTTAAGCATTTCCTTGAAGTTTCTCCATGTTAAGATGCATCGAGTCTGTGGTTATTATCTATAACCACGCTAACCCTGGCACTCTTGGTGAACTCCGGTGACTCATGTCCCACAATCACTTCCACGATCAGTCAAACAGGAACAGCTGGCATGACTAGGGCCAGTCTGGAAGTATTAGCAGTAGATGGCGTTTCCGTACCAAAAGCACCACCCTCTTCTCTTCAGAAGCTGCCTTATCTCCACTGTTTGCTCTGTGACAATGATGGCTAAAGTATTAGACAGAAGCTAGAACTTACGCAGGATTTATGTCTGCAGTTCTTCACTAGCCGTTGAAGAAAGGAGGAAAAAATGACAAAGACTCATCGAATGGCTTGAGAAACATAAATCAAAAGGCTGTTGATCACGCTATACTTTCTTCAGCAAAAATACCTGCGGGGGTGGGATCAAAACCTGGGGGTAAGCCAATATCTCAACAGAGATGCTCATTTTTCTTTTCATGTTAGTCTGTATCTCCTCAGCCGACCCCAGATGCAGGAACA
This sequence comes from Triplophysa dalaica, assembly GCF_015846415.1. Taxonomy (NCBI): domain Eukaryota; kingdom Metazoa; phylum Chordata; class Actinopteri; order Cypriniformes; family Nemacheilidae; genus Triplophysa; species Triplophysa dalaica. The sequence goes on along the minus strand of NC_079565.1, from coordinate 11,299,966 downwards.
GAGAAAAACCAAGACCATTGTGATTTATTTCACACCAAGGAGTTCACCACAAGCAAAATCCATAAATTCGAGATGTCCTTTGTATGCATCTGCATTTTCAGGGATGTGTAATGACAAGGGTATGTTTGTGTAATGTTGGAAGTCTATTAACAAGTTCATTACCAGACGAAGGAACAGGAAATGCGGGGAGATGCTTGTAAACAGCTCCCTCTGCCAGTCTCACTGGGTGGGCCACACTGCTACTTCCTCTGAATCCACAGCCTCAGCTGACAACTGATACTAAGTAACCACAGATATTTGGCTGCCGCAATATACCTAGCCTCTCTTGGTCGTGACGCAAACTGTATGGTCCTAAACGGAGCCAAAAGAGAGAGTGATGGTGGGATAGTTGTCGGGTTCTGATAAACAGATGATTTGTAGCTTTAACGGCTCTCCCAAACGCAGTGGTAAGGCAGATTGAGCATGGGCTAGACAAAAATTTGATGGCTAGTCTCAGAAGCAGAGATTTGGGTTGAGAGAAACAAATGGAAAAGTCAGATGCTTGACCACAAGGGAGGAACTGGATGCTCTTAGAGTCCATGACCTCCACTCCAGCCCAATAAACTTGCGAAGTTAGTGTGACCACAGTGACCGACAAAATACTATGTGGATGGGTTTTGTTTATATAGAAATATCATTGTGTTTATATGTAATTGAATCTATGCACAACCGCAAATACGTAATAAAACAACATAGACAATGGAACTCTATGGGTTCACTCTAGAGCAGTGGTTCTTGAACTGTGGTACTCTCAGAGCGCTCTGCCAAAAACGGGAGGCGCAGCGGGCAACAAAAACACGTGCTACCGGCGCTGTTATGCAGCGTGCAAAACGCTCCCCGCCAACTGAAAACAATCCAAAAGAGTATCAAAGCAAAAAAACGCATTATGTCCGATCGGCCCCTAAGAGGTCATTTATTTTGCGGATAACTGCAGTTCCAAAGTAAACTAAAGGTTAGTGCCGTAATTGTCTTCTAAGAGGGGTTAAATGTGTTACTGTAGCTTAATTGGTAGATGTTGTGGGTTCGACTCCGGGAAACACAGATACTGGTAAGACTGGTATAGACTAAATGCCCTGTAAGTCATTTTGTATAAAAGCATCTGGCAAATTCATGAATGTAAATGTGTTACTTGTGTTATGTGTATTTGAAGAGTTCGGTTCCAAAATTAGATAACTCCGTTTTATTTGTTTTTTTAAATCTTATTTTTTTTATGTTATCATGGTTTTATTGTGTTAGTTAGCTGTTTTTTGTAGTTACTATGGCTAAAATCAAAACAAACCAACTGCAGTTTGATTGATATTAATTGGAATGCACACAAAAAACATGATAAAAAAATAACGTAGTTTATTTACATAGTTAAAAAGCTTAGTGAACTTTTTTCAGTGGCAATACATGTAAAAATGTGACTGTTGTATAGATCTGACTGCATTTAACTTCTGGTTTGTGACTGCATTTAAAGTCTGGCAAGTGGCTAATAAAACTATTTATATTTAATTTAATTTATGGTAATATTCATTTGTTTATTAATTGTATTAAATTATTAATAATTGTGTTAAATAAAAGATCTGTTGAATTTTGTTTCATGTTATTTGAATAAAAACACAATGTTGCAAGTTGAACGGGAAGTTTGTGAATGTGTACCGGAAGTTAAGGGCAGTCCACGAACGCACCCATGCACAATAACGTTTGTTGGTGTTGTCGCTCTGAAACTGTCTACAATCGTTTTAAGATATTAAAGGCTCCTGTAGGTATGAAATGGGACAAATGAGGCCAATTTGCTGCACAAAGAGCATTGGTGGGTCTTTGTGTATAATTTGTTGCTCCCTCTGAGAAGTACATCATGCACCCAGGAGCACCGATGTAAAGTGTTGCAAAAAGAATGACAAAATCTGACCCAGCTGAGGCCGATCTGGGCCCTTGCCAACCTATCTGTCCATCCCGCTTCACTCTGACACCTTGACTGCCTACCAGCAGAAGACCAGCATTTGTGCAAAAACACTTCCTGTGGGGATGGTTATAGTGGCCCAGCTTTCACAACCTGGCTGGCCACAGCAGTAGAGAACATGATTCATGTGCTGCATTCGCCATGCCAAGACAGCAGCATTGCCAAATGTTTGTTGGGGTCCAAACCCTTTGTTCCCAAAACCACACTAATGAATCCTCAACACAGGTGAAAAGTTTACGGAAGGGAGAAATTAAAAACGTATTCAATTTCCTCGTGAGGGACAGCCATAAGCCATACGTTTTTTGTACCAGTTACTGTAAAACAGAAGCCGGTTCCCACTGCAACTGAGAAAAGGTTTTTTCTCCAGTGGCACCATCTGCCTCTTTAAATCATTACGGTCAAGCCAAGCGGTAAGTCTACGGACAGCAACGTGAGCAGTATCAGCCCTCGTGTCGTTTTTAAGCCACCGAGTCATTCCTTCCATATTAGCCGTGATGACTGCATAAATTGTTCAGACTAGCACCGGGTATTTTTTGGTTCCCCAGGACAATGGACCCGGTCAACAACGTTCAAAGATAATGGCTACCAAGCACAAAACCCTACAGGAGCCAGGACATGCCACCAAACCTCTCCCTCCATCTCCAGTGCACGAAAGAAACAAAAGAAAAGGGGGGGTTTAGGGAGGGGAAGGCATAGAGAAAGAAGTCAACTAGCAGGAAAATTGAGGAGGTGGTACCATAACAGGAAAAGCATTGACAGTATCTTAGGAATTTATTTTGAAAATGATACCGAAATAAAGCTGTGTGGTGCCTGGACGTCGAGTGACTGATAAAAACAGTAATGGGGTAGAAAAAGGTCAGTTACAATCAAAGGCTTTTATGACGGTAAGTGTTTAAAGTAGTACTTAATGAGCAACTTGGAGGCAATGCGAGTATTGTGTCGCCCCCAGCTCATGAAGTAAGTGTGGGGAGGTCTGGAGGAAGGGCTTCAATATTATCTCCTTTGCCTGCATCTACTGGCATTCGAAGAGGTTGTCTCGTAGCAGACATACACTGGGGAACTGACTGTGTGTGTGTGTGTGTGCTTACTTCAGACAGGACGCCAGAGACCCCACTAGCATTTCCATTATTCATGATGTGCTTCTGTCGTCCATACAGAGCCTTGGCCAAGTCCGTGTGGTGGATGAAATATTGTACATTTGTAATTAAGAATTGTCCTTCTTCCTGAAGCCAAACAAAATTGTTCTCCGAACACACACATGCATGCACATCCACTTCTGGTAAAAGGAATTAATGCTTTTGTAACTTTCCACTGACTGGCAAAAGCATCTTTCCAATTCTTTAAAGAAACCAATCACATTAAATGTTAAACAATGACTTACGTACAAGTCCAATTCCTTCTCCTCTCACTACTTACAGTCCACTGAACTGCATGGAATCCATGACAGCAATGCTGTAGGGTCCAGCATTCATTCAGTGCCAGTGAAGCCAAACGTTGCCATCTAGTGTCGATAAGATCAAGATCTGAACTTTCACAAACAATCAACTCCGACAAAAATTGCAAGGGTGTTAATTTGCACAAGGCTTTTGGAGGCGGTGGGATGTGTGTAACAGGAAGGAACACATTTGAATTGAAAAATAATAGTATGCCTTAGCGAGCTTGAGTTTCAGTTGGTTTTGTTTGGCGGTAATTGAGCAGAGTGTGCTCACAAGTTCAGGTGGAACATTGCGATCGGATCTAAAAGGTAGCCTGGCTACCAGCTGATCCAGACCGAAACACGGCCCCAAAAATCACGCTCAGCTTTTGAGACTCGGCAACGAGCTCTCAAACAACAACAAACATCCATTAGAAGGAACAACAGTTGCCTTGTCTTGCCAAACAACGATGCTTGCAACAAGACCCTTGTTGAAAAAAAGCAGGGCTGATGAATATAAACAGTTGTTGGAGACAAACGGGCAACCTTGAGCATAATGTCAAGAAGTTTGATCCAGTTATTAACCAGGGGACAAGAAATTCTGATAGTACAGCCAGAGTTTACACAATGACGTGTCTCGTGCATTATGCAAACCAGTCTGGGAAACAACAGACACAACATCAACAAACACAACCTTTATACTGAGACTGAACAGGTCACGGACTTGCAAAGGGGTGCACGGAATATCGTGGCAACTAACTAGAGCGTTACTTGCAAATTCTTGATGTTCTCTCAAGATTTTATGTTGCTTAAGATTGCCCTGACCCGTGTCTGGACCTCCCTGTTCTGGCACTGTTCCAGGGTGCCCTCACTCACCTCCCAGCCTCATGCATGGACTCCATCCGTACCCCTCCTCCTGCCCGCTGAACTTTCTCTCCTCCCACACACCTCCCAACTGCGGGGCGGTCTGATGAGAGAGTGGCCGCCAAGGAACCGCACTACCACACGGCTCTCTATACGAGCCTGGAGTTTGTAAAGTCTGTGGGTACATGAGGGGGGCTGGTCAGATAGCAAGAAAGAGCGTTCCCCTCCGTGTTGCCTCTGGAATATTAGCTGATGTAGTGCGTTTGGGGGGGATGGGCCAGGGGGGAACCGCTCTGGGTATCCAACCGCAGAACACTCCCCCACATGTGGTGTCAATTAGGAACAATCTTGTTTTTACCCACCACTGAAAAGAAAGGAGGGCTTTTCTTGGGGAGGTTTTTTTTGTCTTTGCAGACCTGCTGGAGGAGAAGAAAAAGGCCGGAAATTTGGTTTCGTATCAGTGTTTTTTTTGTCGCAGTCTGAGATTTTTAGCTCTCATGTTATGTGTGCATAAATAAGCATGGCTTTGTGAAAGTTTTGACAGCAAGGAAGCAGTTCTCTTCTAAAATGTTTTAAGCAAATATGGAAATGTTTCTGAATGAAGACAAATGTTAGGAACAGGATGCAGTAATTCTTTGAATCTGAGTCCCTGGACTGGGTTTACGAGAAGGTTAAACTAAAGGCATAAAGCTACACAGGAAGTCATTCAACCCCTGACAAGAGGAAGTTCACCTTTAAATATTAATTTGCGTTTCGGTTGTCTCCCATTACAAGCTGCTCTGTTTTGACAACTTTAATTATTTATCCCTCCCTTGATTGGCAGCTGAAGAAAGGTAAGAACAATTCGCACACTAAAATCTGTAATAACACTAAAGCAGCTTTCTAAATCGAATCAAAGGAGATCAGATTTAGGTATTTTCACGCCGGCATACTTCAAACACATATCAGCAGCCCAGGGCTCAGCCCTAATGCAGGTGTGAACCAAGCAGCATGGTTTACCGCTGGATCACGACCAAGCGCAACGTTCTGATGCCCCAAAAAACAACTCCCCCATCCGCCCGTGATAATAACCATAACTCTCCCAGAACTTTGTACTATAATTCCTGCACAAAGTCTGGCATGTAACCAAACACGACCTCTTGCCTTCTTGGTTAGAACCAGAAACGAAATGGCCTGCTTTCTCAGTAGAGCAGGCATGAATGTGTGCGAGAGACAAAAATTGTAAACAAGCAGTGCTGGGGATCACGGAGTCGACCACAATAAGATAAGTTGTAGTGTACCCTGCCTCTGGGTTTTCTGAGGGAACATAACCTGTGACGTTCTTTCAAAACAAACAAAGAAGAAACAAAAGCTGGAGGCTTTAAAGGTGTGATGAACTGGGCTTGTTTATTGTTATATTATTATTTATACTGTTATATGAGGTCTACTTATGATGTTCTCGTGGTTTTTACATCCAAAAACAATATGTAACAGGCTCTTTTCTCCCCAGGTTTTGAGGCCAGCTCTGCAAATCCTCAGTTTAAATGGGCGTGCCGCATTGAAGGCACTTGGAAGTAAACGTCCACCGCTTTGATTGGATAGCAGTTTGCGTAGTTGGAGCCTTTTCTGAATTTGGTTCGAGACGTAACGTTAGGTTACACATAAGCACCATTCCCAGTTTTCGCAGGGCATTAGCATTATCTGGTATTACTGGTCTCTTATTATCTGGTATCTTAGTATATTAGTATTATTATTGACCTCCTGTGATTTATAAATGACCTCCCCACATGACTTATTTCCCAGATGTGATTGCAAGGCTTTGCGTATAGTTTGTATAGCCTATAGTTGTATTGTGTTTAATGATATATGATCGTACCTGTCATCATTTGAGACCAGTGATCCCGAACCGCAAAAATATCACCGCAATCATGGGTCTCAAATGTTACAAGAGTTTCCATGATAAATAAACAAATGGGAGACTCCCGGTAACTTATGAATATCACCCAGCACCCGAAATAATACCAAAACATTTCAAAGCAGCCATCTATTATTAGCGAACGGTGTATAAAACCTTGAAAAATCTTTCATGAGCCCACCAAATCACAGAGATGGCAATTTGCACGGGCTTAAGATCACAGACAACCTCTGCAATTAAATACAAATGACAAGAGGTCCCCAGGTAATACTACTCATGTGCGAATAGTGCTCAGTCCACATCAAGTGGCGATATCTAGCAAAGCAATAGTGCAAAAGTACAAAAATGTTTTAATCGCATAAGATTGCAGCACCATTCCTATCGGATCCAATATTGAAGGCACAGCACTACTTATTAATTTTAAACTCTCCACAAATTAATTGTCGACCTGTGCTTTGTTCACGAATGAATCCTCGGAGAAATGAAACAAACAAATGCTCCATGTTTTTCCCACATGATCTGGAACGTCTTTAAAAATAAACTTTAACCCTGCATTCCTAATATCGGAATCCGAAGGAAGGTTATGCAGCGACTGTATTCTTCACAACCAGGGATGGCTCAATTTTAGCTTTCTTTAACACCATGTTTTCTTTATTGCTTGCTCGCTCTATCTGGTTCCGCGTCACTTGTTCTGTCCTACGCGAACCAGTGGCGCATGTATTAGACATGTAAAATTGCAAAAATTGAAACGTCGGAACAAAAGAGATATTTTATATAGAAGCGAATGCTCACCCAGACCTGCATGAAATGCCTCGTGTAACCACATCCCGGCGAATCTACGTCAGTTCGTGACACGATTTGACTAAGATCGCCCAAATGTAAGTAAGATGGGTGTAAGTAAGAACCTGATGTTCCAAATATGGTAAGAGGCGTTACATTTCCATGCAGTATTTTAACAATCACTACGCACTTGTGACCTGGCCAATCATAGCACACCTCGCTTTTCAGAGTGATGAGCTTAGTAAAAAATCAGCTCGTTTCAGAGAGGCGGAGCAAATAGGAGATACAAACATGCACGGTATGTGGAAAATACAGCGTTTTTTAACCTTAAATTGTGTTAACACATTGTATAACATCTAAAGCAAACAATAACATTTGTTTAGCCGGGTCAAATGACCCCTTTAACACCAAAGCAAACCACTTCTCAAAAAAGTCTTGTTTTGCTAAATAATTCAGATAACTGCTAGAACAAAGCGCTAGCAACGCTAACGTCATGGGTTTGATTCCTAGAGATCACACAGGCTGAAAATGTTTTGTGTTGAATTTATATAAATGTGAATGTTTAATTTTAATTGAATTGTATTGTGTCAGGCCTTCTCAAGTGTGGAACTCAAATAAAAAACACTCACCAGCTGAACGTATGCCACCTTGTAATCTGGCTTCTTTACCCGCTGGTTTAAGTGGTTTCTTTTCTTGTTTGTACCTAATTGGGAGACAAAATGAAAGTGATATACAAAATTATTAAAATAATTGCATACAAAATATATATCTAATGAACAATTAATGAGAATAAAAAATGTTATACAATTTATTATATTATTTATGGTGCTTTTCACGATAAAATCCACACACTAAGCAAGTTTTGTTTTTTATTAAAGGTACAATGTGTAGAATTTTTTTAACCTAAATGTAATATATAATACAAAACTATGTTGTGAGTGGTGAAGAAATACCTTACAAAATGAAACGAAATGTTTATATTACCTTACAATGAGCCATTTTATGTATATACACCGCGGGCACACCCTTACATGTAATTTATTAATGTGCACAGCCATGTTTCTATAGTAGCACTACACGGACAAACTGAGCGCGTTTCGTAAAACGAAGGATGCGCGAGAATATGTTCTTCTTCTTCGGCTGTTTTTTGGGGCAGCTTCAAAGCGATTACATAGAAGGACTAGCAGAAGAAGAGGAAGAACAATAACAGCATTTACTTGTCGTGTTTTTTAGTAGAAATATAAACGGTTCTTTGTTGCAGTAAGAAGCAAAATTTGCGCTAATGGCGGACCACACATACTCCGCACAAGAGCCGTTAGAGCGTCAATCTGTTCGTTCAAAAAAGAGAAAATACGACGCAGCAAGGCGAAGTCGAGACAAAAAACGGCAGAAAACCCGAATAAACATCGGCATGGCTTTTCCCAAATGGAGGGCACTGAAGCAGGAAAAGGGTTTGCTAAGCAACGCCGAAGTTGCAAGCTTTCTGCTGGACCGGTAAGTTTGTCTAATTTCCGCTATATAAGTGAAGTGTTTGTTTGATAGCTTTAGCTAATAGATGAGCATGAGCATCAAGTGAGTTTTTCTTGTTTTTAGCACTTTGTTATTGTACTATAATTCCTTTTTGCATGGCCGTGTGCAAATCAAGTTAGAAATCATTTTTACAATCATAATTTGCATACATCGGGTGTAAAGATTTGAGAAGATACAATTGATCAATTGGGGTGATGCCTTACTTTAGCATTAGCAAGCGGTTTAAATAGGCTGTATGTTACGAACCAAGTTACCGTGCCAAAAAATGCTATGCAAAATAAGCGAATACATCACTGACACAATGTTATACAAGTAACAATAATTTTCACTATAACGATTAGAGTAAATAATGAATTAAGTCAATTTAATTAATTTGTTTTTCTTTGTAAATAAACCTCGTCACTTGATTTGCAAAGGTTACTCTCTGCTGTCTCAGACGACGGCATCTCTGTCCTGTGTCCGTAACTTCAGTGTGTTGTTCGCCTGTGAGATGTAGATTGCAATTATCAACACCACCGATAGTGGCCGCTATCATTTATTGAACCCTTTTGTCCTGTGACGGCAACCGTAGCTACTCTAATAGAAGGGAGAGGATGGTGGCGGAGCTTTAGGTTGCAATTTCCAACTACGCCAATAGTGGTCTCTGTTACTTACACAGTTCACCTTTAAATTCACACTCAGGGCAACAGATTTTCGCCTATTGTGGAAACTTTTCAAGTGTTTCAATTAGGGTTGGGCTATTTCTACCAACTTTACCCTTCACAAAAACCCTGCCCCCCGTCATTCCGGTTGCTACGTCCAACATGCTTTCGGTATCAACCATGTGCTCCCAGTGTAAATTTGTGCACTCCCCGTGGCAATAGTGAAGAATTTGTGGAAAAATGAAACGCTGATTTCAGACAGAAAGTTCTGAGATATGCATTTGAGGGATACATTAAGGATTTGAGATAACTGTAACAATAAGTATACCTATATTTGCATTCACAACAGCAGACGATAACTATGTTAATTCTAAACTCGCACGATGCAGTAGGCCATTACGGTCACACATAAAGATGCATAGCTAAACTAAATGTGGTGTATTGAGTTTTCATATTTACTCCAAACTTTGTAGTAATGACAATTTTATAAAGAGAAAGTAAAGTTTTTGTCGCCCGTGATCTTTCTTTGTGAAAACGAAAGTAAACTTTTAAATAATAGTTCAGTACAGTAAAGAATAAAGGTCCATCAGTGTCTTACTCTTTTTTTGAGTTAAATACAACAAACACAATACAGCTGTTGCTTTACGACTTCATTGCTCCCAGAGTAGGAAAAATGACTTTTGTTCTGTTGGACACTGTTGACAACCATTGTATTTTTTCCTACTATGGTAGTCAATGGTGGACAACATCTGTCTGTTTATAAGCATTCCTCCAAATACTTTTCTCTGTGTTCATCAGAACAAAGACATTTATACCCATTCTACCTACAATTTACCACAGAATGAAAGCTAAGGTTTATCAAAAAAGAGAGTTGGTCTGTATGTGCCGCTACTGAACAAGTGTCACTAAAACGAGTGAAAGAGTTGATAGCTTGGCAGCACTGCCGAGACAAATTAGGAATGAATGGGAAACAGTATATCACCGAGAAGCTGCAGCCGATGTGGTCAGGTTATTAGTGTGACAGCATTACACAGCAAAATGAATCAAGCGAAAACTGAATTAACCAAAAACACACTTTTACCGATTTTATGTGTGGAACTTGTCAAAATAAAGGTACCTCATCTCGATATTTTACAAGATGCATCGTATTGTTAGACAATTAATCGATACATATCGATGTATTGTTACACCCCTAGTCATGAGATGTAAAAAAAATTACACAAAATCATATATAATTTAAAGAACATAAAAAAATATAATTTTGATATCTTTAATATTGGCTGAGTAAGGCCATGGCAGTGATTGAATTCAAACTTTGATATTCATTCATCTCAGAATTAGATAATGAGATACTAGTCGGGATTTCACAGACAAGGTCACAAATAATATATAAATAATGTATTTTTAACCTTTTATCTTCATAGAACACCCAAAGCACAATGTTTATCAAGCTCCAAAGAAAACTATTATTAAAAAAACAATATTATAAAACAGCTATTCAAAGTTGCCCATTTATGCGCTACATCCTAAGTAATCAAAGACTGTTTTACATGGAAAATACTAAATTGAAGTAACTAAATGGACAAGTGCAATCTGGACCAGAGGTTGCACTAGACTTTTTTTACTCTCCCTCATTTTGACAGATAGGCTTGTTATATACAGATAAGCTTATTATCCGCCGTGGTAATTAGCATGTTTGTGAAGTCATCACGTAATACTTGCATTTACTCTCGGAACTTGCTGTATTTTAATACAACTAAGTGCCCAATAAAGCCGTTGTTGTTTATATTCATTTATATATATGTCAGACATAAGATAATACTTACAGACAAATGTTTATGTTCACATATCTAGTCAGTAACAATGACCGGTAATGGTAAATGGTGTTTTGTAATCACTCACTCACTCACTCACAAGTAAGCTGCGGTTTGGTCATGAATGTGCTGCTTCTGCTGCTCACGGAACAGAGAAGACACTAAGAGAGACATTTTTCCACTCACTGAAAGCTAATGTTTATCCAAAAAAGACGCTAGTCGCTTTTCTGCAGGAAAAACTGTAAACATTGCATTACTGCGCGTCTTTGTGTGTATGCGTGCATGCGATGCAGAGGGTCTTTAACAGATGTATCTGCACCTCGAGTCTCTGCTGACTGCACGCGCATTTTACAAAACGGACCTGCAAGTAAGCTAAAGAATGGGAAACACACGTCCCTTCGCAGTTGTGTTCAGGGCAGGGGTAGTAGCCTAGGATCACGCTCTAATGAAGGGAAATGACGGGGAGTTACAAATTGCCCTTATTGTTATCCGTCAAAATGAAAGATGCCTTCAGATTTTTCAATCACTGGTAAAAATAACCCACAATGACAGAGAATTTTCGGTTAACGCCACCTCTGTTGTGTACATTCAGGCCTAACTTTGTGTTCCACAGAAAGTCATACAGGTTTTATTTTTATATGAACTGTTCCTTTAAGACTCAATGCAGGTCTCAATGCAGGCTTGTGTGATGGGTCGTCTTATTGTAAATCATCAGACATCAGCAGCGATCTACCTTTACCAGAGCCACGGAAACCCTAAAAACACAAACACTCCCTCCACTCGGGGTCATCTGAACGGTCAACCCGCAAAACAGGTGAGAAGCGCTTTTGTTCGTGCATGCGATCCCTGCTTCCATTCCCACACTCCCACCCAACACATTATATAGTATAAATAAATATTCAATCAGGCTCTCTTTTAAGGTTGTGCGTTGGCTGGCTACTATTATGTTACAAATCCCAGGCCCGAGGGGTAGTTATAGAAACCCCTTCCAAAATACTCCTTAGGAAAAAGAATAGATGCCTTGAGCCTGGGATTTCTACCCCCCCCCCCCTTTTCTCCACTTCCTTTAAACTATCAGCGAAGTGGAACCCATGACGCAGAGCGGGATGCCTTTTCTGACGTGGTCTTTTTTTAACCTAATGGGTGTTCCGCGTTATTTTTTCTGCTTTACGCTGCGGTGGTAAAAATGGCCACTTTGCTTGTTGGCCTTCTACACTGTTGGTGTGGAGACCGCACGGAAAAATCCCAATGGCGTAAACCCAACTGGCAAGTTTGTAAAAGTGGTTCCCTCTGCGTTGACCAGACGTAAAGCCTGTAATAACCCCATCATTATTTACTTACCCTTTGGCATTATTATTCATGTATACTAAAGGAGTGAAACAAAAATGTAAAAAGTAAAAAACAGAACTCTCTTTATTTTTAGCCTATTTATGAAATTCAATGTATATTTATGGGAGAAAGACTTTTTAATGAACAAAAACTGTTTTTCTTGTGCACTGTTGTGTATTAGTCTCTACTCCATTTAAGTAGCTTAAATACAACAATTCTAACACAATTTCACTATTAAAGGTTAAATAGAATATTTAAAACATCTGTCAGCAGTTGAAGGCGATAGCCTTGTGGGCAGTGCTTCGACATGTGGTACGGTTGCGTATCTGGCGACCCAGGTTCGATTCCCATCTCGTGGTCCTTTCCCTATCCCACCCCCTTCTCTCTCCTACTTCGCCTTCAGTCCTCTCTCTCCCACTAAAACTGTACGAATAACCCAATACGCCAAAAATATATCTTTAAAAAAAAAACTTTTTACTAGACCATTAAGTTAAAAAGTGCATTGAAGCTTATGAATCATTGTGAATGTATTGTGAATATTCAATATATATTGGCCAGATCTACAAACATACCTTTTTGCATTAACTCACAACCGTAAAAAGACAATAAACACATGGTTGGAACTTGTGTAACACGTCTGGCACAACTTTGTAAAGAAACTCAGAAATAAACAGGGCAGAGCATTCCAGGACAAATGATGGTCGGATCGCTACAGAAACAGACGTGGAGATAAGCAGCTGAGAGAGGAAATCACGCGAAGGCTCCCTCGCTTTCTCTCCCTCTGCTCTCCTCCCCAGCGTCTCCCAATTTATACCAAAACACAGTTCCCCGAATTAGCCGTGTGTTTATATGTATAATTCAACCTCCCGCTCGCCTGTCTAGAACCTCCAAAACATCTTGTCAGTATTGATCATCCTCATTGACTAACAAGAATATCATCCCCCTTTACTGAATGATAATATTGTGAGCGCAAACACAGAACATGGACGTGTTGTTATATAAATGAAAGTACTCTGTAAGTGTTAAAGGTTTAATTTACCTGAAAATGAAAACGTGGCATTATATACTCTGCATTGCACTACTATTATTACTTATTGCTGTTATTGTTTATATGGAACATTAAAGGAGAAATCGCTGCACTTTACAATACAAGGACAGTCCACCACGGCTGTAAAGAGGCATAAAAAGTTCAAACAAGCACTTTAATATAGAAGTTATAATATAAATACTGTATATTCTTGTAAGTTATACAATGCATATCTCTGTTGTCCTCCTGAAACCTTGTATCTCCATATTTTGTCATTTTTAATTTTTTGCCATAAATCAACATTATTATTAATTTTATCATACAAGATTTTATTCTGTCTCTCCCACAAAACTCAGTTGGCTTCAGACGAGTATAATTCATTTTGGTGCTTGACTGTATGGGTAAACATGTCATATGGACAAGATCTGGGATAAGATTCCTCAAAAATAATCAGCGTCAAAAACTAAACAGTGTACGTGTTTGGAACGACATGCGGGCAGTAAATAAAGCGAAGGAAAATCTTATTTTTGGTGAAGATTCTGCAAACACAATGAGAGAAGTTTCTACTCACAGTACTGAATCCTCGTGCGTACGGCTGCGACAGGAACGCTGTAGATCTTCTCTAGGTAGTTTCTCACATCAAATTTCGTTATTCTTAAAAAAAAAAAGACAGAGTTAAGAGTTGTTGTTGAGTATGGGAACAATAAATGACCTATTGATCTATCCCTAAGCAAAGGTTCTGAGTATGGATAAATTGTTTTCGGGCATAGCGGACACATCATATGAAAGCGTTTAGTTTGATTCCAGAATTGTTATTGGTTATGACTTGACATTTTAAAGCCAGGGTGTCCGATTTCTCAAATCACCATAACAAACACACCCCTACCCCCATCTTTCGCTTTCGTCAGCGCTCTGTTTGGTTAATTTCCATCCTGTACACCTTACTGCTGATTCATTTCAATGTTGTTTTGGTACTCGGCCCGACTCAGTTGTCTAAAGCGTAATTCGGAAATCACCTTTAAATATTAACTGTATCTATTGCGGTGTAAGGTTTAAATACAGTTCAACTTTGGAAAACATGTCTTGAGACCACTGCGTTTGTGTGTTTTTGGAAGCAAGACACTTTTTTAAACATATATACACTTCAAAACACTTAACCATAATCTCGACACAATTTCATATCACCACCAGCTCCCTTCTCTGCACCACATTAACATGTTTAATTGACAAGCCCTGGTATTCATATTTTCCCGTATCCAGTACGTTCTCCGTTACATAAAACCATCTCGAACCTTTCCAAAAACATGACCCCGAAACTAACGGAAAAGAATACAATGAACTGCTTTCAAAAACAAGCATGTTTGTCCACAAGTCAGTCCATAGTAATAAGGCATGATTTTCCATGAAACCCAACAATCAGATGCTCTTTCGGAAAGAGCATTGTACGCACATCTCACAGTCAGCGAGAGGGTGCCATGCCCAGATTTCAATGGAGTGGAGTGGAGTTTTGGCGGCGTCATTTATGTGAGAGAGGAGAAGCGCACAAGCGCGCGTTTGTCTGTGTGAAAGTGAGCGAGTGAGGCAATTCCTAGAGAGCAGTGCACTCGAGCTACAGTGAAAAGAATGGTAAGCAGAGCCGAGTGCTTTTGAGATCTGTGATCTAGTGGAGAAGCCGAGATCTTTCAGAAATCCTGGCCTCCTGGTGACCTCGACCACACTAAAAACAGGAAGGACCTCTGCTTCCCTACGCACTTCTGGAGTCGTATAAAGATAAGGTCTGATTTATAAAGTTAGAGTTTGATGGTGATGAACAAATTTAATTACCGTATTTTTATGAAGGGGTGTGGTTGGAAATTGCTGGGGATTCAACTTGACTCAGACAGGAAACCTGCTGACTGCTAAGCCATGACTCTCGTAAACATGAATACAGACATAAATCCTCTCCTATTTGGATAAAAGCATCTGCTATATAGTGGAACCACTGAAACAAGTACTGGGCGACACAGCCCTGACCTTCAGCAGTGTCTTGAGGCTACGCGACTTATCTTTTTAAGCCCTGACGTTTCATGAAGATAGAGTCCTCCTTGTTGTTCGATGCCTTCTGCTGCGTGTCTAAGCAGCGCCCCACCCTGCATACATAAACAATCCACGCTCATCCCTAGACCGCCTGCTTCAAAGCCTTTCCAAGTAGGTGACTCAGAGGCAGACGGACAAAACACTCCAAATTTTGAGGAAATCCAAAAAAGGGGGAATCTTTTGTCCGCCAGTGACCTCTGGGTTACATTCACACCACTCGGGACTATACAGCCGGCGAGAGCAGACAATGAGCTTTGATGAAGTAAGAAGAGATCATTAAAACAAAATCATTTACTAAGACAAGAAAATACGTGGATGTTGATGAAGGACCACATTTTTAAAGGGAGCGTACATAAACAAGGTTAAATAAATCTTGCGGATAACAGTGAAAACACGTCATTTTTGCACAAAAACAAGTGCTTTGAGATTTTTTGGCTCTAATAATCGCTATGCAAACCAGTTTGGTTTCAAGCGAAACAAGCCATTGCCAGACTGAAGGGTAGTAGAAAGTGAAGTGAGTGGACGTCTTTGATGTTTTAATGACAGCTCGGTTGCTTTGTCTACTTTCGTAGTGTTTACGGTGGGACTTTGTCGAACGCATATCTGAAGTAGACAAAACAGATCTTGAGGTCCAATGAGGTGGCAAGAGTTTCAAAACAACAACAAAAAACACTCTTGCTCTGACCTCGCAGGCCTCAAAACGTTAAGATGTAATTGACAAGAACACCTGGCGCAGATTAAGACACTTAAGATCTGTAAAAACAAAATAGTAAGCCCAGGTAAAAAAAAAACTTCCCCATTGCTTGCGCAAGTGATAACATATAGGCCAATTACAAACGTGTGCGGTTTGGAACACGCACTGGTGGAATAATAATGGAGGAATAAGGCTCTATCGTCACGGCCTTAGATGTACGCCCTGAGGTTTTCCAGAAAACAAAGCAGACCTTGTCCTCTTTTCTTGTGTGGACTACGATTAGACCCGTTATTAACAGTCTGACTGCCTGTTTCGTATTACATCGCCCCAATGCAATAATTATGGCTGTATTTTTTTTTTTACTGACGTTTGACAAACGTCACCGATAGAGGCACAAGATGTTAGATTCTGAAGAAGGTGAATAAGCCGTAAACAAACTCGAAAGAGTCAGGGAGCGACGCTAGGGCATCTCCGGCCACGTAACCCGACACGATAATATCTACGCTGCGGGATTTCATTACAAAAAATTCAGGCTGCATATGAGCCAGTCTGCAATTATAGTGGTTAGAGACCACTTAAGATGCTTTTATTCTTCATGATCATTGTGTGCAATAATATGGCCACTATGCAATTTTTATAGTCTAGTTTTTCTTTCGTTGGTTTTGTCTGCCACCTTGTGGATAGTAATGAAACTACAGCATTGCAAATTTGGGCTCTGGAACATAAAAGGAATACATGAAATAATAAATAAATCTTTACAGATTTACAGAATTTGTTCTTGTTGATATGATGTACTTACTCCAAGGGAATGCGAAACTGTACTGTGTCAGGTGGCTGTTCTTTTCCTGGTCTGACAAGGGTCATGGTGAAGGGGGGGCGAAATAATCTCATCTGAGGGTTCCCCAGCTGATATAAAGGATATCTGTACAAATAAACAAGAGAAATTATGGATAGACAGACAGAAGAACAGTTATTCTTCTATAAGCTATTTACTTATTTAAAAAAAATACAATGCAGTTCAAATACTGTACATAACATAAATACGTTTTTTTTAAGGAATTGTCCTGTTTTGGGATGTGATTCTCACAATATAAGCTGTGTGATAGTACAGAAACGTTGACTGGTGGTAATATCATGGTACTTTTCTGTATATCATAGTACTGAATGCTTTACTGCCTAAATGTAACAATGTTTTGATAGGAATTACATGGACACATGCAAATAAATTATTATTAATAATAAAAACAGAGCATTGCCATAATAATATGTTTAAGAAATGACATTTGTATAGTTTTAATTTAGCAAAACCATAGTAAAACCCTACTCTGCCATGGTCTCACTCTCGCTATAGTAAACAAAGTTTAATTGAGATATTTGTCATTAAACTATAGTAATACAAATGGTAATCAACCTACCTAATAATAATAAAAAGTTTTTACACTTTTACTATAATAAAATAATCACGCTAATTCTCCATTACTGTAAATGAGCTTTACTGAGGCCTGACTGAGGCACACAAACATTTAGCAGCTTTAAAAATATATAATTTTTGGGGGAACACTACCGATTAAAATATAACAGAAAGTATTCACACACAAATCACCACAAGGTCGTTTTGCTTTTAACATTTAAGATAATGAAATACACTCGCTTTCCAGAGGACAGTACTACATAAACAACATATAACGTTAAGAATATTAGAAGAGAAGCATTAATCATTAAAACATAAGAAAACATTCTTACATTATCCGTTTAGCCATGATTTACACGTGTTCGAGATGATAACAGTTACATGTGCTGTTATGATTTTATTTTCATGTGCTCAAGGTCTTCGCTGCCATGAACATTGCGTCAACAAACGTCCGATTCAGTAGAGACGTTTCAAAATAAAAGTCCTCATGAATTACGTCGTTTTTTGATTTATTCACTCAGTCATTGGTTTTGGCATTTAAAGTTTCCAACAATGCGTTATGATAACGGAAAGAATGGAAACGAAACATGTCTATGTATTGTTTAAATAATAGTAATAAATAATCTTTGATGCGTTTAACATGACGCCATCGGATGCGTCATCAAACGCTCTTGCTGGTTTCCGGACTCAGACAATATTTTTGCTGTTTAGTAAAACTAAAACTAAAGTTTGTATATAAAATGTACAAATTTTAAAGATTTCAAGAACCCTTTTTGCTACTGTCTGATAACTATACTCATAAGTGTTAATCTAATTTACACAAGCCATCTTTCAATGATTTGATTTTAAATATGAAATGTTAAATCGATACATTTAAAAAATGATCATCCTCCTCTTTTACTAGAAAGGTCTGAGGCCTGGTAATCTTTTCAGCCGATTCAATCTCTATCTAAACTCTGGCAAATCATATTTTGTCCAATTGCTGGTACTATTAATAAAAAAGATACTTCGGAGGAGATCAGAGTCGAGGTGGAAAATATCCTAAGGTCTGGACTGGAACGCATCATATAATACGTTCCCTAATGTAAGATTTTAATAAATACCTTTTTCCATTAATTGTGCCTGTTATCCACGTGAATCCCCTAGATGGCGCCATATGTGTGGTGATATGTAATAAAAGAGAAACACAGAATATATCACATTGGTCAAGAGTTACAGTGTGACTTTCAATTGGAGCACCGCTGTTGATAATCTCATCTTTGAAATCATCTTGATTTCCCCTAAAATAGTGAATATAGGCAGAAGTTGTAGAAGAGATAATTCCTTACTGCCATATTCATTTAAATTTCTCTTCAACGCACTCGCCAGGTGAGCAAGTTTTCATAACTCATATTTTTGTCATGTGTAAAAAAAATCAGTTCAAATATAATAAGATACAGGACAACAAGAATTGTTTTATTTAGAAATATGCATGCTTTAGGTAGGGTATATACACGTGTTTCAGTATTCGGTCATTAACTGGTGACGTAATGAATAACGTGTCCGGGTCTAAGCATCTATTCATTTCAAGCGGGGCTACAGCTTCAGCTGTTTATGAGCACTCACATCGCATATTTAAGAGGAGCATTTACTAACTCACAGTATACACTACAGTGTCCGGACTTACGGAATCTCCGACATCATTTACATTACATTTACATTTAGGCATTTGGCTTTTATCCAAAGCGACTTACCCTATACATTTTACATAGGTATTTGCAATCCACTGTGATCGAACCCACAACCTTGCGTTGTTAACGCAATGCTCTTACCACTGAGCTACAGGAAAGCTATCAATATGTGATGTGTGATGTGTGATTTGACTTATTGTTAGGTATGGTGACCCATACCCGAAATGTGACCTCTGCTTTTAACCAATTCAGTGAGTAGTGAACACAAGCACAGCAAGTGGTGAACCCTTGCTCAGGGGCACCTCAATCATTACCCGCCGGCCCTGAGGATCGAACCGGTAACCTTCTGGTCACCAGTCTGACTCTCTAGCCATTAGACCACGATTGATAATATTTGGATAAATGATGAAAAATGAATCACTGACTCGCCATGTGGGGTTTCGATATGATGATAAAGGTTAGGATCGTGGTTTTCCGGTAGTTTTACACCTCGCCATGAGCGTATATAGCTTTTTGTTGTTGTTTATAGCATCTTTTTGAGCATTTGGACCAAGAAACAGCATGACCTTCCATACATGCTGTAGCGTGATGTCAGACTAAACAAACAAATATTTTGAATACCCGAATTCTAGTGGTCTAATGTGTCATAGCAAAATATTTTTTGTACAGAAATTATGACTTGGTTCAGCATGGTATTAACAAAACAGTCTCATATCTTACTTTAGGTCTTATAAAAATGTAAACTCTTACTATACCTAAATTATTAAACTCAAACTTAAAATTGTTTTTCATTTTTCATAACGGTACAATGAAAATGCAGTATCATTAAATATTGTTTAAATTCTCTGGTTTAAGATGCTTGTTACGTACTAACTTTGCCAAAATCCATGACACGTGTATTTTCCAAGATTTTACTGCACATTACAATGAGGTCTTGCATTGAAAGACATCTCCCAGTGGAGGAGGGAACCCTTTCCCACAGTAGAGACACTTAGAAGGCCGTGATTTGATCTGCATACTTGCCTTCTAAAAGGCACACAAAGTCTTCATTGTTTTCATAACCGGATTGCTTTCACCCCGACCTGTAATTTCCAATAACATTCAAAATGAAATTTTCGTCATATCTCCACTGTCACACCTGAACATAATGATTTGGTAATATTTGTTTTTATTTTCATTTCTGTTGCTACAGGTGTGACTAAATACTTTACTGTACCTTACTAACATTTAAAAAAAAAGACAAAAAATCTATGAATAAAGTAAATACAATTTGCTTTGTCGTAATATAATTATTACCAGTAAGATTGTAAAGAAGTCTGATCTCTGTGCTGGGTGGTTGGCACCGGCTGTAACGGAATCACAGGGCGAGAGCCTCTTGTTAAGGTGCCAATGTTTTGCAAAGGGTGGGCTTGTGTGGGTTAGAGGAGACGCACTCGTGCAACTCGACCCCTCTCAACCTTCATGCAAAGGTCTGTTCACACACTGTTTTCCAATGCTGCCATTTATAGATCCTGCAGTTTGTTTGTGACCAGATCTGATGCCTGTTGTGCAGTGGGGCAAAATGTGAAACAAACAAAGTCTTAATTAGCTTTATTCATTCAAGTATCATTTTACTACAAGCTTAAGATGCCACAGTGCTTATACTGTAACAACTAACTGAGCTCAATGATTTTGTTTACTAAAGATCTTTAACACCGTGTCACGCGACATAAAAAAGACATACAAAATTTCAATTCAGTTTATTTATATAGCGCTTTTCACAGTCTGCATTGTTCCAAAGCAGCTTTACAGGAGCAAATAAGAAAAACAGAAAAACAGAGAGAGGTAAAACATAGCACAGTGCATGGTGTTTATAGACCAAGCAACATCATCCTAATTAATAATATCTAATAAATAAATGAATAAATAAATGCAGCCTCCCAGTGAGCAAGCCAACACTGCCCTGCTGTGGCGAGGAACCCAAACTCCAATGATGAATAAATGGAGGAAAAAAGCTCAGGTTCAGCCGGGAGGGAAAGATCTCCTCTGACGTGTCATAGCAGCTCTCAGTGACCCCGACCAAGGCCACCGAGCAATGTCCACGAAGAACAGTGAGAGCCCTCAAGCCGCGACCCTGGAAGGCCAACCTGCCGAAACCGTGCAGGTCCGACCCGGTCCCATTCCTTGATCGACACAAGACAACAAAGTAACAACCAGGGAAAAAATAGTAATGGCATAATGTTACTTTATTCATCTGTTGTCCGACATCGACCGCAAAACAAGACCAAACCAGACCCACACAGCCCCAACAAATGAAACCCCCCAAACCACAACCAGCAAGCCCCACCCACAAACACCCAGCCAGCAACCTCCAATCAGAGTCACTGAGTGCAGCTATAACTTCAAACTGCTGTCATGTGACGTACGTTTAGCATTAAATACCAAGTATTGTAAATTTTGCATTACTGTGACAAGTAGTCCGTCTTTGCTCTTGGTTGGGGATGGAATTGTCTGAGCTGGGATGGTCAGATGGTCGCTTTACTCTTGGGTGGTGATGGAATTGCCTGAGATGGAGCTGGGATGGTCAGTCAGTCCACAGGCTCTCGCAGGTGGATGGCATGGGATTTTTAGCTGTAGTTGGCGTGATGTCTAGTTTGGGATGGGCATACAGTATGACATTCATCTGGGCCCGGCAGAATTTCTCCCTACCTTGGGATGGGCACCCCGAGGCGGGGGCAGAAAGAGGATAATTAGCATAGCTGCTGTTAATTAAGTATGCATTAGTGAGAACTTGTCTGTAAAGATGTGTCTTTAATTTAGATTTAAATTGGGAGAGTGTGTATGACTCTCGCATAGTATCGGGAAGGCTATTCCAGGGTTTGGTTATGGGTTGTAAATGTGATTGAAGCTCTGTTAAGTATGTAGGGGCTAAACCGTTTAAGGCTTTATAAGTGATTAAAGAACTTTAAAATCAATACGATATCTAATGGGTGCAAGGGGTGATAAATATGGGGTTATGTGATTGTATTTTCTGGACCTGTTTAGAACTCTGGCAGCTGCATTCTGAACTAACTAGTTTGTTTATTGATGATACAGGACGAGCACTAAGTTAAGTATTACACTAGTCAAGTCTTGAGGTCACAAATGCATGAATAAGCTTTTCTGCGTCAACAACACATAAAATATTTTATAATTTGGCAACGTTTCTAAGGTGGAAGAAGGCTGTTTTTGCGACTTTTGTGATTTTTAAATGACAGTTAGCTAATATAACGCCTAGGTATTTTACTGTATTTGTTGGAGTAACCGTGCAGCCTTCAATTTGCAGGTTATTATCCGAGATATTATTTTCATCATTCATTTTAGAACAGAAAAGAAGATATTTTGAAAAATGTTGGTAAAAGGAAACCGTTGGTCCCTATTGACTTACATTGGTTTTGTATCCATTCAATAGAAGTCAATGGGGACCAACGTTTTCCTGTTCATTTCTTTCAGAAGAAAGCAAATCACACATGTTTAAAATGACAACAGGTTGAGTAAATGTTTTTATTTTCAATTTTTTATTTTGAAGGCAGACTATTCATTTAATGTTAAATGTTTTTCAGTCTAACATTTTTCATTGCAGCATCACTGAAACCAAAAAACTCTGAAGACCTCGATTTGACTCATCATGACAATGTCTTAATGTCTGCACTGGAAAAATGGTCAGCAAGATAACGACGGGTACGGAAATGTAATTACTTTGTTTATCAAGGCATAGATGTGAACCAGAATAATAAACACCAAAATATAAAGACATAAAAGATTGGGTTCAGCCATGGCCAAGATGCCAGAAATGCAGCCGCGGGAAAAGCTATGGAAACTTTCCCAGTTAGAGTTATTAAATATCCAAGAGGAAAGTGAAACTGTAAATTGAAGATCCAGACAGGAAGGGAAAAGTGTTTTCGCTTAAAGTGAATACTTTTGCTTTTAAAACTCGGCAGGTTTTTATAACGTTTGTCAAACAGCATTTTATATTTCCTTAAGGGCCAGTCATATTTTCCGTTATTGCATCGGCTGGGATATTGTGTTACGTGAATATACATGAAAAAGATCTGCAACCGTAAAAATCACGGTGGTCCCAAACATTCCACAGTATTTGGTCCATGAGAACAGATGAGATTGCATTTAATTAATTTCAATGACTTTGGTGCTCTAATTTCTTATTTATGAATGCAGCATCCTCTTTTATCCTCTTTTAAAATCAACTTTGTGACTGCGGTTTGTTTTAGATACATTAAGTTAAAAAAAGTATTTCAAGATTTTGTGAAGAAGTAATGTTCACAATTCTGCGCTATTTCTAGGTCAGTAATGAAATAAGGTCATTTGTGACAGATTTCCAGATTGTGGTCACATTGTGGTCAGCTTCTCTTATGCTGTTTGGAAACTTTTCTGGATAACACGGTTCATAAAGTTCTTCATATTCTTGTGGAGTGCATGCCAATCTGAGCACTAAATACAATTAGTCATTAAATACAAAAGTCTATCTCAGAAATGTCATTTTCACCTTTTCAGTCATATTTTATGCTTATATATTATATATATTTTGCAATGTGAAAGGCATTTTGTCTTGCTGTCAGCTTTTCTATATCTCCATTATAGGCCTATTGCACCAACAAGGTCATGGGTTCGATTTCCAAAAAAAAGGATGGGTAAAATGCATATCTTAAATGTTATTTTGGATAAAAGCAAGTGCTAAATATTGCATTAAAATGTATATAGAGTATACAGTATCCGTTTAGTATACAGGTATGGTACATTATGGGCCGGTTTCCCTGACAGGGCTTAAACCTAGTCCTAGACTATAATTTAAAATATATGAGTGCGATTGTTTTGTCTCAAGATGCAGGCCTGTAAAGTTGTTTGTAAAAGAAAATGTTTAATTGATTTAAATATCCTAATTTAACTAAGCCATAGTCCTTATCTAAGAAAATCCTTACAGTATATGTATGTTTTGCTTTACAAAATTCTAATGAATAGATTTGAGTTATTTATGTATGCAGGACATTGTCATTAGACAAATGACTGACTATAGAAGCTGATTCGCATTTGTTATTTTCACTTTCCATGAGCACAGCCTATGGAAAGTAGAGCCAGCCTCCAATCAGTCAAACTGTTATTTATAGCACTTCTCTATGGAGTCGTGTAGTTGATGTGTAAATTGAAACTCTTACTCCGGACATGGCCCCAAAGCATGCTCAAATCTGACCCTGTGCCAAAGCCACTGTAAAGTTGAACTTGACTTGAGAACACACATACGGATGGACCATTAAAGATATAGCCTATCACTCAGAGCCCCTCTTAAGATATTAAATAACCTCACCTTACTTAAATCCTTAGTTTTCAACTTTGGGGATTTTTAAAACATTTGGCATTCCCACATGCACATACCCAAAGCTACCAACCCAGACCAAAAATCTGCACCCAAATCAGGACAAATAATCAAAAGAAAAACTTAGTTTAGCTGATAAACTGAAGTTGACCAGCGGTTATGTGATTACTAGATGCAGATTGAGCGGCCGAGGTGAGGTTCCCACAGCCTTATCCAATGACCACAGCCCTGCCAACAGAATCCAGAGACGCAAAAGGGCTGACTTACAAAATCTGAGCCAGTTGCAACTAATCTTCAAGGCATTCAGGCGACCGGCCGCGCCGACACATCAGCGCTTCCCTCTTTGATGGGCTTTCGTCGTGACTTTTCTGGGAAAGCTGGTTATCCCTTTAGATTAGATTATGTTCAAGTTTATAATCATTGTGTATAATAATTCTGCAGAGCCAATGAAATACAGGTTGCATTTAACCAGAGGTTACAAGACATGGTATAACAATATTCTAACATTTTTGCAAGAAACAAACAAAATATCGAAATCAAAAAACAGAAAGCCTTAAAGCGAATCAATTAAGATGAGATTGTATGTGTCTTTAATGTATTATGTAAACGTTTATATGTGGTTATTCTAGTGTGTGAACTCTGTACAGCCAATGACTTTGGGACCAGCTGGTTAAAAGAATTTCAAAATATGGCACAGAACAGTTCGTTTTCTGAAAAGCACTGACATGTATAGCATTTGCCATTTGGTTTTTAATTAGTGCAATGAAAATGCATACTGTACATTTCTAAGTATATGACAAGTAATATATTTTGGGGGATTCATTTATATATGATAATCAATCCCAGTAGTTTATATTTGAGAAACATGACATTTTGTTCCTCTGTCTCATTTGGTAAAGCATTGTGTTCAATTCTCATGAAACAAACAGAAATGCCTTGAATACATGCACTGTTTAAAAACACAGTAAATCACGCCACATCTGTTCAACATTCAGAAAGCACAATACAATTACCTATATAATTCTGCTTGCATTCCCTTGGGCCCTCTGTTTAAACGTTTTCAAAATAAATTTTACCCTGCATTTTTCTCTTTGCTTCATTTAATGGAGCTTTATTTTATGAGGCTACAATAACAGACTTCTGTGGTCAGACTTCATTCCTTATGAGAGATCTTCTGTCCCATGCTGGAAAGGAGTGCACAATACGACCAAACACAATGGCTGTTGACAGACAAAATTCCATAGGTGCCATCTCCAGTCATCCACGTTCTCATGCCATTAATCTTTGGATTCATGGGGGGTTCCCACTGCTTGTGATTCATATCCCCCTGCTCTTCATAATAACGTCTGCTTCATGCATCTGCCTTGACACATTCTTAAATGTCACAGCCAGTGCACAACCAATCAAATGTTTTGACACACATTGACATTTTGTTTCTCATGATCAGAATCCTTCAGTGTAAATTAATTTTCAATAATTCAATTGTGCTTCATTTCTTTAAAGAACCGCACTTATAATTTCGCTGATGTCCTTCTGAAACCTTGTATCTCCATATTTAATGATTTTTTTGCATAAATCTTTGCTTTTAGTCACCCTTATGTTTCTAAATTGGTTTTTCAAATATCTAATAAAATGTATTAAAATAACTCGTCTACAACGCAGAATGTAATCATGTAAAAATTACAATGTTTTAAAACAGCGAATTTGGACATCCGAGGTTTCTGACAAATGCTCATACTATGGGAACTCCAAGGAAACTGTGTCCCATGAAGTTGGTTGAGAGAATTCTCAAAGTGTATAGAAATATAATATGTTATATGGAAGAATTTGCTTAAATGTAAAAAAAATCTTTAACTATTTAATATATACAAATAATGACTATTACTGATCCTTAAATATGAAACAAATAGGATAATGTTTTCTTTTGCCTGCATGCTGCACAAAAACTTATTTACTGTTTTTATATTTACAATAAAACGTATAATATATAGAAATAGAATATGTTAAATGGAATAATTTGCTAAAATGGAGAAAAAAATCTTTAACTATTTAATATATACATATAATGACTATTACTGATCCTTAAATATGAAACAAATAGGATAATGTTTTCTTTTGCCTGAATGCTGCACAAAAACTAATTTACTGTTTTTATATTTACAATAAAACGTATAATATATATAAATAGAATATGTTAAATGGAATAATTTGCTAAAATGGAAAAAAAAATCTTTAACTATTTAATATATACATATAATGACTATTACTGATCCTTAAATATGAAACAAATAGGATAATGTTTTCTTTTGCCTCCATGCTGCACAAAAACTTCTTTACTGTTTTTATATTTACAATAAAACATATTATATATAGAAATATAATATGTTAAATCGAAGCATTTGCTAAAATGTAAAAAAAATCTTTAACTATTTAATATATACATGTAATGACTATTACCGATCCTTAAATATGAAACAAATAGGATAATGTTTTCTTTTGCCTGCATGCTGCACAAAAACGTCTTTACTGTTTTTATATTTACAATAAAACATTTAGTATGACTAATAGTTAATGTTGACTAAGATATGGTTGTAATTCTGTAAATCAAAATTAGTACTATTTTAGCAAAGGCATATTAGTGTAATATTATGCATTTTGATATTGAACACTGTTAAAATTGTAGCATGACCTGAATATGTTCCAGAAATATGGTGAACATATTGCACATAAATATGTCCAAAGCACATTTACACAGGAAACTTTTTTCTAAACTCTTTCCTGGAGGATTTTTTTAAATGCAAACATTTATTTTGCAAAAACAGTCAAGGCACATTATTATGATTAACATTATTTAAATTACACAATTAAGTAGCGCATAAGCTACCAACACCGTTCCCACCACTCGCGCGCGTCTCCAAATGGCAAACGCGTGCACCCTGTAGCTCGAGAATGGGATACTGTCCGCGCGTCTCGCCCTGCACGACCTCTGACCGGGGGCCCCGGCAGTCGCGAGCTCTCGTTCTGCTAATCACTTTCTCTTCTATCTTTCTGAAGAAGCCGTATGAGGTTACGTCAGAGCAGCGCGCAAAAGTGCAGCCCAAGCAAATAAGCTGAAGAGCTATTTGTAGGCATTGCTGCTGAAGCCGGGTAAGACTGCTCACTCTCCTGCGACCAATGCTTTAAACTTGCTACAACAAGGGACGCGGCATGCATTGCATTACTTTTTTCTTTGGGAATAATTGTGCCTGGACGTGTAATAAATCAATTTAATTCAAAAATATACATTTCTTTTAACAAGTTTCAACAAACGAAGGCGGCAGAACGCGAGCCCGTTGCATGATGACGATCCTGCATATTTCAGCAGGCAGGTTGTTACTTTTATTCACCGCTTTCTTTTAAATCTCTCTTGCTCTGATACCAACATGCCTCACGCGCGCAACAGGAACCCGAGTCCTATCCCAGAGGTGACATGGGACACTGGATTGAAAGAGATGAACGAGACCTGGAAGGGGGCTATCGCTTGCTTGGGGGTCGCTATCTTTTTTGTCATGACAATTGGGATCATTTATTGGCAAGTCGTGGATCAGCCCAACAAGAACTGGATTCTGAAGGGGAGTTTCAGTGGACTTATATGGGAGAGACGGACACAAACTCTGGTCTTTCAGACGCTGACCGAGGATAAAACTTTCGCCGAGATTGACGTGGGGAACGTGGGGAACCCCGACGGCGAGGTTCCTTTCGTCAGGAACTTGTGCTGGCTTAACAAAACCGAGTTCTGCTACACATGGGACTCGGTCGCGGAGGTGAGGATATCTTTGGAAACAGAGGAGGCATCAGAAACTGAATGCTACAGTGTAACCTGGTCTCCAATCCACTGCCATGTGGACCTGAAGGTAAAACTGCTTTTAGAATTATTCTATTAAAACTAAAGTTACCAAATAGATTTAATGTATCTGACACAAGATAACCTCAACTTATCTAGTTTTGTAGAAAAATGAACTGGTGCTTTGGAGAACCCATAAACCAGGTTATCGATCTAACATACAATGAAACATATACTTGTTTAATCTCCAAAGAATCCAAAGAAAGTCAACCCGAGAACCCAAACAGCACAAATGACTTCTTTGGAGGACCAAAGATGCTGCAAAAAAAACTGAAGAACGTTTAATTTGAAAGACTGGAGGGTGTGGGATGAATTTAAATTCTTGTGTATGTGCATGAAACTTTAGTTCAGTTGTATTTATTTATTTTTCATTAGGCTATGAAGCTTGTTTGAAAATTTATATAAGCATTATTGTAATGTTACAAATAAAAACGACATTAGAAAAATATGCATTATTTACTGCCAAAAATATTAAGTCCACTATCCTGTTTGGATCAAAATAAATTTCACAGTTATCCAAAAAGACTGTACATTTCTTTGTTCAGCTAATCTTTCTGCATCTCAGAAGTTTTGGTCATTTAATACTTTATTATCCTACTTTGGTAAATCTCTCGTGCTAATTCAGATTCAAGAACACATTGTTTTGGTCAAATCTTTTGATTTATTTGCATTCTGCACATGTTTTTATGTGTCGTGATGACTCATGAGAGCGAAAAGCTGCTTTGGTGCACATTCGAGGACTGTGCACAGAGATTACGCTCGCTTCTAATGGAAGCTTTTGAAATACACCAAAG
This sequence comes from Triplophysa dalaica, assembly GCF_015846415.1. NCBI lineage: Eukaryota > Metazoa > Chordata > Actinopteri > Cypriniformes > Nemacheilidae > Triplophysa > Triplophysa dalaica. The sequence goes on along the minus strand of NC_079565.1, from coordinate 11,270,814 downwards.
CAATGCAGTTCAATTACAGTTTATAGTTACATAAACTGGCCGATTCCATGCGAATGTCAACCTTGTGTATTCTTTTTAAGCATTTTCTTTGTACAGTTATCCATAGTCAAAAAGTGAATCGTCACATCCATAATGGTCCAGTCTCCTCATAAATGGGCACATAAAAATGTAAATAAACTACCGGTTGTATGTTCTATGTATAGCCATCACTTCTCCATTTATTGGGTATATTATTGCTTCTGTTTGGTACATTTTTGGTACACAAAGCATGTCATCTCTCAAAAATGTGGATCCATTTTTCTCACATCCATAAGACATGAAAACTCATGCAAAGACTGATATGTTTTGTTGTCTGGACTGTATCATCAAGGGTTTTTTAAAACAAAATCAGATGATTCAATATATTGTTAAAAAGTACATTCTCTGAGAATGTATATTTCAAGTTCTGACTGAAAATTTCACATCCATAATGCTGGAATTGCCCAACTAACTACACTTTATTGTGTGTCTGGTTATACTCTTAACAATACAGAAACATTTTATACTTATATTTCTTATTAATATTCGAGTCCACTGGGAATCGAACCCATAATCTTTGGACTGCTAATGCTACATAAGCACACCTAAGAAGCATCATTTGTCTATGTTTCACAGCACTTTTTCTCCATCTTTCAGGACTGTTTCTCCATGGTGAACGTTTCATGGTACGGAGGCGCCGGTGTCCACACGCCCAGCTGGCCAATAAATGACGCCAACATTTCCATGCAACCCTTCACAGTCAGTGACCTACAGGACAACCCGTCTGGCTTCGGGTCAGTTTTAGAACGCTACTTCCTGGGATCCTCAGGTAAGCGGAGAGGAGCTCCATCACACTAGCTGTCGCCTCTTTTAGACATATCTGTCCACCTTGTCCTTTCACACTCTGTTGACCAGTCCAAACGTGTATCACTTTTGAGTATGTACACAATGCAAAACTGGCCCTGACTTAATACCACAGGGACCTACTGTACATAGAGAGCGTAACACAATACGGATGCTTAGTTTTGCGTGGTGAATGATTACAATACAATGAACATCAGACTTGTGTCTTCAGCGAAGCAGTTGGCATCTGTCAGCAGATACCTCATGTTTCTATTGAAGGTTAATTACACAAACAGAAGCAGATTTAAATAACCGCTGCGTTTATGTTTGGCTGCTGGTTTGATAAAAGGATGGTGAGGATGTTTGTGAATAGATGCACAGTGTATTCAGACATCACTTAAGCCATTTTTAAACATTAATATGAGTTTCGCAATCGTGACAATTAAAAGGCAGAAAAACAAAATTTAATTGGTCAAAATGGGGGAATCAGATTTATTGCAGTTTTTTGCTAAAAGACCCAAATTAAATGTTTGTGAGAGCATTTTTATATTCTGTGTTGATATATTTCAAGGCGCTTAAATTTTTTATTATTTGTACAAAAAAACATTTAAAAAAAATCAACCTTATAACCATTCATCAAGATACTTTGAATGCTTTTATTTGTTAAAAGACCACATAAAATGGTTGTGAGAGCATTTTTATTATCTGTGTTAATATCTCCAGACACTAATAATAACGATAAGAATAAGAAATCAAACCTTTTTTTAATGGAAAACAACCATTTCGTCTCCTTGGAATGATAAGGATTTGTCTGCATGCTACGAGCTTCAACATTGTTGCATTGCATTTGACTTTGTAGATGAAACCTTTTTGAATTCTAAAAAAGTCCCAAAATGTATACAATATAAAGATCACATAATGCAAATAAGTTTACAGAATAACAGAATAAGAATATGTGAAAAAAAAATGGCAATGTAGTTTATAATAATGTCAAAGCAGTTTATAAAAGACACTTGAAAATGAATTAATTTCAGATATTTCCTTTACAATCAATGAATGACTGGTAAAAAATAAAGTACATGATAAGACCCAATGAAATATTTGTCATGTGCTTATTGTCATTCATTTCATGAATGAGAGGAATTGTAAAAAAATTGTGTTGTGTTGTTTTTATCCGCTCAAAGTAGATTTGTAACTTTTATGATAGTCCCTTAATTGATCACTACTTAGAAAGGAACTAGTGTCACCAGACTCCCACATAAACAGCCGAAATCAAACCAACAACATCAAAAAGGTCTCAAACATGCACACAAGTCCTTCCAGCATAGAATTCTGTCAATGTATTGTGCTGGAAAAGCAAAAAAATAGTTAGCTTCATAGAAGCCCTTTAACCCTCACGTGTCTAGGAAGTTTGACATAATGTTTTCCTATAATTGGACATCTGACTAAATTTGGTATTCCAAGATCTATTGCCCTTGCCCTTCTGATGGACCTCACATTACTTAAGAGAGGACAGAACCAGCCAGTTGGACAATCATCAGACTCCATCGGTCGAGACACTGTGGTAGCCTGTGTTGACAGATGCTACATCAGAGTTAAATATGTCGTGTAAGAAATGTGGACTGGTGGGTAGTGCACATGCTCCAACAATTCAAATGTTAACAAAAATCTATGTTGATTCATGATATTCTCTTCTCCAGAAGCAACAGTGCTTTTGAAAAGAAATGACTAGATTTGAGCTTTTATTGTGTATCTTTTGTAGTCTACAACTGTTAGCGTTGAGGCCAGTTATACTGGTACTCGTAAATGTTCACGAAATAAACTAAAAAGTGAATTTGTTTAATTCCGAGGATCGGAACCTGCAGTGCAAATGAAAATCTCTTTATATAAAATGATTACGAAAATCCACATGCAGTACATCCAGTACTTTGAAACTAATGAGAAAATCCTGTAAATTCTTAACTGCACCCATAAGATTAAATATGAGAAACTGTATACAATTTAAATGAGCAAGTTAAAGGCTAAAACCAAAATGCATTCAAATAAATTGTATTTTAATCATATAAAATAAAAATAAAAATTTCTCCAAAATGTGACTTAGTATCATTTGTCCACCCTCTGCAGAACACAAAATAAATAAAGAAACGTTGGTTACTAAACAACATCGAACCCCATTGACTTCAATTGTATGAACACCAAACCATTGAGAAATTTCTCAAAATATCTTCTTTTGTGTTCCACTGAAGATGAGTCAAATAGGTCTACAGATTTGAATGACATGAGATGATCAAATTAAGAATTTTCTGTCATTTTGGGGTTAACGTATCTATGTGTACATCTACATTTACTCATTTAGCAGACGCTTTCATCCAATGCGACTTACAGAGAGTTCAGGGAGCAATAACGATATGTCATACAGGAGCAATAATACAATAGTTGCTAATACAAACTTAGTTTCAGCAAAAGCTAGACCAATACCTGTTGAGAGGAAGAGAGAGGGCTTTTTTGTTGCTCATTTGTAGGCTCTCTATGTTCAGTAAATAGTTAATATGTTCATCTGAGGGGAGGTGTAATGACCCCATGTTCGGACCCTCTGAGCGTGCCATGAGAGGCTTGTGCGGGTGGGCAGCTGGTCTCTAAACTTGGTTACCGCTCAGACCTCGGACACATCGAGCACACCTCGCCAGCCCCACACAATCCAGCAATTAATAACCACATCTACTCGACACAGTCACGCTTCCTTTTTGAGGTTGCATTGGCCGTGCCTGCATTCATGCGGGCATTCGAATTGTATGAGAGCTGTCAGCAACCGAAATGTGAAAGTGGTAATCTGTGTACCAGACAGCAGAATAGATTTAGATTAAAGCGAAAGGCCACGCCATCGGCTGAGATCCTAATATTCATCATGTGACATAAACAATGGCCTTTTATGATTTCCTTGATCGTTGCTTGGGCGCGTGTGTGTGCTCCCCTCGAGCCTTACGTAACAGCAGTTAAACCGAAGCGATCGCATGCTTTTAATCCCGTTTCCACCTCGCTAGAGGACAGCCTTGATTTGGGGACCTCTAAAACCCCCCTTTAATTGGCTCACTTAAAAGAGGGAAATGTCGAGATTCCTGCCAATGCAGCTGTCTCGCGTTGCCAAGTAACCACAGACATATCGTGGTATATAATGCCCGGTGGCATAACAATGACAGTCATGTTGGCTCAGAATCATAAGGCAACCCGGCAGCTGCTCACGGCCGCAGCTCGGTTTCTATTGGTCGCCGGTGTGTTGATAATAGAGATAATTGTTTTTCATGAGTTGCTGCATTGCAGCCAAATGGCACGGCGTTGTGCAGGCTTGTAAAACGAGCCCCCTGCGACACAGCGCAAACCCTAAGGTAAACTTTTCCGCACTGTATATTTACATTTAGGCCTTGAAATCGGATAGTGAGCTCAAACAGGCCGTTGATGTGGGGCTTTGGTCATGCGATGTCTGTTAAATAGCTTTGTCCACTGTGATGATGAGAGACATTATTGAAGACACATTTTGTCCTTTACTGGGTTGGTTGAAATTCGCGTCTGGCTTTCCTCTTAAAGACAGTGACACTTATCATTTATAGCAGTTGCAAGAAAGTCCAACACATTCTCACCAGAATTCATAACTATTTTACAAGGTAGCTAATTTGCATGAATTCGTATCTATTTGTTCATTTTTACACGATATATAACATGAGGGAGGGATTTTTCTGGAAATGGGGGAATGGCGGCCTGGGAGTGAATTTTCGAGGGGTAAAAAGTACACTGAAAAAAATTACATTTTACTGTTCTTTACAAAAAGTAATTTTACAGGGAAAAATCTTACTTTTTGAAGATATATTTTTTTCAGTTATTATTGAGATACGGTCAAAAACTATACAATTACAGAAAAGACAACAAATTTACAAGAAAAATGGGGGAAAAAAATTATATATATCTTTACATCCTATAATTTTACAGGAAAAAAATTACGGAATATTTCCGTTTATCCAGTTTACTGAAAATTTCATTTTTTTACATATTTTTTGAACAGTGTAGAGATTTACCATCTTTTATCCATGAAATAGCCTCCAAACTCTTTGCACATTTTATATATATTTTTTTGTCATTTTATGCATCTTTCCCTTAAAATATAAATAGGTCCCCAACCGGAGTGCCCTTGGTGAATCTCGGCTATTTCCACCATTGTTCATCATATTCATAAGGTTTTGTACAATTCACATAAATTCAAAGAAAAAAGTTAAGCCTGCAGATTCCTATGAAAGCAGGTGTATTCTTTTTATAAAATGAACAAAACATGAATGCACATTTCTAAGCATGAACATGTAAAAATCGAACAATTCCATAAGTAATATAAGAACTATTTTTAAAAATCATAGTAAGTGAATATTTTTGTAAAATATATTGATTACTGTTTGCTTAATCCTGCAAATAAAGGAATATTTGTAAAGGGATACAAACAAAATACAGTATTTCACAATTAATGTGCTGCTTAAATTATTTTTGCCCTACATTAATTTCTGTCACAAAGAATCCCAAACTTGTATTTTAGGACGTTTTGATGTGTTTATATTTTAGTTTTAGAACGTTTGTCAGCATTTTTCCAGAGCTTACAGTGTCAGCATGATTCTTCAGTGCACCCTTATTTCAAGAAATGAAAGGAAATCATTTTCTTTTGTATTGTAGGATGAACCTAATATCAAGTTCTGCCTTTTGACTGTATACTCTATGTCAACATTTCCCACCTGAAATTCTTTGAATAGTTTGAGAATAAAAACTAAAAACTGATTAATTAAAAATGTTTATTTTCAACTTTAATAACCTTAATTATTAAAAATCTAACCAAATAAAAATACATATTTTATTTTATTTTTTCTCCTGTCCGTGTTCATCTTTTCCCATTTATAAATAAATATGTCATAATTTAGAGATATTTTGTTTTCACATGTAAGAAATTATTCTCTTTGCAGCCCATATTAGGTGAAAAGAATGATATGGGATGCTGTTATTCATCGTCGCTTTAAAGACAGAGTGGAAAATATTTCAGGAAAGCTGGTAGTAGTTACTGTGGGGAATGATACTAAAAATAAGAGCCCCCCCTTTAAACGTCTGTAGAACCCACCTTGCTCATAACTCAAGCCAAAGTCTCTTAAACGTCAGCAAATGACAGTTATTTATTTCCCCTTCTGCAGATTCCTGTATGTTATACACACCTTAACAAAGAGGCCTCTTTGAAAACCTCACTTCTGAAAACCCATTTGGAAAAATCACAGAAGTGTTTGACCCAACATATACTACAAATTATCTTATTGCTCTGTTTTGTTTGTGATTTGTGGTTACTGTACATGGTATTATTTCCTAAATTTGATTAGCTTCTTATTTTGATTCATAATACGTTAGAATTTATATTTGAAACATGACCCAACAGAACCTATCAGTCTAGATTGAATTATTTGCAGTCATTCACTGAAGTATTTTAGTGGTTTGACTGTTGTTTCCGTAATTTGGCCTGTGTTTGAAGGCTTGTAAGGCCTGACACGATTCAGCCAGAAAATCATGTTAGGCAGGACCTGACTTATCAGAATAAAGCCAAAAAAAGTTATCTAAAGGGGCGGGGCTAAAAAGACAACAGGGCTCAGTGACCTCATCTAGCGAGGAAAGTCATTTTAGAGGTTGAAGAAGTTACCATGTCTGATGAAAGACCTTTTTTTTATTTCAAATGTGTTGAATTGAATCTTTTACACCAAGCTCAAAATGTTGTATTTGTAATGGCACACTCTTAAAAAAAGGTGCTTAAAATAGTTATTTACAGCGATGCCATTAAAGAACCTTTTTAACCACAAAGAACTCTTTGTGAAATTGACAGGTTTTTGGATGTTAGAGGTTCTTTGGAACCATTTTGACAAGAAAGGTTTTATTGCATCGTGAAGCACATTTAGTGCAGGTCCAATGTGATGTGAGTTTTTTGGGCGTTTAACAATGGATGTTCATGTTTCTAATAAAAACGCTTAATATTTCACATTGTTCAAAAAAAATTTTATCACTGTCCAGCTTCTAACAAAACGACTGCATTTCTTCTGGTCTTTATATAGTCCCTCCTTCTGAAACGCTCTGATTGGTAAAGATGAGCAGGTATTTCGTGATTGGCCCCCACTTCTCAGGCTGTTGTGATTGGTTGGTGCCCCTCCCAGGTGTATTCGTAAACTTTGGCTTTTAGCAATAAACAGTGACAATTAACTTCACTTCATCAGTTAAAAACATGCGGATCGATGCAAATGTAATGGAGGTCTGCTAGTGCATGTGCAAACGTCAATCTTTGTTAGAGAACGCAATTTCCTACTATGGCGAGAGGAATGACACCGGACTAAATGGCTTCAGACCTAATATATTAATAAACACTAATAACAGATTCGTTAGTTTTGTATTTTTATATTGGACCCGAGTTGGATAATAAAACAAGCAGATTGACCAGGAGACATTTGCAAGCAGGACGTCAATGGACATTTCATAGAAGTGTTTAAGAGGTATGCGCACACATACAATATCAGTGTATTTCACAGAACAGCTTTCACAGCCGATGTTAAAGTCATGGAAGCTGTTATTTGACCGTTGGTTATCTTAGAATGTGTGTAGCTGAATTCTTATTAACGGCTGTAGGAGTGTGATGAAAGTGAAAGTAGTTTAGCGCATAGCTCAGTCAAAGGTTTATGATCTCTGATAACCGAACACTACTCCAGCGGCTCCTCTTCTCTAAGGAAGACCTGGCCCATTTTTTTGCATATTCCTGTTGGCGGAGGTTATTAAAAACACTCGGAATAGTGACATCATGTACCCAGGAAGTAGAAGGCTGAAGTCCGATCCAGCCGTTCTCTGTAGTCCTTGAAATGCAAATTCTGTTCAAGACAATATCTCGCTTGGCACTGTACTTTGAGCTTTATCATTTCGCAGGTATTATTTATGCTCTAACAGCAACATTACACACTTACTAAAGGTTGAAAATTGGGATTGCGGTGAAATACCTTTTGCGGTGAAATACTCTTTAATGCACAGAAGCCGTGGGTTATCCATGGTTATTTGCCAAGTTAAAGCTGTTATTGATGTTTACAGTGTCATTTTTGATCAGACGGGTGAAAATGACTGTAAATTCAAACATTGATCAAACTGATTGGAACTACCTGTGGATGGTTACACAGTTTTAATACACACTTTCCAGCCAATCAGAATCAAGGATTCAAACTATGTTATAAATAAATAAAAAACTTTTAAAATATGCATTTAAGAGTCAAATAATTACAACTTAAATCAAATTAGCTTTGATTCATTTTTTGATTCAGGTTAATGCAAATTAATTTCACTTGACTTGTAAAGCTAATTTGATTAAACGTAAAATGTTAAGGCAGCTTCTGAACTAAAGTTTTACCATTTAAATAAGTGATTATTTTACAGTATATAATGTCAATTATGTGTTACACAGTATGAATGGGGCCATAGAGGTAGATTTAGGGGTTTGACTGTGAGTTATGTGAGAGGGTTTAGTTTAGTGGGAGTTGATGTGTGTGTCTGCACCAGGGTACACTGACACGCTAGTGAAATCCGAGAAGCAGGAAGAATTCCAGGCAGGGAAGCTACATCTGCGGACACAATTATCCAGTTCACATAATCTCAACTTTTCAGGTGCATAAAGACGCTAGACGCAGCAACCGAGTACCACACACTTTTCTTCTCTGACACTTACTGGGAACTTTGTGAAATACAGAGATTCAAATATGACCCTGTGGTTCCTCTTTCAGACGGTGCAGGCTTGGAATTTCCCTGATGCATCAGGCTGTAAAGGCTGGTTTACCGAAGCAGGTCGAAAGATGGTATTTGGTTTCCATCATGCTGTTTCTGCCATTCACACAGTCACTGGTTGAGATAGCATGTGATCTGATGTGTGACTTCTCAGTAGCGGATGAAAAGATTAATATTTTGGCAATATGAAATTTTGCAACTTAAAAAAACACAGAGTCAGACTTGAATTTAATTGGAGATTAAATGGATGATGAAAAGTTTCGGCTGGTGGTTGAAGTGGTTTGGTGATGTCGGCCAAAAATGTTTGGAAGGCGGTGAAAATTATAACATTTTGTAGAAGGATTATGAAGACAAACATTTATTTTGGAATGTGTGCTGATGAATGCAAAGAGATGCAAAGAGATTTATATATATATATATATATATATATATATATATATATGAGGAGATATTCAACTGAGATTTAATTTTGCTAAATGCTTATTAGCTAAAAGAGTTTTGTCAAAATTGTGTGCGTTGTCGTTATTTTAACTGAAACTGGCCCTTCCTCCTTTTAAAATAGCCAATAGGGTTTACCTTACATCAAAGTATAGAATCTTATGAGAATTTGAATGATGTCATAAAAATCGTTTATCTGTATTGGTGGAAGTTAGAGACTGGACGGTTTGAACGACTGAGCGCACATAAATGCTTAAAAAACAAAAACATGTTAGTCTCGCTATTGTGGGTTGGTTGTCTTAACAGTTAAAGTGGTAGGTTTACCAATAAATGTAAAAGTAATATGTAATGTAATCTATGTAATGTAATCTGTAACAATAAAATAGTTACTGTACTCTGATTACGAGTATTTTAAAATATTACGTTTTCTCAATTATAAGCACTCCCGATTACATGTTATCAGTTACTAACCAGCTGTTTAAAACATCCAGCCATGAGTAACCCAGTGGATGTTGTTGTTCTTCTGTTTTTTAAGGTGTGTCAGTTCTGGTGGCTCCTAACGTCCCTCTACACGTAGGCATGGAAAGCAGACAGCAGTTCTGTTTGCAAACGCCGCCCAGCATGGAGCGCATGCCTATGCAGTACACCGTGTGTGTTGGACACAACATTAAAGCCGTCCATCAGGAGTCAATGCAGCAGCTTTCAACAGCCACACGAGAACTGCCAAACATGGATGTCTTACGGTACATGGCAACAACTTTGTCCAAACAATTCCAATTTATAGGAATATATGATTTACTACACTGTCAGCATATTGACCAGGCTTAGTATTTCATCCTTGTTGAGGGATATTACTTTGTTTCACATGAAGCATGTACATATTAATGTTTGTAGTTTGTGAAAATTGTTTATATCATATTATAAATATTCCATATTATAAATATCCATAACATGGATTGTTCAACTTCTGAAAAGTGGTTTGCTGGTCTTAGCTGGTATATGTGATCTTCTGGCCTTACTAGGGGTACGTTTCCCGAACAATGACATAACTCTTTGGTTAACCACCATAGTACGATGCATCATTGGAGGAATTAACAATCTTGTTACGACTGTTTCCCGAAACCGTAGTAGCTCTGTCAGAGATTAATTGTTTGAGACAAGTTGTTTCATCAATTTAGTTAATGACGCCACAAATGTGGTGGAGTAATGATGTCTACTTATAAATAAGTTCAGATCTAATTAATGTCAAATTCTTGCTTTAAATAACATAGATTGCATTTAAGGACTTCTTTTGTTATTCTATTTGTATTATCTGTTGTTTTATTTCACAATATTGAATTCATTTATAAGTGTCCTCTTACGTCATTTCGCACAGGGGTTCCACATGCACATGTGCACTTTTCAAAAAACAGCACTTCTATTTTCTTTTATATATTTAGAATGATGGATATGCACTGCATGTTGCTTGCTTATTTTGATCAAAAGCTTGATTCATGTAAGTCTACACATCATAATAATAAGGTATGACGCTTCCAACCACAGCTCTAGACTTGTAGTTGTAGTTCAACCACGCAACTTTGAGATGCTGCTTGCGAGTGTTTGTTGGTTTTGGGAAAACGTTGAACTATGCAGGAAGGACAGAACTTGCGAGCAAAGATGGTTAACGGTGCTTTTGGGAAACACACTCCAGGTTGGTGGTTTCCCAACTTGTCAAGATGAAAAGTGGCTTTAAAACCATCACTACTGACCTGCATAACCACTCTGGAAGACCACCAAACCACCTTTTTGAATGAATGAATTTTTAGTGTTTGAGTCTATACAAGACCTCTATCCTAAAAACTTCAACACTTTTGTTAAGGCTGCCTTTCTGGAAGCTTTTGGCAAATGTGGACTCTGGGGCCAAGCTGGAGCGAGAGCTGAGAACCTTCTCAAACCGGCTGAAGAGGCATCACTTAGGGGAGGGAGTTATCAGCCTCGATGAACATTCCACAGCTCTCCTCTCCAACATGGTGGGTCACGCCTTCCACCTTCTATCCTCATTGAAAATGATCCCCCATACTAAACTCTGGCTTGAAGCAAGGGCAATTCTAGAGTGAACCTTTCCTATGCTTTCTTACAAGCAAATCAAGCAAAACAATAAACAACGACAAAAAAAGTTTTGCCTTACAACATGTCTACACAAGACATAAATAAAGATGCTTAAAAGGTTCTTCACAGCAATGACATAGAAGAACCATTTTTGGTTCCTCAGAGACCCATTCAGTCAAAGGTTCTTTGTGAAACAGAAAGGTTCCTCAGATTTAAAAGGTTCTTTATGGAACCAAAATGTTCTTCTATGACATCAAAGAACCTTTTGAAGCACATTTCTTTAAGAGTGTAATAGCACCCCAGTGGTACAGAATGTATACACATCTCTATATAAAAATGTATACTAGAACCCTATATCTCCACAAAGAACCTTTTGTTAAACAGAATGGTTCTTCGGATGTTAAAGGTTCTTTATGGAACCATTAGATTAAAAAGTTTTTTAACTCAGTGGCTCTTTCATATGATTGATGTTTGTTCGAGAGACCAAATGTGTCAGACAAGTGTGAGTTGGGGTATGGGACTATTCAAGTTTTTGTATGTACTTATTGTCATCTCTAACACAGGCTGAGAGTGTTTTATAATGTATAATAATAATTATAATAATTATAATTAATAATTATTATAATTTATAATTTTGATAGCGAGATGCACATACCAGACGCAGTTACCGGAGGCCGCAGGAACACTGTGTCCGAGCAGAAGCGTCTCACGTTAAGAGCCACCAGCTGGGCTGTTGAGTTCAGTCTGACAGAACGAAACAGTCGGAGCTGGTGGCAGTGAAGACATGAAAGACTTTTTCTATGCGGATCTGGAGTGACCTCGGAGAGGTCAGGGAAGTGTCAGATCCCATGATAGAAAGACACACTTCTCCGGTTCACTGAAACAGCAGGAAACTGAGTTTTTATTACATGATGCTTTGCTTAGTTTAGGACACTCAGATGGTGCAGCCAGAGTGTTGTGTTAGGTATTAGACAACATATCATCCAACCCATTCATCATACGTATGCGGCTTATACCTTCCTAAAATACGACAAACATGAGCGTTTACTAAACTAGCCGTCATTCTAAAATGTACATTTAGGGGTGTTATTTTGCAATAATAGCATGTGTCAATCTATTAATATGAGGTTCAGCGATCACCATCTGCTGTCTACAGGTTTCTGCTGTGCGCCAAGTTACGTCAGGCTTAATAGTGAAATACAATTTGTCTTTGTCCGTTGGAGTGAGGTGCCCCTAAAATATATTTGAATCCATAAACATTTATTAAACCATTAATTCTTTTAGAAATGCAATTTGCGTCTTTGGGCCCTATTTTAATGATCTAAGCGCATGGTCTAAAGCGCATGGCGCAGGTGCACTCAGGGCGTGTCCGAATCCACTTTTGTTTGTTTAACGATGGGAAAACGTTCGTGACCCGGGCTCATGGTCTAAACGGGTTGTCCTCATTCTCTTAATGAGTAATGGGGGTTTTTTGGGCATAACGTGCAGTAAACCATTCAGAGTCTCATCTCTAATTCCCTTTAAGAAGTAGTTGCGCTTGCGCCATGGTGGATTCTCCATTTACACGGCGGAATTTGCAAGAGCAAAGACTGGACGCTTCTCCATAGAGGAAACACATCTGCTCGTGCATGAGGCTAAATGTCTTTTACATTGTAGTCCATTTTCTTTTATATTTGGCATGTTCGTATGCTGCACTTCCCTCTGTCTAATAGTAATGTTAAAAGCCCACAGGCACATTTTTAATTAAAGTGCTCTTTAAATTACAAAACAAATATTGTGCCGTTGACTTTAGACTTTAGACAAGGTTTGAGTTGGTCCACAGCGCAGTCTATTTTCACTTCCTCAAAATAGCAACGCGCCAAAAATGCACCTGTAAACACCTATTTGTTACCATGTTATCAATGAGCCCAAATGCATTTGCTATTTAAACAACGCAGCGCAGGAAGGAAACATGTGATCTGCGTCAGGCTGAAACTAGCAAAAACACTTGCACTGTGCCTTGCGCCGCATTGTGCCGGGTGTACGATAGGGCCCTTTATCTGACTGCACGAAACGGCCCGGGTCACTTTCATAACAAGCGCTAGAGGGCGCGTAAATTTAAAATGTGCACAAACAACCTTTTGAGTCGTTTTTTACTTGGAGGACAGGCTAGTATTAAACGTTTTTAACAGTGTCATTATGGAAACAGAGACTGGGTATCAAATGAGAAAAATAGAGGGCGTGGCTTGTGTTTTATGCAAACGATTGGACCTAGAAAAGTAGTTGTTTTCTTCTGAAATGCAGCTCGAGGCATTCAACGAACAGCTAAATTCCTCCAGAAAGTAGAGGCAGGTGAAGTTGATGGAAAATATAGTCCTTTCTGCCAGGAAGAGAATGTTCTCTATGTCTTAAGTACTTAAAAGGCTTATCAGAGCATTAATGTCAATGTTGTAATGCTAAGTACAGCTCTCTTGTTCGAATAACTCTGGAGCATTTACATGGCTCGGTTTACATATATACTGTACTTTTCTCTTAGTGTTTTGTCTTATCTGGGTTTAGATATAATGTGGGGTTTAAAAACGCTTAACACCTAATTGTGTCTGGGGCAATTCCTGTGTAACTTTTACTTTTAAAAATGCTTTTGATGTTAAATTCGACAACAAAATTGATGGAAAACAGGGATAGTTAGCTAAAAAATGATAAAAGTCATAATTTGCTCTTCCTTGTGTCATTTCATGTCTGTATGACTTTCTTCACTGCAACACAAAAAAAGACTTTGGGAGAATGTTGGAAAATTAATCTCGTTCATTTTGTGAGCATTCGTCAAAAATTTTGACAGCTTAGAATGATCCGAGACTGAATAAACAGAATTTTTCATTTTTGTGTGAAGCAACGCTGTGAAATAATATGAGAACACCCACTGAGATGTCTAGTGTGCTATCTGATACAGGATCCACACTCTTCCAAGTCCCAACCAGAATAAATGTCCTACCATCCAATTGCAGTGGAAAACCTTCCTGTGTGTGACATTTACACACATATCCAATAGAACAACAATTCTGATGCCTTTTTTGCAAGTTTCCAATTTAACAGTTATAAGCGGAACCAACAGCTTGACCTGGAATGAATTTGGTTATGAACACGCCAGTATTTATTGCACAGATTCCTCATAAGAACAGCCATCGACACACCACGCCAGAGCTAGACCTGTACAGCATGATTGATAGAAATGACATTATTGTTTTATTTTCTAAAACATTGTGGTACTGTTGGCGACTGTCATGGTAAAAACATTAACGGAGCCTGAAGTATTATTTTAATGGATGGTTAAAACAATAATATTTTCTAAACTGTTAAAGTAATCAGCAAAATTTCAATTCTGAGGCGTCAACGCGGACTGCTGCTATCATCCGTAATACCCGACTCACAAAACGTACTAAAATGTTTTTGACCAAAATATAATATTCAGAACAATTTAAATTAACAAAAATACTTTGGCATCATCATTAAGAATTCAGTCTTCATTTTTTTAGAGGGCCAATTTACCACAAAATAAAATTCTGTCATCATTTTCCACTCTCATGTCATTCCAAACCTGTATGATTTAAGATATTTTGATAAATGTCTTAGTAATTTTGTGTGCAAGCAATGAAACTCAATGTTGGGGTTCAATGTTGTATGATTACCAATGTCCTTCAAAATATCTTTTTTTGTGTTATGCAGAAGAAAGAAAGTGATACTGGTTTGAAATGACACAAAGGTGAATAAATGATGAAATCATTTACACGTTTAGATGAACTATCCCTTTGAGAACTGCGAATCAATTAAAATGTGATTGATTTAGAAATAGTGCTGCAAAGTCTTGAAAATTTGT
Organism: Triplophysa dalaica; assembly: GCF_015846415.1. NCBI lineage: Eukaryota > Metazoa > Chordata > Actinopteri > Cypriniformes > Nemacheilidae > Triplophysa > Triplophysa dalaica. The sequence goes on along the minus strand of NC_079565.1, from coordinate 11,255,762 downwards.
TAATTTAGACGTTAAAATGTCTTTTTTAGGACCATAGCTACCTCAATAGCAAGAGAAGGACGTCTAGGAGACATACCAGGGACATCCCTTTTGTAAAGCTTCTAAACATTTCCATCACCCTCTCCCCGTACCTGAGCATAGGCTCTCAGCAGTTCCAAACCTCCATGCAAGAAGGCATTGAAGACTACTGGCTGAGTCTGCCTTCAGGACCACAGGGTCGACCGGTAAAGCCGTCTTTCCCCGGTCATGTTTAGATATGTCTGTGCATTTTATATGTGCTACATTATTTCATATCCCTTTTTCAGGTGCCTCTGTTGACTCAATGGGAAGGAAAATACAGTGTGAAGCTCAACATCACCAACCCAGAAGCCACTAACTGGTTTCTGGACAAGGTGGATATTTTACGGAGCCATTTGGGTATGGAGTATGTCATCCTGGAAGGTGGCGAGGGAAACCCCTTTGAGGAACAGGCCCTACGCCCACCTCTGGCATTGGTTGGTGATGAGTACATTGGACTCCTTGCTGACCTGGCGGAGAGGATAGAGGGCAATGCCATTGTGACCTCGGGAACAAGGTATTTGATTGAATTCTTTAAGTAATACGTATTGTTTACTGTGGTTTTGCAATCAATGACATGTTCCTGGATCAATGTCCTTGTTGGCCACATTGCACGGTTCTCTCTAACTTTACAAGACTGCACTGTAAAAAACTGTGCATTTACACAGTTTTACTGTCATTTTTTATTTAGATTTTTGAAATACAGTCAAAACTGGAAAACGTAATTTTACTTGAAAATGTTTGTTTTACTGGTTTACTGTTTTTTTCTCCAAAAACAGTAAAAAAATAACACCAAATGTTAAAAACATGTAATTTTATTTGAAAAACTGTTATTTTACTGCATTATACTGGCTTGCCCCCAAGCTTTTTGAAAATTACAGTCTTTTTACAGGATTTTTTTTATATGGTATAAAACCCCAAATTACTCAAAAAGTCTACCAATTAACATGAAAAACGTGAAAAACTTAATTTTATGTAAAAAACTGTTATTTCGTGGTAGATTACTGGAATCTCAGCTGCGGGAAAATTACAGTTTTTTACAACAAAAAAAATGTTTTAATTATACAATTATACATTTGATTTATTGCGACCTATAATTACATTTTAAAGTAAAGTGCCTCTATCAGGTGTAATAAGAAATGACTGTAACTCCTATGCATCATCGTATTTGCAGTTATAAATTATAGTGAACTAAATAGCCCCTGTGAATTAAGTGAGTTTGGCACTTCTGTACCTTGTTGAACAAAAGAAGAATTTCCAGTTTGTCATGCTTTCTTTCCAGACTGTCAGCTACTTAGTCGTAAAAAAATATTGTATCTATATTTTGCTGGAGGCTGTGCCACTACCATAACAACTGACATTGATCAGATGTTGATTTTTGTCTAAACAAACAGATCCCATTTCATGAAATCCGAAAAACAAATTAGAATTGTGTGCAGTGTGAACAAAGCCAAAGTGTCCATTTACAATGATGGGAAGGTGATCTGAACCGTATTTGAACCGCACAATTTCCATCACACAGGTCCAGCCATAAGCCGCTCTTCATCCGTATGAGTGGACTACAGTCCAACTGGAGTTACTCAGGCCTCAAGGGCATCATTCCATCCCTACTGCATCACAGTCTTCTGGGATATAATTTCTTCATTCCTGATGCAGTAGGTAATACCTACCTACACACACTCACTCACTCACTCACTCACTCACTCACTCACACACACACTAGCTAGTACACTACACTTACCTTTTATAAAAACGCATACCATAGGTAATGTGATATAATTTAATCCATCGTCTTCTCAAATCAATAACAAAAACTTTGTTGCATCAAAAATATGATTATATATTTATGAAGAAAATGTTTTTATTACATTTTTTATTACAGCATTATTTTCACTACAAACATAACGTTACTGTAAATGTGAAAATATTTAATAACTGGAATGATATTTTTTTATTTATTTTTATCGTATCTACCTTTTGTTATGCTCTAATGGGTGACCATATGTGCCATTTTACCCATACATGTCTTTCAGGTGCGTCCTCCGGAGGTCGCATTTGTCCAATATGTCATTTAGGTTCTAACATTTCCTTTGAAAAACATTATAAAAATTCACATTATTTATTGTAAGATGTATAATCATTGTAGTTTCAGTTTTACCTTGAAATATAACGATTGCTTTTCCGAAATAAAACCTGAAATAATAAACCTTGATGATGTATGCGGTGGACGAATGTGACCTCCGGAGGACACCCGAAATCCTGGCCAGGACGTGTCCAGGAAAAATGGCATATATGGTCACCCTACTCTAATCTAGTAAAGATAAAATGACATTATATTAAAATAATAATAATAAAATAACCACAGAGAATAATGGCAAATACAACAACAAAAAATGTGGAAACGTCCAATCTCATTGGTAGGGGTAGGTATACTTTGTGTGTCTTTTGAATTGTCACGAAAATTCTCACAAAACAAGTATTTATACAGACTTTAGATTCTTATATAACAATATATCGTTTATAAGTGTAAAATGTGTTAAACAGCAAAAAAACCTGTACCACACACAGGAGGCTCACTCGCTATCGAACCGGTCACAGACGACGAGCTGTTCGTCCGCTGGTTGGGGATTGCTGCCTTCCTTCCTGTCATCAGCTTCCAGACACCTCCATGGGTCTTTGAAAAGGAATGGGTCAGTGCCACAAGAATAAGTACCAATGCGTTATAAGAAATAATTGAAGAGTTTTTAACTCACTTTTTATACATTTTATTATGTCATGTTTTTACTTGTGCATATTGTGCATTACATGTCTCTGCCAGTGCAAACTCGCAGTAACCTTGCGGTTTTTCTACAAAAGCTTTTTTAACAACTCACTTCGTTAAAACACAGTTTCTTTTCACTTATAACATTGGGAATACAATATTATTTCACACCATGGAGCATCAGGGGATTGCCCTCCTCACAATACTAGCTAAATAAACACCTGAGTATCTGTCTGACATATTGAAACGTTTGAGCCCTCAGAGTCTAGGACCGGCACAGAGGATCCTCCAGGTGGCTGTTTTTCTTGCGTTTCTGGGTGTAATCGCTTGGCTTTTCCCAACATCACCTACGGTTAAGGGTCCATCTGGTGTGCATTAGCGTCTCCTTCAAATTTATGACTCTCGATCTCAATAATAATGAGAACCACAGCACCAGGAATGATAATGAATCGCTGGACAAGAGGAAAAGGACATTTCCAGAGACAATTAAAGCTTTCATTTATAATTAGTGGTTCTTGCTTAAACAAACATCACTAAAGTGGTCAAACTTATTATATTTTCCACCCCAAGTTTTGGCACGTAACTCCCACCAGTTTGTGTTCAAACCCCAACCAATCTTGTGGTTAACTGAAGAGAAGCCATGTTGTCTTTGTAAATCCTACCCCAAAGTTAACAAGTCTTTACATTTTATTTTTTTCCAAACAACATGTAGGCATTTGTACAAATGCGATTCGATGTGGCAAAAACTGTATGACTTTTATTGAAACATTTGACCTTATGAGAATGTTCATGGTTTTGATCTTGCCTCATGGATGAGATTACCTGGCCATTCTTAATCCTCTCGAAAGGCTTAGCTTTTATTTTTCCACTCTTGAGTTTTTGGCTTCTGTAACCAGCAGTGTGTCTGCTTATACTTTCATTCGTGCGATTATCCACCACCCGTTAGAGACTGTTAAAACAATGACCATGTTGAGTCTAAATAGCAGAAAAAAATGGGAACTAAAGCCACAATGCTGTTTTTTCCATTTGAAATTACGTTGAACTCGGGCAGTTATTCAATACTCACAAAACGTTTTTTTCTTAATCTGGAAAAAATATTTTTATGAATGTGGTTTTGCTTTGTTTCCGTCACCAAACCCTGGTCAGGATGTCGACTCGAGAATGTGACCTCTCAAGGAATGTTTGATCTAGACGAAAAACAGCGTGGAACTAAGACGAAAAACTTGCATGGCTCTAGCCTCTATTCGTATCGTCCGATATGGGTTTTTTAATGCTGATGCTGAGACCGATATTAAAAAGCATTGTGGACGCGTCAGAGCAGTAACCCAGTGGTTATCGCTCCAGACAAATATACTGTACATGAGCCGTTAGCTCAAGCGGACCTGGGTTCAACTTCTCTTACCCTCATGTTCGTGTCTGCCTCCACTGTCCTATGGATAAACGTAAAAAGCCCCCCCAGCATAAAAAAGCACTGTGGACGATTTGACGATTTAACATAAAGAAAATTGGTAAAACTAAATAAACAGTTATTGTGTATTACGTGATTAACTTGTAGCATTAAGCTACAAGCTAGCCGCTTTCCGGGGTCTGTCCGCAGTCCCCTGTGTCTGTCCGCAGTCGGCCACCTATGCACTTGGCGTGGGCCCTTAATACGTCCTAACCTTCCTCCCCCCATGATGTCCCTGTCGATCGTTACAAAATTCCTAATATTGACCCAACATATCATTCAGTCCTATATATCGAACATTCAGTAATTCACATCCTTCTTTTTTGTGCATTTCTGATTGAGTTTTAATTTTCGTCTAGGTCCTAAACATCACCAGATTCTACATAGCCAAGCACCAAAACTTCGTAGTTCCTCTGATACTAAAATACACTGAGGAATGGCAAAAAAATGGAACCCCCATCTACAGACCACTGTGGTGGCTTAGCCCAGACAACCCAATTACATTCACCATTGACGATGAGTTCCTCATAGGAGATGAGGTAAGCTGCTTCTAGGAAAGCGAAGACATCCCTGTAGATGTTTTGCTCTAGATGTATTTCACAAACCCTAGATACCACCCCAGTTCTTTACTCCAATTTTGACTTGAGATAAATCAATAGGTGACTGACATCAATGCAGTTACAGTATCCATGATACTTTCATCAGTCATTGAATCTTTACCCCAGAGTAATGATAATTGTCTTGCTTTTCCAGGTTCTTGTTGCACCGGTGACTGAAAAGGGGGCTTTACAAAGAGACATTTATCTGCCAGAAAGTGACTTTCAGTGGCAGGACACTAACAATGCTCAAGTGTTTGACGGAGGGACGTTTTTGGAAAGTTACCCAGTTGGCCTCGGGGATGTGGCAGTTTTTATACGGTGGAGATCCTGAGGCTCCAGTACCACAATTATTGTACCACTTTTCGTGCTGTTTTCAAATTGCACTTTCCACAAAGACCATTATCTGTGTCTCGAGGTATCTTGAGATTTGGTAGAGAATAATTTTACATTTGCACTTTAAAAATCAAACTGATTTATATTTTCTCGTGATTTTTAGAGCTTTCTTGTTGTTCTCCGCTATTTGTTTTGATAATCATGATCTTTTTGGGCTTTTTTCTTCAGGACGCAGTGGTTCACACTTGATAATTTGTTCGGCTTACAATACTTTCTCATGACCTGGAGCTGTAAATCGAATATTTTTTTACTTAATAACAATCAACGGAATTTAACAAAGAAGACCAAACAATCTGAAAAATCGCTAATCGTCTCGGCAAAGACTGGAAAACATGCGCTACAGTTGGATGAAGAAAAACGTAAACAATCGCTCATCTTAACTCAGCTGGGTTTTTACTTCAACTTTGTTAAATATTTTGCTATATCTTTGTCAAGTTTTACTGTACCTCAACTTTGGTTGTTTTTTTTTGTGTAAAAAATGAATGAGATTACAAAAAGCACTTAC